>NW_028258302.1:15073000-15386500 GCF_053883595.1 Heterocephalus glaber | reverse complement strand
AGGTGAGATGGACTGAAGGCTCTCAGACCTAGACAGGGGGTTGGGCACTGGCCTTCTTCTTTCTCTGGAATGTTCTCCTTTCCCCTTCCCTGCCCCCAGCTTTGGGGATTCTCCCCATATTTCAACATCCCATTCAGAGACATGGGACAAATGGATTTGAGTTTAAAAAACAGACGGCCGGGGATTTAGCTTAGTGGTTCCAGCGCCTGCCTTGCAAGTACAAGGTCCTGAGTTCGATCCCCGGTACCAAAAAAACAAACAGGAAACCCACTGGCCTTTATCTTGGACAGGAAAGCCAAGAGCCAGAGAGGGCAGTGCCTGTACAGGCACCATCACAGGTGGGTGAAGGTCTTGGGCCCAGCCATGTCCTTTGTCATGTGGTATAATAGTTTGCACTTCTGGGCAGAGATCAAAAACTGGTTTTACCTCTGTGTCCCTGTCAATCAGGGTTTGGGAGTCTGCCCCTGCACAGAGTGGACAGGGACCAGGTCTGTTTTGTGTTGTGGCTATATGCTCCATGCTAGCGCTGGGCCTGGCTTAGTGGGGGTTCAGTCTGTGTCTGTCAAGTAAGTAGCTGAGCACCACTGACTGAGCAGGAGTCTGCGGAGGATGAAGAGGAGGAGGATGAGAAAGACAAAGGGAAACTGAAGCCCAACTTAGGAAATGGGGCCGACCTGCCCAATTACCGTTGGACCCAGACCCTGTCAGAGCTGGACGTGAGTGGCCCGGGCCAGGGGCAAGGGCTGGGAAGCCATCCTGGGGTCCTGGCAGCTCCCGCTGACCCCTCCTGACTGCCTGTGTTCCATGCAGCTGGCTGTGCCCTTCCATGTCAACTTCCGGCTGAAGGGGAAGGATGTGGTGGTGGACATCCAGCGACGGCACCTCCGGGTGGGGCTCAAGGGGCAGCCAGCAGTCATTGACGGGGAGCTCTACAACGAGGTGAAGGTGGAAGAGAGCTCATGGCTCATCGAGGACAGCAAGGTGGTAACTGTGCATTTGGAGAAGGTATGTGTGGCCTGCCCTCTTAGCCTGAGTGCTGACAGTGGGAGTTGGGGTGGGAGGGTCTGCTGTCCACTTGGGCTATACTTGGGGCCATTGGAATTGTCCTACTTAATTCCCATAGCAAGACCCTTTAAAGTAGTCTGTTTTGAAGTCAGGAAAATGCTGAGATTGCCCTGCTCCTCTAAGATGGGTGGCAGTGGGGGTGTGGGGGATTGGGTCAGGGCTGGGTAGTCTTTGGGCCCAGCCTCTTTTCCATCAGATTTGCACGTATTTAGTTCTGCACATATTGAACACCCACTGCACGCCAGCTGCTCTTCTAAGGCTGGAGAGAGAATAGTGAGCAAAACGTAGAAAAGCAAAGTGCCCTCAGAAAGACTGCTTCTCCAGTTCATTGCCTTCCCAGGGAGGTGGGGCAGATACCAGTAAATCATGGCCTTCTATAAAGGATCCCTGCAGAGGTCTGTCGCAGACCACCTGACTACCCTTGCACTTGCTTTCCTCCCAGCCGAAATGTTCTTTCCCAATTTTTTTTTTTGTCCTCTGCTGCCATGTACTGCTTATATTTTAAGGCTTAGCCTGTGTTGCTCCAGCTTTTCTCCACACCCTAGATGACTGTCTCCTTCTGTTCTTTCTCCTTTCTCGTATCACAGTGACGTCTAACCACTGGCCTCCTCTGGGGGAGTGGCGCGCAGTGAGCAGGCTCATCTGTGCCCCTGGTTTAGTGCAGGGCTGTGTGGGTCTCAGGTACAGGATATGGATGGGAAATAGTTTGGTCCTGGAAATGTTGAGAGAAACTTCTGGGGCACAACTTCCCCCTGGGTGTCTTCCTCTTCACAGATCAATAAGATGGAGTGGTGGAGCCGTTTGGTGTCTGGAGACCCCGAGATCAATACCAAGAAGATTAACCCTGAGAACTCCAAGGTGAGCCCCAGCTGGTTGGGGGAGTTTCAGCAGGGAAGGGAGGGTCCTAGGTGGTCCCTAAGCATCACCCATCCTTGTCTCTGCCTGCCCTCAGCTGTCAGATCTGGACAGTGAGACACGGAGCATGGTGGAAAAAATGATGTATGACCAGAGACAGAAGTCCATGGGGCTGCCCACCTCGGATGAGCAGAAGAAACAGGAGATCCTGAAAAAGTAAGCACCTCAGAGATGGGGGTGTCAGGAGGGTGGGTGCCTGGGAGGTTAGACCTGGGTGACAGCAAAGAGTGGGTCATCCAGCAGGATAAACTTCCCTGCCCCCTTCCAGCATGAGCCAGCCAAGTGTATGGCTTTATGGCCTTGGCTTGCCTATCCTAATCACTTGCTGAGGTCATCTCGAGGGCAAGGCCAGCTAGGTAGAAAGCAAAGGGTAACAGGCGGTCACTGGCACCTGTTTCCAGCCTTAGGGGCTCACATGGGCCTCAGACACCTGGGGCCTTGTCTAGCCCAGGGGTACATTTCTCAGGGTTCTAAAGAGGTTAGACTTGATTCCTGTGTTTTGGGGAGGACAGCCTGTTTAACCTCCTGCTTCCATTTCCCCAGGTTTATGGATCAGCATCCAGAGATGGACTTCTCCAAGGCCAAATTCAACTAGTTTTGTGCTTACCTCCCTGAACTCTTGGGGCTGAGCCTCTAGCCATCCAACTTCCTTTCTCACTATTCCCTGGGATTTGGGGAGCCTCAGGGCCAGGGCAGGCCCGGGTACATGGGTTCCAGGACATCATGGGAGAAGGGCTGGGGTCTTGGGGGTTCTTCTCCTCTCTGGTTGGCCTGTTACACATTAAAGCTATTTACCCAGCTCCACCGGTGTCCTCTCCTCCCTCTGGCCTTTCCCTAGGACCAGCTTGTGGCTTCTTGCCCAGATTCTGCCATATGCCCTAGGACAAGTCCTTTTCTTGCCCTGTGTTTCTTCCCGTTACTTATAGGGAAGATTAGGACAAGGCTTTTAGTCTCTATAGTATTGGGCAGAGGTGAATTTTTCTGGCTGAAAAGACCAGAACATGTTAGATTCTCAAGGGGTCTCATGACCTAGCAAAGATTAAGACCAGCTGGATATAACGATTTGATTTTTTTTCTCTATAAGATAACCACCTATTCCTGAGCCCTGAATTAAATGCTTTTCAAACTACGGACTATTTCCCAGGGGCAAAAGAGCAAGGCCTGGATGACACTGTCTGGCTCAGGAGAGGGAGACAGGACTGCCTCGGCTTCACATCTGTTCTGTGTGGGTCAAGGACCAGGCTGGTGGGCAGGGTGAAGTCTGGTGAGGCCCACTGTGGCTCTAACCTGGAGCTCTGTACATTCTAGGGCTCCTCAGTGGGCTTCACCTCTGCCCAGATCCAGCCTCTTAGAGGTGGCCTGGACCTGCTCCAGCCAGAGGGTGGAGGTCATTGAGTGCAGGGGCCAAGAGGTTACAGCAATACCAGGTTTTGTCTGTTTCCCAAGCTTGATCAGCCGTTTTTTTTTTTCTGGGAATGCAAATAGTGGTTCACAAGGTCCTTTGGAAAATGGTGTTCTATGGCCAAGGAGTGAAGAGACTGCTGTCTCACTCCTACTCTCGGCTCTGGTGCACTGTGGTTATTTCTTTCATTTGTTCATTTGGTAGTGCTGAGGATCAAACCCTCACACATGCTGAGCAAGTGTTCTAACACTGAGCCATACCCCAGCCTGGACAATTCATTTTTGTGGAGGCCTTGCCCAGGACGAGACAGCAGTGCCTAAGGAAAACAACCAGTTAGATTGTTGGAACTATAACTGGTTCCTGTGGTCACAGCCCCAGGGGACCATCCTGTGCCTCTAATAGGAAACTGAATGACAAGTACAGTTTGTCTAGTAGTTGCTTTCCAAGCTATGGCCCGAGTGGTGGTGCAATAAAAAAGGCTTTGGTTCCTGAGCTACACAGTGAGACCCTGTCTCCAAAAAAATAAAAATAAAAACCTGGTATGGGGCTGCTCACCTGTAATCTCAGCACTCAGGGGATGGCAGGAGGATTTCTTGAGTTCCAGGCCAGTCTGAGCTACATAGTAAGACTGTCTTAACACCCCCTCACCAAAACAAAAAAGGACGGCTCCAAGTGAGGAGTGGGTGAGAGGGGAGTCCTGATCATCTTCCACCTTATTTTCAGTTGAGGATGGGCTGGCAGGCCTACCCCAGCCTCTCCAGGAAAGGACTAACAGACTCAGAAGGATCTTGAGTATAGCTGGGGACTTTACCAAGGAAGTCAGCTTTGGGGTCTTGAGCTGGTCATCAGCTGAGTGACCCACTAACTTTGTGACTTCTCTGAGCCTTAGACTCCCTCCCACTCCACAGTTGCTAGAAAGGCCCAGATAACTGAAAACCATGGTGCCCTGTTAACATCAAGGGAGAGCACAGGCTCTAGGCTGGAGGTGGGGGCAGCAGCTGACAGATGACCAGGAACTTGGGGAGACTGATGAATGGCCACAAATAGGCCAGCCTGTAAACAGAGGCAGTCCAGATGCCTCGCTGGAAGAACCTCTGCAGTGACAAAAACCACTTGCCAAACCTTTCTCAGGTATAGGCCCTTCTTGGCCCTTTATCTCCTAGAACTTGCAGTGAGCCTGAGATGGGCAGCATTGCTCCCACCTTATCTGCAACACTGAGCCAGGCTGGGTGCCTAGGTCCTGGGCAGCAGTTAAGGAAGGCAAATGGGATAGAAGGGACTACATTGTGGCCCAGATGACCAGGCAGGCATCTGTTATCTTTGAACTTGGAAACATTGTCATGTTAACATACATCAGTCAAGAACCGCAACAAACCACTCAACATAATGTCGAGTGGGTACTATCCACAGAACACCATACAGAGGAGGACCTGCCCACCCCCAACCCAGTCCAGTGAAGCTTCTTTTAAAGTTTGCATGTGTACCTAGGGTAACAGGGATGAAGTCAGGATTCAATCCCAGAAGGTAACTTCCCAGGTCCTTATTTCCATGATCAAGCCACAGGAGGGAATTGGCTCAGGCAGGGGTCAAGCCAGCTGGGGATGCGGGGGATGTGGGCACCATGACCCTGTGAAATGCATGTGGTCCAAGAACCAGCCAGCCAAGGCAGGAGGAGCAGAGTGGGTACTGCTTATGGTCCAGCCTTCCCCAAAGGGGTCCTGGTCCCTCTATTCTGTAGGCCATGCTTCTCCCAGGACGGGTCGGGGCTCCTGGGGCCAGCAGGGGTTAGCAGTACACCTGGAGCAAGGGTGCCCCTGATGAGTCCGTGTCGGTGCCCTGGAAAGACGAGTCGTGGCTGGCTGGGTACCCTGGTAGGGGGAGGAAGCAGAGGCTCAGAGAGGGCAAGGAGCTCATCCAGGGCTCACTGCCAGGAAAAAGCCTGCTGGGAGGGAACACAGCAGGGCTTGAACCTGGTTTGTCATCCTGCCTGGGAGACCCACTCAGTGTTTTGACCTCTGACTCCCAGCCTCCCTCTCTGTAAAAGCGTAATGACCTTGCTTGGGGGGTGGGGGTGGGGGGATGTTGTGAAGGCACAGAAGAGAGTAGTAGAAACCAAATACTTCGGCAGCAGCTGGATAGCCTGTACTCCACTTTGCTCCCCAGGGACCCATTTTAATTAGAGATTCGGGTTGGATCACTTCTAGCTCATGTGTTCTGGACACCTGTCCCTTCAAGCCAGTTACAGCAATGGAATAGATCTTTGGCTGCTCAGGCCTCACACCTTTCTGATCTCCTTCTACCCACCCCAAGAAGCTGGGAGGAGTATGTGCGGGGCCCCTAGGGTAGTCTCCCACCCTCCACTCCTCATCAGGTCAGGACCACACCTGGGGCTCCGTACGGCCTCAGCTTCCTGGCGATGACATCTGCTGTCGTCTCCTGGGATATCTGCACTGTCAGTTCTAGGGGAGAGGGGACATGAGAGGGCAGTGGTCATTATCACATCTTTTCAACCCCACCCCTAATTCTGCTTGCGACCCAATGAGGGAAAGGCCACTTACCCTGGGCAGGCCTAGAGAAATAATGCTTAAACTGTGTGCCTGCATGTGCACGCTCTAGTGATTGTGTGCACATGTGTGGTGGTAGGTAGGTAGGTGATTTGGTTAGGCCAGCCAAATCAGAAGTCCAGACTCATAAGGGCCCTGGGTCTTATTACTCTGGCAGGTGGTAGCAGGAGAGAAGAAACCTGTTAGGTGAGCTTGATGACCTAGAGAGAACTTTGTCCTTTCTGGGAATAGGAGTGGCCAGAGAGCTCCCAGTCTTGCTCAGACCTCACTGGGAAGGGCCAGAGTGGGAGCTGGGGTGAGTGCTGCACAAGGGTTGAGAGGTAGGAGGGAAAGAACTGGGACCGGCTAAGGGGAGGACCACAGTGGCTACAGCCTCCCCTACTTTGCCCCTCTGGCCCTACCTACCATCTTGGCTGAGACCTGAGCCCACCATGGTCTCATGGCCACTGTCTGGAGCGGCAGCAGTGGGGGCAGCAGCCCGGGCTGGGTGCCCCTCTGAGGTCTGTGGGCGAGTGCGGCTCTTTCGGGTACTGATACGAATGATGCCGCGCACTAGGCGGCCCTCAGCATCCTGCTCATCCAGGTGGTAGTCCTGCGTGATGCTGTTGATCAGGTCCGAGATCTTACTGGTTTTCTCTAGGAACACAGTGTCTGATGTGCACTTGGCCAGCTCATCAATCTGGTGGACGCTGAACAGCTCAGTCAGCTTCTTGAAAATGAGCACGTCAATCTGCCGGCTTGACATGGAGCCACTGCCCATCTCAGGCAGGTCCAGGTCCGATTCGTGGAAAGAGTAGTACTCCTCAGAGCCACGGGGGCTGCTGGGAAGGGTGCTAGGCAGGCTGTGGCGCAGGGGAGGGGGCTCGGCCAGTGGCTCCTTATAGCAGGAGTCCACATCAAGGTTTGGGGAGGTGGTGCTGCGGTAGGGGTATACAGGAATGCCTTTGAGCTTGACATCGGGGTAGCTAAAGCTGCTTCCCATGGCAGACTTGAGCCGCTGGCCATCCCTGGGGGGTGCACGGTCAGGGCTAGGGGGTACCCCATTGTGCTCCTTGGCCCAGTTATCTTCGGCAGCCGCCTCGACGGAGTCCTCAGCAGACAAGCAGGGGCTGCAGCCCCGCACACAGGCCCCACAGCGCTGCAGGCAATCCCAGCAGCGACGGAAGCAAAAGGCAGCCCGGCACCAGTCCCACCCCCAGGGCCGCCAGAGCAGGCAGCAGGCAGGGGGCTGAGTGGCTGGCTCGACAGAGCCAGAAATGAAGGTAATGCTCTCTGGCCCTCGGTGGCCAGGGTCCTTGGAGTCTGGCCTACGTGTGCGTCGGCCTGGTGGGGGCTGAGGTGGTCTCCAGGTTTCCAGGCATAGCTCTGTCGGCCGTTCCCAGGGTCCTAAATGAGCTGGCCCAGAGGACGGGCGAGGCTGTCCTGGCCGGGGCATGGCTCACTGCATGGTTTGCTGTAGCCAGGCACCTGCAGGGGAGAAGCCAGGACCAGAGGTCAGGGACAAGCTGCTGGGCTGACCCAAAGAGACCCAAAGAGCTTCAGACTTCTGGCTTCTCAGAGGCCTGTGATATGGATGGGTCAAGGATGCCCATATACCCTCATCTGCTGTGCTCTTCTCTCCTAAAGTGAAAATTCACTCTGTGGTCTAAGATTTTTTGGGTTTGTTTTGTTTTGTTTTTCTTGGTACCAAGGATCGAACTTGGGTCCTTGTGCTTACAGGGCAGGCAAAAGAACCACTGAGCTAAATCCCCAGCCCTGTGGTCTAAGATATTTTCTTTTTTTGGTACCAGGGATTGAACTCAGGTCCTTGCGCTTGGAAGGCAGGCGGTGGAACCACTGAGCTAAAGCTCCAGCCCAAGGTCTAAGATTTTAAAGTTTCCTTGGACTTCACATCCACTGAATGGCTGTTATTGAAGAAGGAGAAGGGGAAAGAGAAAGAGGAGGAGGAGGAGGAGAAGGGGAAGAAACCCAGAAAATAACACGTTAATGAGGATGTAGATAAATTAGAACCCTTGTACATTGTTGGTGGGAATATAAAATGGTGCAGCTACTGTGGAAAACAATATGGCAATACCTCAAAAATTTAGCCAGGTGTAGTAGTACATCCCTGTAATGCCAGGACTCTGGGAGGCTGAAGCAGGAGAATTGCAAGTTTGAGCTCAGCCTTTGCAACTTAGAGAGTCCTGTCTCAAAATAAAAAGTAAAAGGCTGAGGATGTAACTCAGTGGTAGACTGCTTGCCTAGCATTTGTGAGACCCTCATTTGATCCCCAGCACTGTTAGAAAAAAAAAATTAAATGTAGAATTATCATATGATTTAACAATTCTACTTCTAGATGTATATTCAAAAGAATTGAAAACAGTGACTTGAACAGGTATTTGCACTCCCTTTACAACATTATTTACAGTAAACCCAAAGTGAAAATAACACAAGTATCCAACAACAGATGAATGACTAAACAATATATGGTATATCCATATAATGGAATAATATTCAGCCATAAAAAGGAATGAAGTTCTGATACATGCTAAAACATGTATGAACCTTGAAGATATTATTATTATTATTATTTGGTACCAGGGATCAAAATCAGGTCCTTGCACTTTTGAGGCAGGCGGCGGAACCACTGAGCTAAAGCCCCAGCCCAAATAGGTGTCTTTCAATTTTTTTTTTTTGGTACCAGGGATCAAACTTGGGACCTTGTGCTTGTGAGGCAGGTGGCAGAACCACTGAACTAAATCTCCAGCCTGGAGATATTATAAGACAAGAACAAATATATCCTTTTACATGAGATATCTAGACTAGTCAGATTCATAGGGCCAGAAAGTAGAACTGTGGTTGCCAGGGTGGGAGTTGGGGGTAGGGAAGTTGGGTGGAGAATTAGTATTTAATGGATGTAGAATTGGAAAGATGAAAAAAATCTGGAAATGGTTGATGGTGTCAATGTTTTAAATGCCATAGTATTGTACATTTTAAAATAGTTTTATAAAAAGATTAAAATGAAAATTTTCCACTTTTTAAAAAATGGTGCTGAGGATCTAATCTTGTGTGTATGTGCCAGGTAAGTGCTCTACCACTAAGCTATACCACCCGGCCCCTAAAACAGTAATTTTTTCTTTTTCAGCAGTACTGGGGATTGAAACCAGGAGTGCTCTACCACTGAACTACATCCCAGCACTCATTTTTTTATTTTGCAACAGGATCCTGCCTAACTGCCCAGTTGGCCAGGCTTGAACCTTCAATCCTTCTGCCTCAGCACCCAAGTAGCTAGGATCAAAGGCATGTACCATTATGCAAAACAAAAATGGCACTTTTAATGTACTACAAAAAAAAGATCTAAGATCTCACTGGTGAAAAATGATTTCCCTGGTCTTTCTACTGTTGGTAAGCCCAGGGCAGAACCTCTGAGGCTACTTAACAAATGCCTTTCTACCTGACCTGCTATGGAACCTGATCATTACCGCTTTCCTTCCTCTATCCTTCAAGTCAGACATGGAATGGTCCTCTTCAGTCTGACTCAGATTTGCCCTCCTAGAACATTTAACATCAAGCAGTTTTGTTATCTTTGATCAGACCAGAAAACTGAGGCTGGCTCTATCTCAGTTACTGTAGAACCAAAGATAATTGAGCTACGGACCCTGATCTCTATGATTTACACATGGCTTTATAGGAAAAACAGATATTTAAAATTAAAAGCTTGTAGATGGTGGGTGTGATGGTGCATGCCTGTGATCCCAGCTCTTGGGTGGCTGAGGGAGGAGGACTGCAGTGAGTTCAAGACCAGCCTGAAATGCATGGCAAGACCCTGTCTTAAAAAAAAAAAAGTGGTTTGGCTGCCTGCTGTGCAAGTGCAAGGACCTGAGTTCAATCCTCAGTACCAAAAAAAAAAAAAAAAAAAGCTTGGGCTGGGGATTTATCTCAGTGGTGCCACACCTGCCTTGAAAGCACAAGGTCCTGAGTTTGATCATTGTACCCCCCCCCAAAAAAAGCTTATAAAATTGGCCAGCTGTGGTGGTACATGCCTGTAATCCCTGAACTCTGGGACATAAAAGAGGAGGATAGCAAGTTCAAGTCCAGCCTGAGCAACTTAGCAATTTAGTGAGATCCTGTCTCAAAAACAAAATATAAACAGTGGGCTGGGGTTGTAGCTCAGTGTGAAGGCCTTGAGTTCAATTCCTGTCCTGCAAAAAAGAAAGAAAAAAGAAAATTTATAAGATAGATCATGTTGGATTGCATACAGCACTTGCCTCACATGTGTGAGGCTCAGGGTTCCATTCCCAGCAACACTTCAAAACAAAACAAAAAACCACGTAGGATATATGAGGCATTAGAGGCAGTATGGGAGTAAATAAGTACCTGAGGGAGTCGGGGAAGGTTTTGCAGCAGTGTATTTGGGAGGGGCCTTAATCACAGGTAAGGGTTTGCTGGGTAGTAACTGTTCTTAGCCTGTCTTTACTGAGATACTGACCCCTTGTCCTTTTATCTCTGATTTAATGAGATCAGTGTCCTAAAAACTGGTGGTGCATGAAGAACAGGGACTGGGCACAGAGATATCTGTATTCTAGTTCTAGTTCTGGTCCTTACAAGTGATGTGCCTTGGGCAAAACAATGCCATCCCCCTAAACAGGGCTATCATCATCTCTCACACAAATACCTCGATGCTTCCATTCTGGCCAGCTCCAATCCCTTCTACTTGTTGCAGCCAGTGATAAGTTAAACCACAAATCTTCTGGCAAGCACCACTTTAATCAAAGTTAATATCACCAATAATGGGATGAAAGGACACCAAGTACCTCCTAATGCCATGCAATAAGAAGAATACATCATTTTGAAGTATTCTTGCCAAAAATGCATAGCCTGAAAGTAATCATGAGGAAATACCAGACTAGCCCAGCTTGAGACATGAGAACTAAATACAGTGTTACCTGGAATAGGATCAGGATTAGGAGGAAAAACTAGAAACTACATAATGTAAAAAACTAGAAACTGGATAACTGGTAAAATTAGAAAATAGACTATATTATATAATAATAATATAGGGCTGGGGATTTAGCTCAGTGGTTCCACTGCCTGCCTCGCAAGTGCAAAGTCCTGAGTTCGATCCCCGGTACCAAAAAACAAAAAACAAAAAACCCCTCCAAGAATATAACCTTGGGTCAGGGATTTAGCTCAGTGGTTCTGCTGCCTGCCTCGAAAGCGCAAGGTCCTGAGTTCAATTCCCAGTACCCCCCCCCAAAAAAAGAAATAATAATATATCAATGTTAAATTTCCTGAATTTGATTACTATAATTAAGATAATGTTCTCATTCTTAGAAAACACACATCAAAGCACTGAGAGATGAAGGAGTTTGATGTCTGCAACCTAATTTCAAATGTTTCAAACTAACCAACCAACAAAGGTCTAGAAGCAGCTTGGTGCAGTGGCACATGCCTGTAGCCCATCACTCAGGAGGCTGAGGCAGGAGGATTCCAAGTTCCAGGCCAGCCTGGGCAACTTAGCAAGACACTATCTCAAAATAAAAAGGATTGGGGATGTAGCTCAGTGCTCCCTGGGTTCCATCCCCGGTACCACAAATCAAGCAAACAAAACAACAAAAAACCAACCTGCATGCAGACAGAGGAGGGCAGTAATATTTGCTACTGGTGGATGAGGAGGATATAGGAGTTCTTTATTCTTGCAACTCTTCAAACCACTCCTCCAACCCTACTCAGCACTCCTCCAACGACTGCAAGAACCCCTCGTCAGAAGCAGCCCCTCTCTCCACAGTCTTCTCCACCCAGAGACCAGAACACCCTCAGGCAAGGTACGCACCTTGAGTCTGGCGCCTTAGACCACTTGGGCATCCTGACACCATCTCCACAGCCTTCTGCTGGGCTCTCTGGGCTGGCTCAGCCTTGTACCCAGTGTTCCAGGATAAGCCTGTCCACCCAAGCACCACGGGCCTGAGGGGCAGAGCCTGTGTTGGCTTCCCTTCTGATTCAGAATGGAAGAGGGTCAGTTTAGGAGATGTTTCAGTGGACAGAAGCTTTCTATGTAGCCTCAGGATAAAACCAGGACCATTGGGTAGAAAGAAAAAGGATTTAGGCTCAAGCTGACCAGAGTGGGAACCAACAGTCTTGGAGGAGGGGGTATGTGAAATCCCATCTCCAAAGGTGTGCAATTGGAGTGACTTTGAAATCCTTCAGAACCAAGAGGCATGTGATTAAAAATTTTCCTTGGTTTGAGCAATGTAGGGCTGGATTCATTCATTCACTCAATTAAATATTTACTGAAGGGCTGAGTATGATGGCACATCCCTGTAATCCCAGTACTCTGGAAGGCTGAGGCGGGAGAATCACTAGCTTGAAACCAACCTCAACTTAAACCATGTCTCAACAAAAGAAAATTTACCAAGGTGTGCCAAACACTGTTCTAAATTCTGTGAATACAGTAGTAAAATAGAGATAACTCCCTAGTTCCAGGATTTTGCACACTAAAGTGATCACTGATGGCTTACATTGTTCTAAGTGCTCTGTCTGTAATAAGCCAATTAATTCTCACTACCCTTTTTGTAGTATTGTAATCACCATGTTGAATCGCTGAGAGGTTAAATAAGTTATCCGAAGCCACACTTCTATTTGTACCCAATTGGCTGGCCCCAGACTCTTTTCACTATCCATCCAAGCTCTCAAAAGAAGAGTCTTCTCCCCTACCCTATCCCATCTGTTACTTGCAAAGAAAGGGGCAGTCAAATCTGCCAGCTGCATGGACAAGACTGTGGTGGGGGGCAGGGGGCGCTGCAGTGAGCACAAAGCCTTCCACACCTTTGGGTGGCAGTGTGTACACTGATCAGCCACACTGAACTCCAAGGTGCCTGGCTTTGTAAGAGCATCAATAGTTACTGACCATGGGCTAGGTCACTGTCTTCTTCCTAACTTCCAAGGCTTTAGGACTCATTGCTGTTGATTAAATTTATCCAATGTATTTTTTTGGGGGGGCCTGGGGCTGTACTGTAAATATTGAGGAAACAGCAGTGAATGGGGCAGAAACAGGCTTGAACCCAAGAAGACTTTCACATTATTTAACAATTGCCCTGTGAATAAGTATTACATATCCACTTTACAGATCAAGAATCTGGAGCTCTGGCTGGACATAGTGGTGCATGCCTGTAATTCCAGCACTCAGGAGGCTGAGGCAGGAGAATCACCATGAGTTCAAGGCCAGCCTGATCTACATAGTGAGCCAGTGTCTCAGAACAAAAACAAAATTTAAAGCACCACAGGGTCTGGCGGGGTCCCCCGCCCCACATTTCATTGATGCTTGCCTTTTCCCCTTAGTCCTGTGGACACACACGCTCCAGGGTCCGTCTCTGCACAGCCCCCTTCTCTCAGGGTCCCCAGGGCAGGCAGGCCGACCACAGCAGCACCTGCCCTACCCCTGCGCCCAGCCAAGTCTCGAACACCCTTCTGGGAGGAGCAGCCCGGCTCAAGACCGTCGGCTTGGATGCGAGACGTCCGTGCATCCTTCCCCAAACGGGAGAACCAGACGCCTGCACGGCCCCCCGGACTAGCGCAGCGTCAGCACTGCCCTCGGGGCGAGCACTACCCTGACCAGGGGCAAGGCTTCTACCCGCTCCCGGGTCCTGACACCGGTCCCCAGGGTGGGCGCTGCTCCCCGCCCGGGCGAGCGCGGCTCCCGCCCCCGGCTCCCCAGCCGTAGGGACGTGCACGGCCCGCTCGTCCCACACTGCCAGCCCAGCTCGGGCGCCCGCCCAGGCCGATCTCCGGCCGGGCCCGCGCACCCCGGAAGTGGGTGGGTGGCCCTCGAGGAACGGGGCCCAGGACTCTCCCTCGTCCAGGCGCAGCCTCGAGGGGCTCCCCACGCTGGCGCCGCCCTAGTTCTCGCCCTCTCCGGCCCGCGCGAAGCTTACCTGTGTCGCCAGGTGAGCCGCCTCCGGCTCAGCCCTTCCCCCGCCCCCTTCCCCGCTCACCTGGAGCGCAGGTGCGCGTCTCGCGGTAGCGCCGCACGGGCCGCCGCTGGGGACACACTTCCCGTCTCCGCGAAGCTCCGTAGCTGCGCACCTGGGCTGTGGCCCCGCCTCCGCTCCCTGGGCGGGGACCGCGGCCAGGAGCTCTTGGCCTAGGCTGGCGGGGAGGGACCGATGGGCAGAGAGCTCAGGCTCCCCTTCTGTCCAATGGGCTGATGTCGTAGAGGCCTCCGAGCGCCTGCCAGCCCTTCCGACTGTAGCTCAAAGGGCAGGTCTCCTGGGAAGCCTTCCCTGACCCTTCAACCTGCCTGGTTTTCTGTTTTGTGAAACAATTCCTTGTATTTCCTTCAAGTACTCAGCAGGCTATTTTCTTGTCTTCTGTCTCTTCCTCCACCTCCTTTAAAAAAACAAAACGGGGCCGGGGATTTAGCTCCGTGGTTTTGCCGCCTGCTGCGCAAGTGCAAGGACCCGAGTTCGATCCCCGGTACCAAAAAATTAAAATTAAAAAATTAAAAAAAAAACACCCCAAAACAACAACAACAAAAAAACAGTGACAAAGTTTATTCGAGAAAGTAAAAGTGAAGAGTAGGGGAGAAACTGGCTTTGCAGAGCAAGCTTGGGCTGAGTAAAACAGGAAAAAGCAAGATGGGCTATGGTGAGGAAAAGCCACCATAGCAAGTTCTTGTGGCACCTCTCCTTTATGATGTCCAAATCTCGAGGAAACCTGCAAGAATTTGTCTTCTTTTTAGCCTCTTAAACTGAGGATAGTCTGGTCTTGTTCTGCTAGTGCCTGGCACATACAAGATGCTCCCCAAATAGTTGCCACTGAATGCATGGCTGGGCTCTGATTTCTTTCTTTGCTGGGAAGCAGACCTGGGGGCCTGCAGTCAGTTTACCTTCTCATCTGTTCTGGGAAATCTACAAAGACAAGTACCTCAGCTCTGGGGCTGCGAGGTGGGGCGGGGAAGGGTGTAAGTGTGGCTGTGCTCCCCTGGTAGAACTTCTAGTTCATCTTTTTTTTTTGGTACTGGGGATCGAACTCAGGTCCTTGCGTTTGCGCAGCAAGCGGCGAAACCACTGAGCTAAATCCCCGAGCCCCTTCTAGAACCTCTAAACAAGCTCTCAAGAAGACCACAACTTCCTGGGCCCAGTGCAAGTCACCCAAAGTGATCCACATCAGCATTCCCTGGGTTAAATTTAGGCTCCTTTCTTTCCAGACCCATGACACCCAGAATCCCTGAGGAATAGTGAAAGTCCCTAAATTGGCTTAATTGAGAAAGTAAAGAGCAAGAAGCTGACACCTGATCCTAACATAAAGGACTAGATTGGGAGATTTTTTTTTTAAATGCTTAAATTATCCATTTTAAAAACAACAACAACAACAACAACAACTTGCCTGGTGAGGTGGCGCATGCCTGTGATCCCAGCACTAGGGAGGCTCTGGTGTGAGAAATTGAAAGTGGAAATACGGACCAAAAATGTATAATAGATATTGGGAAATGGAAAGAAAATGTTCAAATGGGAAAGGGAACAAGGGAGGGGAGAGAAGGGAAGGAAAGAAGGGAACAAGAAAAGAAAAAGAATAGAAGGGACAAAATGGAAACAAAAAGTGTAAAGAAGAAGGGGAAGAGGGGTTGAAGGGAGGTGAGAAGAATGGGGAAAAAAAAGCAAGATAGATCATGTACAGGTACAAATTCCCTATGATGATCATTATCATTGTGTATGCCTAAAATGTACCAATAAAACTTTTTTAAAAACTGGGCTCAGGGCCGGGGATTTAGCTCAGTGGCACTGTGCCTGCCTTGCAAGCACAAGGTCTGGAGTTCGATCCCCGGTACCACACACACACACACACACACACACAAACAAAAACTGGGCTCATATGGGCCAATACCCTTCTGAGGGGTGAGCCACCTTTTCCTGGGGTTTCCACACCCTGAAAAGAAACAAATGTTCCCAGTTCCAGGAAATAATGCCTCTCTCTCTCTCTCTCTCCTCCTTTAAATTTTTCCCAATAAAAGCCTTCTTTTTTGTGTGTGTTATGCTTAATTATGTGCATTTTATTATAGATTTAGTACATATTTGCAAGTATAGATCACTTTAATTGTATCTTTATGGAAGTAAAAGATATCAAATATAAATGATTATTACTACTTTATATTCCCCAACAGTATTTATCCATTCTTTCAATCCATTTATGCACCAGACATAACCTGAATACCTATTATTTATTCTACTATCAGGATCCCTCCCTCCTTAAACCATCATGCTTACCTGTTCAGTCTAGCAAGTTGAGAGATTCAAAATTGAAGGACTCAATTTCTTTTTTTTTTTTTTTGACTTCTCTAGATTTATTAGGGAGTTAGTTACAAATGTGTGGCTTAGTCTTACAGGCATGATTCCATGGATTCAAACAAGAAATTAAGAGTTAACACTGCTATTTAGCCTTCTCATTACATATATAGAAATAACATTGCTACAGATGGTAATGGAGAGAATCTTGTTTCAAATGGCTTGTTTGTGATTTTGTCTAAATGCATCATTAAATAATGAAAGCACCAACTTGAGGGTTTCTCAAATAGTGATTTGAGTTTCAGAACATAACAGCATAATTTGGTAACTTTATTTATTTATTTTTTTTGGTACCGGGGATCGAACTCAGGTCCTTGCGCATGAGCAACAGGCGGTGAAACCACTGAGCTAAATCCCCGGCCCGGTAACTTTATTCTTTATGTAAGGGATAATCACACATGTGTACTAAGGCTGAAAAATACATTTTATCAAAAGCAAAAGATACAAGTATTTAGGTATACATTGAAAGTTAAGTTTTAATTATAGGGCACAAGATTTCTGTTTAATCTAAATCAATATTTCTAATCATTTCTGGTATCAATTTAAATCAACCACTGCCATCAACTGAACAAGGATTTCTGTGAACAGCCTGTATTTGTAAGATTACCATAGGACTTTCTCTAAAGTATTAGTCAACACAACTTAAAAGAAAACAAAAAGCCTTCTTTTGTTTATTACTAACTAGTGAAAAATTCTTTTTCTGTGCTATTCTGCTAGTAAAGTGGCTCAGATTTCTTATCTCAGCTTCAGGATCTTCCTAGAATCCTTTCTGATAACAGTAGAGTATTTGCTTAGACTCTGATGCTCAAGACTCTGGGTTCCATCTCTAGTACCCCACAAAGGAAGGAAGGAAGGGAGATGTTCTGATGTATACCATAGATAACATTATGCTAAGCGACACACAAGCCAGGTGTGGTGGCACAGGCCTGTGATTCCAGCACTCAGGAAACTGAGGCAGGAGGATCACCACAAGTTGAAGGCCAGCCTGGGCTACACAGTGAGTTCAAGGACAGTCAGAACTACATAGTGGGACCCTGTCTCAAAAAAGGGAGAGGAGGACACAAATATTACACGAAAAAAAACATTCCATTTATTTATTTATTATTATTATTTTTGGTACCAGGGATCAAACTTGGGACCTTGTGCTTGTGAGGCAGGCAGTGGAACCACTGAGCTAAATCCCCAGTCCAAAAGTACAATTTTTAAATTATGATTTTCTTTGTCTCTTTCCTAGTTATCTTTATTTCTTCTATTCTGCTTCAGCATAAATCACTTTTTTTTTTGAGACAATATGCACTCAATATGCACTGCAGGCTGGCCTTTGCTGTTTTATTTTTTTGGTACTGAGGATTGAACTTGGGACCTTGTGCTTTCGAGGCAGGCGCTGGAACCACTGAGCTAAATCCCCGGCCTGGCCTTTGAACTCACCATGTAGCCCAGGCTGACCTCAAACTTGTGGTGATCCTCCTGTCTCATCCTCCCAAATGCTGGGATTACATGTGTGCACCATCACACCCAGCCTGTAAATTGCATATTTTGTTATATGTAGGCATTTTACCATAATTTGAAAAAACATTTTAAAAATTGACAAGTTTTACCTGTCAATTCAAAACAAAAAGATGACTTACTTTTTTTTTTTTACAGTACTAGAAATTGAATTCAGAGAGTGACAAACTACATACCCAACCCTTTTAATTTTTTTACTTGCAGAAACTCAAACTTGTGGCAACCCTCCTGCCTCAGCCTCTTGAATGGTAGGATTACAGGGTGTACCACCAAGCCTGGCTCACATTTTTGTTTGATCACTACAATAGCCCTATGGGGTGGGCCCTGTAATATTCATTTTACAGATAGGGAAACTGAGACTCTTCAAGGTATGGCCCAAGGCCATACTGTGAAAGGGTAGCAGAGCTGGGTAAGAAGTCAAGCCACCCCTGTACAACCCCTCTAACTTATTACTCAATGCTCCTTTCTCCAAGACCTTCAAACTGTGTTTGGGCCTCTTTCGAAACAGATTAGGAGCCTGCCTTTCATTCTTTTTTTGCGGGTGTTCTACTGTGGAGCCTCACCCCGGGGCTGAGCCTGCCTTTGTAATCCAGGCTGCCTGGGCTCATTTTGCCTGTTGGCTTTGACCTGAGGCCGTTGTCCCGACTCTCTGCTTTCACCATTTGCTCTCCTCTGTTCAGTTTCTACTTCCTGGTCACCTTCCTCAGCCCCCACTCAGCCTCCTGGACTGGGAACAGACTGGGGGACGCAGGAGGTATCAAGGTTGACTGTAGGTTTTCTGCGATGGGTTATTGGGTGGACGGAGATATCTGGGAAGGGCGTTAGGGTAGTAAGTATGTCAATAGTGTTAAAAGTTTGGAGGATTTGTGAGGTAGCCGAGACACATAAAAACTGTACCTAGGGATGACATTCCGAGTGCTGTTTAGAAGCTGCGGCTCCGGGGCTCGGGTGGAACGCGAGTCGGGCTGGAGCTGTGTGGAACCCGACCCCTGCCTCACTTCCTCTAGTGTCTGTTACTCGCCTCTGGTGTGCTTCTCCCATGGGGCACCAGGGGGCAGCACACAGCCGCGGAAAGGCCATAAACTCAGCTCACAGGACCCGAGCTGCAGTCCTCGATGCGCCCTTGTGCGGCTGCAGTGTGAACATAACTCCTGGACCTTAGCATTTATCATCAAAGGTTTAACGTGAGGCAGGCTAACACAGTGCTTTAGAGTCTGATATCTCTCTCCCTCCCCCTCCCCCTCCCCCTCCCCCTCCCTCTCCCTCTGTTCTCTGCAGTGGTCCTCTTGGGTACTCCAGAAACTGAGCCCCGAGCTTTGGGTTCAGACCTCAGAAGGAGGACTTTCCCTCAAAAATTCCCTTCTAGCCAGGAGTGATGGCACATGCCTGTACTTCTCGATACTCAGGAGGCTGAGTTAGGAGGATTACAAATTTGGGCCAGCCTGGATAGTTTAGGAGACCCTGTCTAAAAAAGAAAAAAAAAAAGAAAAACAAAAGAAAGAAGTAAAAAGGGCTGGAGATGTAGCTCAGCATTCCCCGGGTTCAATCTCCAGTAATGCAAAAAAGCAAGCAAACAAGCAAGGAAGCATTCCCTTTGATAATTCCAATTTTCCCTTCTATACCTCTCTTTCCTCAGAATTTCCTGGAGATATATATATGTATGTATGTATTTTTTTTTTTTTCTGAGACAGGTTCTTGGTATGTAGCTCAGGCTGGCCTCAAACTCACTATGTAGCCCAGGCTGCCCTCAAAGTTATAGTGATCCTCCTGCCTCAGCCTTTCCAGTGTTGGGATTATAGGCATGCTTCACCTCGGCTGGCTCAATTTCTGGGAATTTTAAATGGAATAAATAGAATGGAACCAACTGCAAGGGAATCCAGCTGGGTGGAAGGGAGCCAGTGTAGGGTTAGCAGAATTGAAAGGTGTAACTGGAGGCATCTCAGCTCCTCTGATTGGTCAGGTTATCTGTACAGTTCAGGCAATGGGTCAGTGGCTGCTCAGAGTTGCCTCTCCCCTTTCCTTCATTGGCCAGAAGATGGTGTGTCCTGGAGGCTGAAGCAGGGGGGTCGGGGAGTTACTCTGGGAGTTGAGGGGCAGATGAGCTGGACTCTGGGCAGGTGAATGCTGTGGACAGAGGTGCAGGCAGAATTTTGAGGAGTTGGGAGCAGGAGTCTTTGGAACTCTAGGCTGCACTGTTGGATGGGAAGTCCCCCAGGTCCACCTGAAACTGGGGGACCCCTGGACTAGTTTTAGCTTGCAATGTACTCAGATGCTGAGCCTGGAGGGAGCCGGAGGCAGAGGAAGTTGAGGCATGGGCTGCTTCTTTGGCCCTGAACTGTTTCCTGTACCAATAGAACTATTTTCCTCAGAGTCCTTGTACTCAACTTAATCCAACCCCCTCAATCACTGAGAGGGGCAAATGAGGCCTGGTAAGGGAATGGACTTAGCTGAGGTCACACAGTGAGCACTGGGCCCCAGAAAATGTCACTTCACATCTTAGAGCCTCAGTTTCCTCTTCTGTAAATAGTCTTCCTAAGGAGGGACATTTCAGCTAAGGACACAAAGGCCTGCGTGGAAAGACCAAGAGCAAGAATCTTCCAGGCAGAGTGAAGAGCTGGTGCAAAGGCCTTGTGGTGGGGATAAGCTTGGCATGTTCAGGACCCAGGAAGGAAGCCAGTGCTGCTGAAGTGCAGTGAGCAAGGTGAGGAGACTGCAGAGTGGGGATGAGGGATAAGAAGCAGCCTATCCCACAGGGCTCCGAAGGCCCTGAGTCTGTCTTGTAATCCAAGTGAGAAGCCGTGCCCTGGACATGGTGAGAAGTAGTCAGCTCTGACTACAGTGTATCCCAAAAGTGGATCCCACAGGACTAGATGTGGAAGGCAAGGGAAGAAAGGACTCAGGCTCTCTCTTGTTTCAATTTCCTATTATGGAGAAATACACTACCCTGAACATGATGGCTTAAAACAACCACAATACATTAATGACGTGGTGGCTGCATTCTGTGGGTGCTTGGCTGGGGCTGGATTGCCCAAGATGGCTTCTCCTGCCAGGGATTTAGCTCAGTGGTTTCACCGCCTGCTGCGCAAGTGCAAGGACCCAAGTTCGATCCCCAGTACCAAAAAAAAAAAAAAAAAAAATTGCCAAGATGGCTTCTCCTGCCCCATGACTTCTTCAGAAGTCTTGGTGGCCTGTGAAAGCACAGGGCTGGCTTCCAAGAGGGCCAGCCCAGGGGGCAAGTGCTCCCTGAGCCTCTGCTTGCATCATGCTTCTGAGATCCCCATTGCCCAAAGCAAGTCCTCCAGCCAAGCCCTGCATCAACACAGGTCCGGACCGTGCAGGGACACAGATACCTCAGGCCTGGCTCATTGGAGGCCATCAGCGGAAGGACTTCGCACAGCGCCCTGGGTCTGCAGCCTGAGGTGGAATCCAAGGGTAGAGAAGTGTGGGCCTCTGCCTGAGGTGTGTGTCCTGCCCCAGGACCTCCCAGTTAGGCCCTGGGGGTTGTTAGTGGGCTTGGGGGGTGGGCAGCAGTGGAGACACAAGTCCCTGCCAGGTATGGTGAGCTGGGGTGAGGTGGGAGTGGGGACAGTGGTCAAGGTAGAAAAGCTAGGAAGTCTCACTGCACTTCTCCTCAGGCCTTGCCTTGGGCAGTTAGAGAGGACTAAGACTTGACATCTGACACCAGGAGCTCAAGGGAGTCTGAGTGACAGGCCGCACCCAGAGTCCCAACACAGTGAGAGGCTTAGTGCTGCACTGGAAGGTCGTCTAGGGCCCAGTGGGGTCCAGGGAGGGATTCTCGTACTTCCCAATGGAAGTGACCAGACCAGTGGGGCTGGAGGAGAAAAGTACTTCTGATTGGACTCCTTATCTTCCTCCACCCTATGCAATTCTTGCCAAAATCATAGAGAATGTGAGGGAAAAGAGGGGTCTCTCCTGAGCCAGGGTGGGAGGAGACGCGCTGGGGTTGTGCCACCTCCCCTAAGGAAGCCCCATCTTTGCTCACTGTGGGCAGAGCCCTGTGAGAAAACCTAACAGGAAGTGGTGACATGGACTGAGAAGGGCAGACCCAAGATTGTCCTCAAGGAGCCCCAGTCTGAAGATGAGGCCTAGCTTTGCCCTCAGGTCTCCCCTGTGAGCACCCTATCTGGGGGCCAGGTCTTATCTCGAGGACTCTCCATCGAGGGGGATGGAGGATGAAGTGTGTTCATCAGTTTTCCATCCCTTAACAAATGCTGAGATAATCAACTCACAAAGAGAAGGGCTTTTTTTTTTTTTTTGGTACCAGGTATTGAACTCGGGTCCTTGCTCTTTTGAGGTAGGCAGTGGAACCACTGAGCTAAATCCCCGGACCTGAGAAGGGCTTATTTTGGATCACAGTTTAAGGGTTCCTTTGGGCCTGTGGCAGCACATCATGGTGGGAACACATGGTAGAGCAAAACCCCCTACCTCATGGCCAGGAAGTGAGAGAAAGTCAGAGACTGAGGCCCCACTTTTCCCTAAAGGGTGTATCCCAGCGACCTGAAGACTCGAACTAGGCCCTGTCATTTAGTTTCCACCACTTCCCAGCAGCACCAAGCTGGGGGCCTAGCTTTTCCCACACAGGCCCTTAGAGGACATATATGCAAGTCATACCGGAGAGGGGAACTATGTAGGTCAGAGGTCATAGGACAGGACCAGAGAAAACACGGGATGCCTCTGGCTAGATCTGAGCAATGTTCCCTTGAAGTAAGGAAGGAAGGTCATTGTTAGGTTTAGCCCTGGGACTCCGGAAGGGGATAAGGGGGAGGCTGGGGACTTAGAGCATGGTCTCAGCTCAGCTTCTGGCTGAATGACCTTGAGCTTATCCACACTTCTGGGCTGATGCTAAGGGTACCCAGGCTCTGCTAAGGGAACCACCTGGCTAGAAGCTCAATAATACCCTGGCCTCCCTCAGAGGGAAAGGCAGCCCCACATCTGACACCAGCCTGGGCCTTGCGGTTCCTCCTTCAGCTTGTCTGGGGTAGGTGGGGGCAGCCACTATGTTGCAGCCTTGGACATGGGAAGAGTAGGATGGAAACAGAGAAGGAGAGGGAAGGGAGGTCCTGGCATCTGATGTGCTCCCAGCAAAAGACAGCCAAGCCTCTTTCCTTGGATTCAGAGTGCTCTGTAGCTGGGCTTGAAAGCTGCCCTGAAGAACAGCAGGGTGTGTGTGTGTGTGAGAGAGAGAGAGAGAAAGAGAGAGAGAGAGAGACAGACAGACAGACAGACAGATTGACTAGGGAGAGGCAGCAAAGAGAGGTGGAAACAGACCTAGAGATTCGAAAAGAGACAAAAAGGAAAAAAAAAAAAGAGAGAGAGAGACAAAAAGGAGGGGAGAGGCCGAAGCTGGTGTACTGGGTGTGGATACTATGGATCCTGGTGCACGCATCCAAGTGGGCAACAAATGGGCTATGTATTTTTTAAGATCACCCCCCCTCAGCCCTGATTCTGTCTGGCTGTTGGGAAATCCAGTCTCCATTATTGCTGGGCTCTCTTAGTGGGGCCCAGTCCAGAGATGTTCCAGAAGCAGACATGGCCAAAGCTCTTCAGCCTCATCACCACATCCCTGGACTGCACAACTCTGTCAGGTTAAGGATGACGCCATTCTGCGTCAGTCATGCTTGGGGCATGGACTCCGGTGACAGAGGCCACCGCATGTAGGGTCCAGTCTGCTGAATACCACTCACTCCCTTGAACACAGGTGCCAGATCTATGCATTCCCTGGAACTGGGGAGCCTGAACTGCCACCCCATCTAAGAACTTGGGGAAGGAGGCTCTCATCCTGGTCCCTAGGAAGCTCAGGCTCTTGTCTGTCCTAGGGCCATACCTCTGTGTCCCTCTGGCCCCTAGGTTCGAGGAGGCTTCCAGCCCAGGCAGAGAGCCTGGGGAGGATCCCAGGACCTTCTCAGCCAGAGCTGGAGCTTCATCTGAGTGAGCAAGAGGGGCCTGATCCAGGACCAAAGGTCAATAAATTATTTAGCATCTATTTATCTGTACATCATTGGTGTGCCTGCAATGGCCCTAGTCCACATGGCCCTCTGTGATTGGCCCTTACAGTATTTTGGATCCTTCCTTCCTTCTCCCTTCCTTCTATTCTTTTTTTGTGTGTGTGTGGTACTGAGGATTGAACCCAGGGGCAAAGGGTATTCTACCACTGAACTACATCCCTAGCTCTGCCACACACACTAAAATTTTGAGGCAGGATCTTACTACATTGTCTACGGTAGCCTTGAACTTTCGACCCTCTTGGCTCAGCCTCCAGAACTGCTGGTATTACAGGTGTGCACCTGATGATGTTTTAGAATTTTGTTTCTTTGTTTTGTTTTTTGGTATGGGGATTGAACTCAGGACCTTGCACTTGCAAGGCAGGCTCAGTGCCGCTGAGCTAAATCCCCGGCCCTTGTTTTAGAATTTTTACTGTTATATCAACTCCCTATGATGAATGTAATGATTATGTACTGCAAACACGTACAAATAAAAATTTTAAAATGTTTACTATGAAACATATCATATATGTAGAAGATTATACATACGTGTGTGTATATATGCATCTATACACATATATGATCTATGTACGTGTCTATGTAAAATATGCATGTCACTTACATAGCAAAAATGTAATGAATATCCAAGCACGCACCACTAGTTTAATGGAACATCCCAGTACTTTTTTTTTTTTTTTTTAATTTTTTGGTACCGGGGATTGAACTCGGGACCTTGCGCTTGCAAGGCAAGCGCCAGAACCACTGAGCTAAATCCCCAGCCCCCATCCCAGTACTTTTTAATTCTTTTTTGCAGTACTGGGGATGGACCCTATAGTTTCACACATATTAGGCAAGTGGTTTGTCACTGAGTTATACCCCAGCCCATATTTCCCTTACTTTCTAGTCAGCTCATCCATGCCTTACATAAGATAATTTTATAAATTATCCATTATTTTTGTTTGGTTTTGGGTTTTTTGGGGTTTTTTTTGGTACTGAGGATCAAACTCGGGACCTTGGTGTTTTCGAGGCAGGCGCTGGAACCACTGAGCTAAATCCCCTGCCCTCTGCTATTTTGCTGGAAATGGATCTGTTTCCTGTGGTTCTATACATCTCATTCCGTCACCACAGCTTCATGTATTCCTGCTTCACTTGCCACCTTCGTGTTCCCAGATACGTCAATCTCCCTCGTGCAGAGTCTGCGCTTCTGCCTGCATTCGTTCCTTTCACCTGGATTGCTCCTGCCTGCCACTTCCTAACTTGGCTCCTTTGCATTCTTCAGACCTTCTCCATCAATTAAGATCTGTTCAGTTGTAAGTAACAGGAGTTGGGCATGGTGGCGAACACCTGTAATTCCAGCACTCAGGAGGCTGAAGCAGGAAAATTGCTAGGAGTTCATCAGCCTGGCTATAGCGAGTTCAAGGCCAGCCTGAATTACAGAGCAAGACCTTGTCTCAAAAAACAAAACAAAACAAAAAGGAATCTAACTCCAAATGGCTTAAGCAAAAACAGAAAGTCCAAGAGTAGAACTAATTGCCTTCAGGGACAGCTGGCACCAGGAGGTCAGGTGATTGTACCACACACAAGGTTTCTGTGTGTTTCTGGGCTGTCCTATTAGGGAGGCTCATCCTCAGGCACCCATTTCCCTTGTAATGGCAGGCCAGTAGCTGCAGCTAGAGGTTTATAATTTGCTTATACAAAATTCATAGTTTTTCTTTCTCATTAGTTCAGGTAAACGTCCTAGTAGAGTTTCATCAGCCAGGCCAGGATCACAAGCCTACTCTGGAGGTAGGCTGGGGTCAGCCTCACAAAAAATACACACTGAGTATACAGGAGAAGTGGTTCCCCCCAGATTATAAAACACTAAGCCTAGCTGGGTGTGGTGGCACACACCTGTAATCCCCAGCTAGGAGGATCCCCAGGAGTTTGAGGCCAACCTGGCTACTCAGTAAGCTCAAGACCAGCCAGAACTATGCAGCAAGACCCTGTCTCAAAAAACCTAAACCAACCAACAAAACAAACAAAAAAGACACTGAGCCAGGTGTGGTGCCCACACCTGTAATCCCACCACTCTGGGAGGCTGAGGCAGGAGTATCACAGGGTTGAGGCCAGCCTGGGCAAGTTAGTGGCTTGGCCAGATCTTATCTCAAAATGAAAAGTTAAAAAAAAAAGTCCTAGGGATGTAGCTCAGTGTGAAGGCCCTAGGTCCAATCTTCAGTACTGAAAAAAGCAAAAAAGACACTGTTATAATTTGTTTGTTTTTGAGACAGAGTCTCACTATGTAGCCCAGGCTGGCCTGGAGCTCATGGCAATCCTCCTGCCTCAGCTTCCTGAGTGCTGGTACTACAAAGGTGTACCACCACACCTGGTCTGATACTGTTATCAAAAGTAGGAGAAATAGATGGTGGGAAGGCAAGAACCCATCCACCTATTCCATCCTCCCTGACCTCTGTCTCACGTAGGTCCCCTTTGCTGTTCCCTACACTTCACTGTTCACTTCCTTCAGAGCATGAGTGCGGCACAACCAGAATGATTGTGTTTGTGCTGATTCTTCATGGTGTCTCCTCTTCCTCTGGGCTGAAAGTGGTCAGAGGGTGGGGACTGTGGCTACCTTGATCACTCACAATGTAAGTGCACTTACTAAAAAAGGCTTGAGACTAAGATGTTTATGTAATGGTACAAGATCCCAATGAGGTATGTAACTGTATTTTATACCTAAAATGTACCAATAAACTTAATGGAGGGAAAAAAAGGCTTGAGGCAGGGATGGACTTGCTAGAGAGTCAGGTACTTTTGCTTTCTGTTTTAAAATAGTTTTTATTAGTCTATGTTTGGAGTACATAATGACTACATGCTTTGTGAGGAGTTGGTATGTGTGCATAACACATCTTCATTCTTTTTACTTCCCCTCTCCCTCCCTTCTCTCCTGGGTACATTTTCCCCTCAACCACCCTTCCAACTCCCTTCATCTCTTTTTCCCCTATTACCTATTTTTTTTAAATTTTGCTCTTTGTTTATACTTTGGGTTTCTCATATAAGACAGACCACATGATATTTAAACTTGTGTGTCTGATTTGTTTCACTTAGTATTATGGTCTCAAGGTGCATCTGTTTTTCTACAAATGAGTCAAGTTTATGGCAGAGTAGTACTCTGTCATGTATAAATACATTTTCTTTATCCATTCATCTGTTTATGAACATATAGTCTATTTCCAAGATTTAGCTATTGTGAGTTGTGCTGCTATAAACATGAGTGTGCCTGGATCACTGTGCTCTGATGACTTTAATTCTTTCAGAATTAAATTCTATACCTAGAAGGGGACTAGTTGGGACAAATGAGTTTCTTGTTTTAGTATTTTGAGGAATCTTATAGTGTTTTCCATAGCAGTTGTACCAGCTTACATTCCACTAACAAGGAAGAAGTGTGCCCTTTCCCTCTTGCAGCCTCACCAGCATTCCTTGATAATTTCTTGATGATAGTCATTCTTTCTGGAGTAAGATGGAATCTCAGAATTGTTTTAATTAGCATTTCTCTAATGGTCAAAGATGTTGAACATTTTTTCATGTATTTATCGACCATTTGTATTTCTTCTTTTGAGATGTCTCTTGCTTTTTGTTGTTGAGACAGCTTCTCTCTATGTAGTGCAGGCTGGCCTTGCACTTAGTATGTGATTCAGGTTGACCTTGAATTTGCAGCAATCCTCCTACCTCAGCCTCCCCAGCGCTGGGATTATAAGCATGTGCCACAATGCTTGATTCTTGCTTTCTTATGAGGAAACTGGAGTTATTTAGTACCAGGCAGTAATCGTGCTGGATCAATCCCACTGACATACCAAGGTGCTTCTGGTAGTGTTCCTGTTCCTCCTTTATCGCCAACCGTGCTGCTCTGGCTGTTTGCTACATCCTGGTCGTCATCCTGACCCATATGGTAGTATCTCTACACTTTCCTTTTTTTTTGGTACCGGGGATCAAACTTGGGACCTTGCGCTTGTGAGGCAGGTGCCGGAACCACTGAGCTAAATTCCTGCCCCCTCCCTTTTTTTTGGTACTGGGGATCGAACTCAGGACCTTTCACTTGCAAGGCAGGTGGCAGCACCACTGAGCTAAATCCCCGGCCCTCCCTCTACACTTTCTCTTTAGGCAATTCCTGTGACTTTAAGTATTGTCCTGTGACTTGTCCTGTGACCTTAAGTATTGTCTATACATTGGCAACTCACTGAATTTACATTTTGTTTTGTTTTTTTGAGGCACAGCTTCACTGTGTAACCCAGGCTGGCTTTAAACTCATGATCCTCCTGCCTCAGCTTACTGAGTGCTGGGATTATGGGGATTCACTGAATTTAAATCTCTGGCCCAGAATCTCCATCAGTGACTTCCCAAAGCACCAATAACCTGCCTTTTTGGATATCCCAAACAAAATTATTTCCAAAGCTTTATGTACCCCTGTGTGTAGACCTTTACCAGAAGTATGTTTTTTTACTCTTCGTATGAGTTCTTTTGTTGAGTTTTGCCTTTCCACATTAGACTGATCCATAATAAACATGATGTGGTAATTCATTCATTTTTCAGCACACAAATATAAACAATATTATCTGAATGCTGCATTAATGCCAATCACTCTCAATAATAAGATTTTCATCTTTGAAACTGAAGATTCAGCCTCCCTACTAGGTTTAATATTTCTTACTTGAGCTAAAAAAGGAGATGGGCTTGGGGGTGTAGCTCAGTGATAGAGTACATGTTTAAGGAGGCACAGGTTAGAACTCAGCACTAAAAAACAAAACAAAAACAATAAACTATCTCTGTAGACCTTATTTCTTTTTCTTTTTTTTTTTTTTTTTTTGGTACCGGGGATCAAATGCAGGACCTTGAGCCTGTGAGGCAGGCGGCAGAACCATTGAGCTAAATCCCTGGCCCAGTAGAGCTTATTTCTGAATAAAGTAATTATCACTTAGGGAGAAAAATTCTTTTTTTGTATTAAATTCTTTTATTGGTACATTGTAGGTATACAGCACAATTACATTTCTCATTGGGAATTGTACCTTTACATAATGCATCTTGGTTCTTATTAGGGAGAAAAATTCTTGACCTTGATTTCTCTACCAAAGCTGTCTCCCTCTCCATTCCCCTCTCAGTCCAGGGCACCATAATCCATCCTGCTGCATCCCTGGCAACCCTAGAGGCTAATCCTTCCATGAGTCCTCTCATCGATTGTCACATAAAACCCACATCTGTCCCCCTCTGGCCCCTTGCCATTACGCCTGGCATTGCCCTCTCTCAGGTGCATTATTGTAATAATCTAGTAACCACTTCCTGTCATTTTCCTCTTGTTCCCTTTCAATCTATTCTCTTCATTTTCTACACAGCAAACAGCATGATCTTCTAGAAATAAATCAGATCATGTTGATTCCCAACTGAAGCCTTTCACAGGCTCCCTGCACAAAGAGTAGGTTCTAAAATCCTCAATCTGGTCTTCAGGCCCAGGCTGCATCTCTAAGCTCAACCTTCCCATTTTCCTGCAGGTACACCAGGCACTGAACACACTGATCTTCCTGTCTCAGGGCCTTTGTACCTGCTATTATTTTTCTGTTGGGAAATCTCTCTCTCCAATTCTACATGTCTGACTCCTGCTCATCATTCATGGCTCAGTTTAAAACAGAAGCCCTCCTTTTTCTCTCATGTCACTAGTTTATTCCTTGTTGGTGACTTTTATTTTATTTTATTTATTTTTGGGTGCTTTTTTTGTACTGGGGATCAAACTTAGGACCTTGTGCTTGTGAGGCAGGCACAGCGCCACTGAGCTAAATCCCTGGATCTTTTTTTTGACTTTTTGAGACAAGGTCTCACTATTTATTCTTTCTTTCTTTTTTTTTTTTTGGTACTGGGGATCGAACTCAGGACTTTGCACTTTCGAGGCAGGTGGCAGAACCACTGAGCTACATCCCCAGCCCTATGTCTCACTATGTAGTCTAGGCTGGCCTTGAATTTGTGGTGATCCTCCTGCCTCAGCTGCCTAAATCTGGGATTACAGGCATGTGCCACCATGTCCGGCTTCCTTGTTGGTGACTCTCAGGGAAGCACTCTGGGGGCAGCTTGCCTGGGCATTGAATCCTGAGCATATTAATTGTACCACTTCTTGACCATGAGACCTTAACCACTCACCACTCTGTCCTTCAGTTTCTTCATTGGTAAAACGGGTATGTGTCATGCTTAAATACCACATTATTTTTCTAGTGTGAGAAACTGAAAGTGCAAACAAGGACTAAAATGTAATAGATATTGGGAAATGGGAAGAAAATGTTCAAATGGGAAGGGGAACAAGGGAAGGAGGAGGGGAAAGGAAGGAAGGGACAAGAGAAAAAAGAGAATAGAAGGAAATAAATGGAAACAAAGCTTTTTTCTTTCTCTTTTTTTTTTTTTTTGGTACCTGGGATTGAACTCAGGTCCTTGCCCTTTCGAGGCAGGCAGCGGAACCACTGAGCTAAATCCCTGGCCCTAAAGCTTTTATAAACAAGGAGGGGAAGAGTGGTTGAAAGAAAAGGAGGGGAATGGGAAAAAAAGAAGCACGATGAATCACGTACAGGTACAAATTCCCTATGATGAATGTTATTATTATGTATATCTAAAACGTACCAATACAATTTTGTAAAAAGCCAAAAAATAAAAGTACCTCATAGGATCAATACCTGGGACAGAGTAAGCACTCATATTACCAGATTTTAAAAAATACGTTTCCTTCCCCTCCAACTCCCAGATATTTTATTATTCTTTCAGGTTGCATTTCTTGGGATTTAATTATTTTGACTTCTGAGACATAGACTTTGTGGAAATGGGGATTAGGCCTCTCTTATCTGTTACTGGCCCCTCACATATTGCACAGTGGCTGGTGCTTAATGGGGTTGTTGAGTGAATACACGAACACAGACATAATCTCAACCCTCTTATCCTAGTATTTACCCTTCAACACCTGGCCACTAGGCAGGCAGAGTGGTGCCCATCTGTAATCCCAGCACTGTGGGAGGCTGAGAGAGCAGGATTGAAAATTCAAGCCTAGCCTTGGCAATTTAGTGATTTAGCAAGACCCTGTTTCAAAATAAAAGATGAAAAAGGCCTGAGGTTGCAGCTCAGTGTAAAGGCCCTGGCCAATCCCCAGTACTGAAAAACAACAATAATAAAAACAAACAAACAAATCCAATACCTGACAATTCTAGAGATGTGAAAACTGAGGCCCTGGCTGGGAGTGTAGCTCAGTGACAAAGCACTTGGCTAGCATAAGGCCTTAGGTTCAATCTCTAGGACTGCAAAAACAAAACACAACAAACAAAAACAACCAAAACAGACCTAGACCTTAAAGGTGGGGTAATATGAGCAGTGCTTCCCAGGGAAAGGAGTATTATTTCCACTTGTCAGAAGCATGATCTGGCACCTTAAAGCATGTGGCACCTGCTACCTCCATTGTGAACACAAGTCACAGCCTTTTATTCCAGGAATAATAAGTAGGGCAAATTTTTCATCACAGGAAAGATTAAAAGAAAGAAGCCTGAGCTCTCTGGATGGAGCCACAGGAGGGCTATGGCACTGTTGACTGAGATGATATTGGTACTGTAGTGGTGCCTTCCTCTATCTCTTGTCCAAATACCACTCCCCTCCATCTTCCCCAGCACTTAGGTGCCCGGAAGCCTCATGTTAGAAATGCAGAAACAGAGGCTCCGAGAGGAGAAAGGACTTGCTCAAGCTACACAGTGAATTAAACCCGAATCGACTGACTTCTAGGACAAGATTCCTTTAAGACCTAATTGATTTCAAAGCTCTTAATATGAGAATGGAGAGAAAGAGGAGGTGAGGAGGAGAGAGGAGGCTGGGAGGAGAGAGTCTGGGAAGTATTGCAGTGATGTCCACTGGCACCCAGGCACTGACAGGCTGCAGAGCAACCACAGACCTTGGGAGGGACCAGGGCATCTGCTGGGGAAAGGAGAGATGGAGGCTGGGCCTGGCTGGGTTATTTTCAGAGCTGCTATCTTTGTCTGCACCTGCTAAATTATTAAACTGAGATAGCATCCTAGAGGGTGCCAGGCCAAGTGGCCAGGAAGAGAATAAAGGGAGGGGTTGGATCTCTTAGCTGAGACCTCAAATCTTCTATGCTGGGATGGACTCTTCAGGTTTTCACTTCCTGTTCCACTCCACTCTTACCCTACTGATGGAGCGGCTCTGGTTGGGGCCACAGCCACACTCAGCAAGGGTCTGTTGTCTCCACAGGGTGCTCTCCAGAGGAGGGGGCTAGGCACAGACCCAACAACATGCAGGAATCTGACCTGGGTTGCCTCTTCCCTTGCAGAGTCTCAGTCTCAGATCACAGGTTTTTTTTTGGTACCGGGGATCAAACTCAGGTCCTTCCACTTGCGAGGCAGGAGGCGGAACCACTGAGCTAAATCCACGGCCATGGACCACAGGTTTTTATTAGTTGATCATAACCAACTTGTGAGGTCTTGGGCACATCTTTGCATCTGTTGATGGCCTTGTCTATGCTACAGGTACTAGCTGTCCTATGTCTCACATGAAGACTCTGAAGTTCAAAGAAGAGAAAGGCCTTTCTCAGGGCTGCAGGGCTGTGTTCTATCCAAACACAAGTCTCTCTGATACCAGGCCCCTTTTGTCTTTTTATTCTTTTTTTTTTTTTGAGACAGGATCTCACTATGCAGTTCAGGCTGACCTTGAACTCACTATGTAGCCCAGGCTGACCTGGGTGATCCTCCTGCCTTAGCCTCCCAAGTGCTGGGATTACAGGCATGTGCCACTATGTCCAGCTCTCTATTCTTCTTCTTTTTACAACATTTTTATCTATTTTCTTTTCTTTTTGATACCAGGGATCAAACTCGGGACCTTGCGCTTGCGAGGCATGTGCCAGAATCACTGAGCTAAATCCCCAGTCCCCTCTATTTTCTTTTCTACAAAAGGAATGTATAACTTTTAGAAAGATTTTTTTAAAACTCCATACAAATCATGAAAGTTTATAAAAGCAAAGCCAGGCTTGGCAGTACACCCCTGTAATCCCAGCACTTGGGAGGCTGAGGCAGGAGGATTGCCATGAGTTCAAGGCCAGCCTGGGCTACCTAGTGAGTTCAAGGCCAGCCTGGAGTACATAGCAAGACCCTGTTTTAAAAAAAGGTAGGGATGTAGCTTGGTAGCAGCGTCTGCCTACCATGTGCAAATCTCTGGTTTCACTTCTCAGTATGGGGGAGTGTGGTCCTCTCATTCTAAATGCTGTATTGGGCGGTTGGGTGGTTGGTTGGCTGTGGCTCCTGTGCACTCCTGGGAGTGTGGAGGCTCAAGCCAGTTAAATTAAGGAAGATGACAAGAAAGCTGGCAGATGCCAAACCTCTCTCACCTCTAGTCCTTTGTATAGGGTGCTTCCACCCAAAATTCTCCCTCTCCTTTCCCATCTCTGCATCATTTGCTTTGGTTCATCCTTTTGGTCTCAGTTTAAATTCAACCTCCTGGGGCTGAGGCTTTAATTCAGTGGTGAGTGCTTGGCCAGCATGCCCCAGGCTCTGGCTCCATCCCCAGCACAAGAAAAAAGGGGGTGCAATGATTCAATACCATCTTCAGCTGGCTTTCATGCTCCTTTGTGCTTCCCCAGTCCTGACAGAAACCTTACCACACTAACTTTGGGGGACTTTGGTTTTTCATCAAGAAGAAAAGGCTGCTCATCCTCCTTTAAAGGGATGTGGAGAGATAGAGAACACTCATTCTGTAATTATTTTTTAATGTGCTGGGAATTGAACCCAGGGTCTTTAGCATGATAAGCACACACTTTGCCACTAGTAGAGCTACCCCTGCAGTACCACACCTGTCACAGAATTTAGTGTCCAAGGTCCCCCCACTCAGAGAAATTAGTGCCCAAGTCACCCAGAAGGAGCACGTGTGGGTGGCTTTTGAACACAGATCTGACTGGTTTGCTGGATCTGGTTCATGGTGGGGGAGAGGGTCAGCCCTGGTCTTGCTCCCCTAGATTCATCTCCCATGAGCTGGGAGCGATGATCCAGCAGATGCGGGCAGAGGACCTGTCAATCTCCCTGCCCTAATGGGAGGGCCTCTGTACAGAGAAAGATGAGAGGTTGGATGATACAGAGGAGACCCTCCAAAGGGATGCAACATCTGCTGTGTGTTCCTCCTTGCTGGGGTGACCGGTAATTTCTGAGCTTCCCTCACCCTCCATGAGCCCCTCTGACTCCCCGAGTCCCTCCTCTCCCACGGTGAGCCTCCTCCAGCACCTCTGCACCCATCAATGCCAGCCCCTTCACCGCATCCATCACCTACACTGAAGGCTCACTGAGACCTCACCCCTCACGGAGTCACCCTCCAGCCCCTCCTGGTCCCCTTGCTGAGCCTCCACTACTTCTGGTCCCTGGACACCTCCCTGCCTCTCTCCGAGTCCTCTTTTCTCTTCAGGGAGCCTGGCCCCCTCGCCCTCCCTCCCTGCCCTCTGAGGCCTGCTGAGCTGCCTCTCTGGAGCAGCTGTCTCGCCCAGGAGTCCCTGTCACTCGGGCAAAGGTACCTGTGAGCAGTCAGAGAGTGTGGGGGAGGGGCTTTCTCCTCATGGCCAAGGCCTCTGCAGCCTCCTCTTAGAGTTGGGGCACTACTCATGCTGGCAACACCTTGTGCAGGTCCTCCCAAGCCCAGGCTCTGCTGCCGTCCTTCCCGGTGGCTTTCAAAGCTGGTTTCTGGCCCATCACACCTTGCTCCCGCCTACATAGTCTTCCTTCTTTGACAGCACCTTTCAGCAGGTGCAAACCCAGATAAGGCCATAGTGTCCCAGTAATGTCTGGAAAGGGGAATAGCTGGGACACTGCTGCTGTGTGGTGAGTGGACAGGACTCATGCTTTCATTTTGTCAGGATGACAAAAGTCCCAGATATGGAGGGTCCCTCCGTGACAGGGGATCCAAGGCCCCAGAACACATGAATGGCCGAGCTGGCGCACGTCTGTACAGATTCAGCCACCAGCCGGCAATGTGACCTTGGGCAAGGCACTCTGGCACCTTCTGAGTCTCTTTTCCCTTCCACATAAAAGATGTGGAGGGCCAGGGATTTAGCTCAGTGGTTTCGCCGCCTGCCGCGCAAGCGCAAGGAGCCAAGTTCGATCCCCGGTACAAAAAAAAAAAAAAAAAAAAGATGTGGAGACATCTGCTGGGAGGAGCATGCAGAGGTAAGGGAAGAACCTGGGGGCCTGTGGCTCCTGCGAGGTGGCACCAAGGTTTGCGGGCTCAGAGGCTACGCTGTGGTGCTTGTTCTGCAAGCGAAGGTCCTGGCTGGCATAGAACAACTGCCCAATGCACATCCTCCCTGGACACCACTCGCTCCTCTTCCTCTACCCATCTGGCGTCCCTGGGAGTTAGGAGGGGATCCTGGCCAGCCCTGTTGCCCGGGAGACCAGGCAGAAACTGATCCAGCCAAGGGGCGGCTTGAGGTATGGGAAGGAGCACTGTGTAAGGAGTCGGGCCCCCAGAGTTCTAGTGCGGGCTCTCACTGTCACGCAGGGGCTACAAGTAAAACCGCCAGGTGCAGACTGAATTCTACGACTTCTAAGGGCCAGGTCAGGAAAGATACGGTCTCCTTTCTACCCCAAATCTGGAGAGAGGTGGATGGGGACCTGATGCCCTAGTAGGGCTGAGTTGGGCGAAGGACCTGGGACCTGAAAGGTTTGGGGAACGTCCTGAACGCAAGGGGCTGAGGAAGGAGGGGCGGGCTCAGGGCATTCTGGTCTCTGATTGGCTGGACTGCCCGTCGCTCCGCCCCGTGTCCTATAAGATGCTCCCATGCTGGTGCTGCGCTGGTGTGGGTGCTGCGGCCGCCTCTCTCTGCTCTTGTGCCTGGTGCCCATCCTTCTTCAGGACCGACAGCCGCAGGCTGCCGGGGGGCGGGGGATGCCGGGCTGCCGCATCAGCGCCTGCGGCCCAGGGGCCCAGGAGGGGACTGCAGAACCGGGGTCCCCCCCAACGCCGCCCCGGGAGCCCCTGGCGTCTCCTCAGCCCCCGCCCCCAAGTCCAACCTTGACCCCGACTCCGGCTCATTCCCCGCCTCGACCGGAGGCGGCCTTGGCGTCCGCGGGCGCGGCCGAGGGTCAGGAGCTGCAGCGCTGGCGCCAGGGCTCTAGTGGGGGTGCCAGTATCCCCGGGCCGGCCGGAGGCGCAGGTGCGGCGACGGGCGCGGGGGGCCGCGCGCTGGAGCTGGCCGAGGCGCGGCGTCGGCTGCTGGAGGTGGAGGGCCGCCGGCGCCTGGTGTCGGAGCTGGAGAGCCGTGTGCTGCAGCTGCACCGCGTCTTTCTGGCGGCCGAGCTGCGCCTGGCGCACCGCGCCGAGAGCCTGAGCCGCCTGAGCGGCGGCGTGGCGCAGGCCGAGCTCTACCTGGCGGCCCACGGTTCGCGCCTCAAAAAGGGCTCGCGGCGCGGCCGCCGCGGCCGCCCGCCCGCGCTGCTCGCTTCGGCGCTGGGCCTGGGCAGCTGCGTGCCCTGGGGTGCCGGGCGGCTGCGGCGCGGCCACTGCCCCGAGCCCGAGTCGCCCTTCCGCCGCAGCCCGCCCCGCGGCCCCGCCTCACCGCAGCGCTGACCCCGCCGCCCGGGACGGGCCCTCGCCGACGGATGGCGTCGCCTACGCGGATGGACAGAGTGGCCGACGGCGGGAAGAGACAGTCCGGGGGCCAGGGGCCCAGGAAAGGAGGCTGAGGTGCGATGTCAGCGGCTGGTGCTTTCGAGGGGGTGGGCGCGTGTATGTGGGGGTACAGGGTCCGGGAATCTCCTTCCTTGGGGCTCCCGGAGTCCTTAATAAAGCTGTCCACTTTCCGTGGCCATCTCTCCCAGGCCACTGAGGGGTGAGGTGATAGCACCAAGTCCTTCCTACAGAGTTGGGCAAATGGAGGGTGCTCAGGTCCCAAGAGGGATTAGGTGGTGAACTTAGCAGCAGGAGCCTGCAGCGTTGATGCAGCGCCCCCACCCTCACTTCTACGCGCCTGGCCTTTTCTGGGCCCCTTAGGGCTGTAAGAAGTGTTGCCCTTGAGGCTGCTGCTTTCTGGCATCGCTCAGCCCCATACCTTCAGGAGGGCAGAATAATGAGGTCCCAGGATGGGGACTGGCACAGAGTTGTGTGACTTGAGTGCTCCTCCTCTGAGACCCTATTTCCCACCTAGGGAGAGGGAATCCCAGAGAGGCTGAGGATTTGTCCCCATCATACTTAGGCCCTCTGCTTCTAGGAGACAGCCCGAGAGAGAATGGGGTGTTTAGCACCTGCTCACCTAGCCCCCACCCCCCCCACCCCGAACCTGTCTCTTAAGATGGCTCTCTAGGATGGGCTGGGGATTTAGCTCAGTGGTTTTGCACCTGCTGCGCAAACGCAAGGACCCGAGTTGGATCCCCAGTACCAAAAAAAAAAAAAAGGCTCTCTAGGAGTGGAGCTGGGTATCAACCTTTAACAATCCCAAAGAAGCAGGTGTGGCATTAGATTCCAGATGGGGGGGGGGGCCTTAAAAATAGGATCTGCTGCTTCCTGTCCTGATGTCTTTCAGTTCTTCATTCCTCTTCTCCCACTCAGCTGTGAGTGGCTTGGGCACCACTGCACACAGGTAATTGCAGCCTCACTTAATGGTCTGTGAAGTGGGTATCACCTCTCCCAGAGGGGCTGGTGGAAGTTAACACAGAACAAAGGACTGTCTTCTTCCACTGTAAGTCATGGAGATATTTTACTCTTCTCACACCCAGAAATAATGATTGCTTCTGCTCAGGGAGCCAGGAGTTAATTTAATGTCCTTATTTTACAGAATAGAGAGGGGATTTCTCAAGGTCACATGCCATTGAGGGACAGAAGCAGGTCCCAGGGCTGTGTGTGCCCTTTGGGTGATATCCTAGGCTGGGGCTTGGGAGAGCTGGCCTCTGGACCCCATCAACTGTGTGACCTTGAACCACTCTGCTCCCTCTCTGGACTGCTTTCCTCAGTCTTTCTCCTGTCTGAATGTAGCTGCCCCTCCTCATATCCGGGCTTGAGAGTGGAAGGAAAGGGGAGGATGATCATGTCACACGATTATGGTCTAGAGAGTCCAGAAGAGGGTCAGGTACATGTGACAGGCAGAGGCCCCTCAGCTCACCATCCCCATCAGCCCTTTCTCTCCCCAGGTACCAGACAATCTGGTGGATTTTTTTGCTAACACTCAGGCCTTCTTGAGCCTTTCTTGGCTGGAGAAGGGAGGTCCAAGAGGAGGTTTCAGAGCTCCTGAGAAAGCTTGGGGACCAGGGTCACAATAGGGGGGCCCTGGCATTCTCTGGCCTCCCCTGAGGGGAAGAATCTTCCGAAGCCACTCAGGTCATTTGGAGTCTGGAGGTCCCGGGAGTATAGGAGTTCCTGGAGGTGACAGTGAGGGAGCTCAGGGCGCAGTGTTGGACTGCAGCCAGGACTGCTTGGTTTCTGGGTTGGCAGGGAGGGAACACTTGGTCCAGGGAAGCTTTTAGCTAATGGCATAAAGTGCTTTGTGCCATCACAGTTTTGCCTTTCTCTAAGATTTATTGGTAATCTGCTTTGCCCTGATTTGGGGGTGGGTAAGTAGAGAATTAAAGATGAAACTTTTATGTGTATGGGTGTACATGGAGATTGATCCTGGTGTCACAGGTGACTCTGTCCCCTTCCTCCTTTTTCAGTTGCCCCACTACTCCCCGCCAGGCACCTAGGCCAGGGTGCACAGAGCTCAGTGACTTGCCTCCCCGCTTCTTAGTGTGCTGTCCTCAGCCAACTAATAGGTCACCTTCCCACTCCTGCCTGGCCTACTCAGGGCCCCCTCTAGAAGGTCCCCAGCCTTGTTCCAGATTCACCTCAGTCAACAGATATTAAATATTGACTCAGTCCAGGATTTTCAGAAAGAAACTTGAATCAGTCTCTGCCCCACCCCTTTAGTACTGGGAGTTGAGCTCAGGGTCTTCACACTGAGCTAAATTTTTTATTTTCAGATAGGGTCTCGCTAAGTTGCCCAGGCTGTGTGTTTTACCATGCCAGGTAGGTCTCTGCTTCTAAGGGTGTATATCATCCAGCCCTCTTCCAGGCAGCCTTCCTTGGCTACCAAGGGACCTTTGGGCTGGGCAGTTTGTGTTGTTCTAGGGCCAGTTTTAGACCTCCATTAATGACTGTAGTCTCTGAGTATGAGACAGACCCTTCTCTGCCCGACCCCCATGATGTCCTGAACACTTTCTTGACAGCCCCCAGCCACGGGGACTGGACTGAATACAGGGACGTTGGGTGGGGGGATACATTGAGGACATTGATGTCCACCAGTGAATCTGGACTGTCAGCAAAGGGAAGTGAGGGGAACAGGCGCCTTTCTTCAGGTTAGGTTCTGGGAGAACAGCTTAGAGTTCTAGTTTGGAACCTGCTGCTCACTTGGATGAGCTCTTTCCCTCTCTTGGCTGGCTCCGACAGTATGTGAGAAGTGCCAGCAGAGGGCAGTGATGAACTGTCCCGCCAAGCTCGTGGGCGTGGCCTGGAGGGGCTCGGTCTCCAGTGCCCCCGCCCCCAGCCCGGCTCTGATTGGTGGTCTAGAGGCTTCTTGGGCTTTGAGCTCCAAGGCTTGCAGTGGTCGGCACAGGTGGTGGCTTTTGGAGTGGACGGGGCTGGAAAACCAACCTGCACCCATTACTGGTTCCCTGGGGGCGAGAGCCGACTAGGAAAAGGGGCCCTACGGTGGCCCGGACCTCAGGGTGAAGGTGTATTAGAAAAGACTTCCTGAAAAGAACGGTTACCTCTGTGGTTGCCACTGTTGTAAGCTCCCTCATTTCGCTATTCGTAGATCTGTTACACTGATACCTGATCAGTACATCGGGACCCGCCGCCATTTGGCGGCTGAGATGGCTTCCAAGAGATTAGGTATTGAAAGAACAGGTGCTGAAAGCCTGAAGTGGGGAGGGTCCCGGGGGATTCCCTTGCCTGACCCTGGCAGCTGGATCCCTTGAGAAGGACTCAGGTCTCAAAGCTGAAGGAGAGACTCCCTGTTTTATGGCTTTTAGGGGTGCGAAGTATTTGGGAAAGCTTGGAGAGTCCCAGCCTGTTTCTTCTGACCTTAGTCCCTGACCACACCCTGGCCAGGAGTAAGGAGAGAAGGGAACGCTTGGTTCTGGGATAATACATTAACCACTTCCTCCCTGCCTGGCATTGTGCTAAGCACTTTACACTCATTATCTGTTTTGTTCTCCTAACCACTTTGCAAAGTCAGGGTTATTATCCTCATTTCAACACCCGAGGAGGCTGAGGGTCAGGCAGGGCAGATGACTTACCCAATGACTTAGAGCCTATAAGCAAAGCCTTAAACATTAGGCTACAAGATGCTTTATTCGTGCTAATGAGGGCTCCACTTGGGAGGATCTCTGGGCTCTCACCTTTAAGGCTGTGTATAGTGACCTTTGGTCCTTAGTTGTGGAAAAGAATGTGATGAGACACTGGGGCTGGGGGAGTGGCCGAGTGTGGCCTGCTCACCCTAGGTCTGGGCACACCTCAGCCTGGTTGCTTGGGCTCTGGGGGGTTGGTCAGAGTCACACCTGGCTTGTGCCAGGGCTGGCTCAAGGATGCTCAGGGCTGCAGGCAGGGCCAGGGCTTGCCTTGGAGGGCTGCCTCCTCTCCTGGCAGGTCTGGGCTGGGATGTTTGGTGTCAAGGAGAGCAAAGAGCCTGGGATGGAAGGCAAGAAGGGTGACATGTTCCATAGTGAGCAGAAAGCATTGCACATGTAATGAAACAGACCTGAGATTCTGTCTTGGCCTGGAACCTAGCTGGGGGACTGTGGGGAATGACTGCCTTTTTCTGACCCAGTTTCTTCTGTTTTTGTATTTAGGGGCTGGAGAGCTGGGGGGAGCTAATTTCTGAATACTAAAGGAGAAATCCCACTAAGTGCTCCGTAGTACAGATCTGAGAATGATGGAGCCACTCTGCCTAGGCCAGGACAGGCTGCCAGCACAGCCTCTCACCCAGTGGGATGGTATGGGCCTGGCTTTGATAGAGCATTGCCATATCAGGAATCTCTGGACTGATCCCTGCCCACCAAGGGCCATGAGGAACTCCATAAGGGGAGAGATGGAGGAGGGGCAGGCTCTGCATCCCAAGAACATTCCATTCCATCTGCGCAGACCAGTGGGGATCCTAGCCAAGGACAAAGGCCCAAGGGAACCTCTGCTTCTCCCCAGAGCCCCATTCCATAATACTGTGTCTTGTACAGGCTCCCCACAATGGCCCCTCTTGAGGTAGATGTTGAAGAGTTTGGGTGGGGCTGGGTGGGTGTGGGAAAGAGGCAATTAAAGCTCTTGGATTTATTCTTTCCAGCTCCTCCTAACTCCTTAGAGCTTCCACTCTATGGATCTGGACTCCAGGATTCTGCTCCTTCCCTGGACAGCTCCTTCAGGAAGACTTCAAGAATTGGCCCTACTCGGCCTCAGCACCCTCTTTATGGAAGCCCTCACTTCCCAGTGGCAAGGGGCTGGGTTCTGGGGAACTGGTGCATCCTATGAATTTTTATGCCACATTTGACTTTGCTTACACTGACAATTGGAGATGTTACCACAGGGCCCAGAGATGCAATCAGATTATTTGAGAGCACAGCAAACATTTCTAATGAAAAGGCTTTCTTTTAAAGAGAGTCATCATCCTTAAGCAAGTCTCAGCGTAGCTGGAGTCCACATTTTGATGGTGCCAGGAGGCCTGTTTGAGGGAATACTGAGAAACACTCAGTTTCCCTCACTTACTGTCCTGTTCTCCCCATGTAGGGTGTGCCTGTGCCCCCCACCCAGATAATCATCTGCTGCCTTGGGAGGGGGGCATCTCTTTCTCAGGAAGAGACGGGGGCAACATAAAATTCCAAGCAAAGTTTTAAATGCAAAAAGGAAACACATTTATTCAAGTATCCTGATAAAGAGGGGACACATTTACTCATACATAACCCAAAACTTGTAGAATTCTGCAAAGTGAATGTATATCAAATCTGTCCCCTGACATAGGCATTTGGGAAGAATAAATTTCAATAATGTAAGATGGAAGTATGTAGTTTTTGAGGTTCACTTTGTATGTGTCCTTGCCTTTCTTTTGTGTTTTTCACAGCTCTTTCAGTTGATAGTTCCTTGAGTTGCTTCTACTTAGTTTGGCGATCTGGGCCCATTGATTGGTTTGGAGACTGATTTCTCCCTTGATCTGACTCCCAGCTGGTCTTCCTGGGAAGTCTCCAGTTAAAGGACATGTAAGGAACCTCAGGGATGGTAATGCACCTTTGAGACCGTGACCCCAGGAGAGGTTTTTGTCTTTTTTTTTTTTTTTTTTTAACTGGGTTTGAGCCCAGGGCCTTTACCTATGCTAGGCAAGTGCTTTACCCCTGAACAACCACCCTAGCCCTAACCATTTGTGCTAAGGTGGCAGCATGACAGCCTGTGGGGGTTGTGACTATAAACCTGCTTGTCCCTTATGGTCCCCCTAGAAGACAGGGCACATGCATACTGGGAGGATTTTTTTTTAAAGGTACTTGAAGAATTTAAGCTTTGGGCTTAAGAAACTAACAAATGGGCTGAGGGAATAACTCAGTGGTAGAGCACTTGCCTAGCACACAGGAAGCTATGGGGTCCAGCCCAGAATTTGGGGCTCCAAGGGTGGAAAGCTTTCAGTTCCTGGGCAGGGAGGGCAGGAGGGAGGCAGCTGTGGAGAGGGCTGCTGCCAGGAGCAGTCCTTCCTTTGAAGGATGCAGTCAAGCCTCATAACTAGGTGGAGTAGGAATAGGGAGGATAAACACCTTCTCCTTTCAGTCTCACTGTCACACAACCAGAAGCCAGGGAACAAGGGAGCCATTGATATCTCCATAGATGTCAGTCTCCTCAGGGTACAGACGGAAGGGTGGAGAGTGGGTCTGCAGGTGCGGCAGACAATGCAACTGTCTGGAAACGCCTTTCCTAAAGTCATAGCACTGTGGGTTCCCCTCTGGGCAAAGGTAGGTGGGGAATTTGAACGGGGAGGACAGGACTTTCTTCCCTCAGCTGTCCCCCGAGTCACTCTGATTCCCAGTTCCTGATTCCTGTCTTGGCATCTTAGGTGGCTGCAGAAATTGCCCACAAGAGGAACAAAGTCAGCCACTGAGTCAGTGTTTTTCTCACACCCAAAACACCATACCACTCCCAGACACACCCACAGGCATGCAGTTGCCACCACAGGCCTAGGACAGTCATCACAGGCCATGCCTAGTGTCATATACGTGGAGAAAATGTACCTCTTGGTACATTACTCTGCCAGTCACACATAAAATGACAAATGTTGCCGTGATGTAAAAAATGCCCTGGCACATTATATGTACAGATGTCCTGTCACAGTCATCCACATAAAGTCAGAGTGTAGGGACAGGATGGTACACAGCAGGAGTGCTTCTGGAGTTACAAATCTTGACTTCTTTGGCCTCAGTTTTCTCAATCTGTAAAGTGGAAACAATGCTCTTTTTTGTGGAGTTTTCACAAAGATGAAATGAGAGAACCATCAGGAAGGCCAGAAGACCGGAGCACGGTGCCTGGCCTGGAGTAAGGTTCACCAGATGGTAGCTGTGGCTGTGAACCCCGTCTTGCATGCCCTGACTGCCTCACACCCATGCACGTGTGTGCAGTGGCATGGGGCCAGCCAGAAACCCTCCAGCACAGCCCTCCCTCAGACAAGCCTGCCAGGGCACGTGTGCATCAGACAAGGCCCTCAGCCCGGAACATTGCCCAGACATCTACATGGCTCCCTTCCCACTGCCTTTAAAACTTTATGCAGTCAGATGGTGTCTCTCAATGAGGTGCACCCTGTCTTTTTAAATTTGCAAACCCAGCCCTTCCAATCCCTTTCCTTGCTGTATGTATTTTTATGCATCAGTGACCTTCTAAGGCCATGTGATTTATTTTGTGTGCCCCACTAGAATGTAATCTTCACAAGGGTAGGGGTGTCTGTCTTTTGTCTGTTGATTTAATTTATTCCCAGCACCTAGCCTGGTAACAGCCTGGTAGCTGGCACGGGGATGGGGGCTGGATGCTATGCATGCGCGCGGGCGCGCACGCACACACACACTCACGGTATAGGTTTCCGGTTTCCTTGTGCCCTTCAAACAATCATGGGCAGCTGATCCCCACCCCACTCCAATAAGCTGCGCCTGTTGTATTTACACTGAGTACCCCCCGTACCTATGTTCAAATGGCCAAACCAAGTGGAACAAACATCGTCCCTCCCAGAACCCCAGTTGTCAGCACAGTTGGGGTGGGGGTAGGGGACAGTTTTTAATCACCAAGTAAGAAAAGCCTTTCCAGTCAACCAGCCACTCACAGCCCAGGAGCAGAAGGGGCTGGGGCACCCAGCAGGGGCCCATGGAGCAGGTGAGGTGGCTGGACTCACCCTGATGACCTGAGACCTCCTCTGTGGCTTTGTCTTTCCCACCCTGGCTGGAACCATCGAAGTCACCACTTCAGAGGCCCCTAATGAGGCCCCTATGTTAAGAGCTTTGCAATCCTTGGATCAAAGAGGTAGGGTAAACAGTGGGCAGCGTCCAGGGGTGAGTGGCTGATGCCCTGAGGGAACAGCTCCTGAGGGCTTGTGGGTGGCACTTCCAGACAGCCTGGTATGGCCCCTGCTGGGTTCACAGAGACCGCTCCTCTGAGGGACCTGCTCACAGTGAGCCAGAGTCTACACATCTGCACTTGCAGGTGAGGACAAAGCCAAAGGATCAGGGAGTCTCTCCCAAGTAGTGAGGCCCTACCTGGGCACTACCTAGAAGTCCCCCATCTCAGCTGCCACTACTGGTCTGGATTCACCCAGCTTGTTCCCCACTTGCTCCCTGGGGAGAGATGACGTGGGCAGAGCTGGAATCAAGCAGCCCTGGGCACTGGGAGGGGAAAGCTAGGTCTGGGGCTACTAGAACCTCAGGTAGGAAGCCCGGAGACATGGAAATATTTCCTCTTCAATAAGAGTCCCAGACTTTCTGAGGCAACCCACAGGTGCAGGTAACACTGTAGACATAAGCTCCCAGTTTATGGTTGTCAGTCTGGGGATGGTAGGCGGGAAGGAGGAGCTGTCCTGCAGCCATGCCTAGACCTCAAGCCCCACCCACAGGCCACTTCCCACTATAAAAGCCAGACTCAGACTGGGGAGACAGTGGCAGCTCCACAGCCATGGAACGTCTTTCTTCCAGGAGAAAGCATGCTGCTGGGCTCAGTGTAGGGAATCTTTATTGACAGGTGGTGCAAAATAGCAAATCTAGAGCAATGGAAAAGGAGGTGGGGATGTGGCTCCCCTCCCCCATGTAAAAGTCCTACAACCAAGCCAGTCGGGCAGGAGTACTGGACTTGACTGTGACAGATGTGGACCCACCACCCTCTGAAGGATATATTCCCAGGCACCAGAGCTCCTCACAACCCAAGGAAAAGGAGCAGCACAGTGGGAAGGCGTGGGCTGCATCTCACCCTGGCTGCTTGGCTCCTGTTCTCTGCACACCTCTACCCCTTAAGAGGAAAGCTCCCCAGCTTGGGGTACAGGTTTTAGGAGAATGGGTTAAGCCCATCCCTCCCCAAACTCAGGGAGCTGCCTCATGCCTCCATTTCCCTCCTCCCAATGATTTAGATGGTTGGAGCTCCATACTCTGCCAGTGGTCCAGCCAGAGCCAAAGTGAGTACTCTCTGTCACATTCTGTATTTTAGCCAGTGCACGGGCTGCATGCCCTTGGGGGTAAATAGGATACCTAGGATAACTGTGGGCTGATGTAGTCAAAAAGATCTTTTCAAGGCCATGGAAGTCAACTGAAGATTTGGGGTGCTGAGGCTACCACCCAGTCTGCACCCAGTCTCCTGAAGGCCACTCATCCTCTGGACAAGCAGGCCCTGTGCCCCACAACCATGCAGTCCCAGGGTGTGGTGCAATGACCAAAGGGTCCTCCTGTCAAGAGCTCCAGCTTGGCCTTAAACCCACAGAAGCCTCACTTAGGGAAGTCTGACGGGTTCAGCTGAAGGCCCAACCCTGCAGCAGAGCTGGGCCAGCTGGCACAGCCTACCTGTCTTTGGTCGTATCCTCCACACCTTCCTGATGGCCCCAGCCCAAGAGGCCTGGTCCTTTCTGGCCAGGGTCTGAGTCAGTTACAAGGCAGCCAGGTGGGATAGGAGTGGGCCCGAGCCAACAGAGGCTGCACGGGGGTCACATAGTAACTGACAGTGGCTGGCACAAGCCCGTCAGCACCTGGGGGGCACCAAGCCAGGGCAGCAGTGGCAGCCGGGCCCTGCTCAGCCAGTGCCTGGAGAGCCAGTGTGGCAATGAGGTCCAGCGTCTGGCGGCGCTCATGGTTCATGAGGCACACGGTGCTCTCGTTGACCACCCTGTGCAGCGTCACCAGGCAGGCGTACTGGCGGGTGGTGTCGCCCTCGCCAAAATGGGCCTCCAGGTAGCGCTCCAAAGTGCGCTGCTGTTCTGCCAGGTCGGGAAAGTCGATGAAGAAGCGGGAGCACATGTACCGCTGCAGGGCACGCACATCAGTGCTGGGCCGTGGCCGGAAGCCCCGCACTAGGAGGTGGCAGTACTTGAGGAGACCACCGCCTCGAATCTCCTCTGGGCTGCGCGTGGCGATGACACGGTGCTGCAGGTGCTCCAGGGCCTCGGCGAAGTCCCCATACAGGCTCTCACCTGTCACCGTTGGGTGGAAGGCCTCAGACATGGGCGTGGATGAGCACTGGCCAAAAAGCAGCAGAGAGTCCAGGATGATCTGGAAGGAGTCGACACTGAACTCGAACTGGCGCCTCACCGAGTCCACAAACTTGAGCTCCACATTCTTACCACTCTTGTTGGACAGTGAGATGAGGCTCCAGTGGTCTGTGTCCGTGCACACTTTCACCAGCTTCTGCACGTATGCCTCTTTGAGTGTCAATGGTGTGATCTTGGCCCGGCTCACACCAGCTGGCAGGAAGTCCAGCAGGCAGGCTAGCACCACAGCCTTGGTCAGCTGGAAGCACGCCTCACTGTGCAGGTCCACCCGGAATACCAGGTCCAGGTCCTTGTAGCCCAGGCCACTCTCAGGGTGCAGCACATGGCTGGCGGCCGAGCCATGTAGCCGTACACTATGTACCCGAAGTCCCTGTTCCTCGAGGCTGCTGCGGACCACCTGAGGGGGGGACAGGAAGAGCTGTCAGGAGCCTGGGCTTCTAGGGGTTGCACTACAGACTTCCAGGTCCCCAAGAATATAATATTAACCACTGTTGACCACTTCCCAACTGTTTTTCCTTTGGAAAGTCATTTAACTTTCTAAGTCTTGATTTGCCAATCTGGAGAATGGTCTGTTTGAAGGAATGATTCAGAAAGAACAAAAGTAATAGCAAATACAAGCACAGAATTTACTAAACACCAGGCTCTGATGGAAGAACTTTATACATTAAAATATAAACTCAGCCATAGGGCCAGGGATTTAGCTCAGTGGTGCCACCGCTGCCTGCCTTGCAAGCACAAGGCCCCAAGTTTGATCCCTGGTACCAAAAAAAAGGAAAAGATAAGAAAAGAAAAAGAAAGACTCAGCTGGGCATGGTGGTACATCCTGGGAGGTTGAGGCAGGAGGATCCTAAGTTTGAGCCCAGCCAGCCTGGGCAACTTAGTGAGACTCTTGTCACAAAAATGAAATTAAAATAAAATAAAATGGCTGGTGATATAGCTCAGTGAGAAGGCCATGGATTCAATCCACAGTACCCCACCCCCAAAATCACAAAAACTCTATGAAGTAGGTACTATTACTTTTTACCTATGGGGAAAAAAACACAGAGGCCTAGTAATTGCCACAAGTCACAAAGATGGTGAATGCAAAGCTGGGAATTAAACTTAAGAACTATGCTATTCTAGGGGCCGGGGATTTAGCTCAGCGGTTCCGCCGCCTGCCTTGTAAGCGGAAGGATCTGAGTTTGATCCTCAGTACCCCACCCCCCCAAAAAAGAACTATGCTATTCTAGCTTTCCAAAACTGCAAGTAGAATATTTTGTATTGTGTTAGGCACTGCGTTCACTGCTCAAATGTGCTGGGAGTATAGTTGGCAGGTTCAAATGCATTACCAATAAAATTCATAGTAACCCTATGCTTGAATATTACTATTGGCATTGAGAGATGGGGGGACCTGAGGCACAGAGAGGTTAAGAAATAGGTCCAAAGTTATAGACAGGCTGAGACTAGGACCCAGGTTGGTTGGATTCTCAAGTCCATGTATGTTCTTTTCTTTCTTTTTTTTTTTGGTACCGGGGATCGAACTCGGGACCTTGTGCTTGTGAGGTAGGCGGCAGCACCACTGAGCTAAATCCCCGGCCATGCATGTTCTTTTGATGATCACACACACACATGCATGCGCCCCCCACACACACCTTATTTCTTACAAGTGAGGCAAAAACTGTAATTTGCAGACAAGCAAACAGGCTTAAAGGAGAAGCATTAAAAAATGGCAGGGCTGAAAGTTAAAAAGTAAGATCTTTCCTAGTGCTGAGAAAGGGAATGGCTCAAGGTCTTAGAAAGCCTTGGAAGCCAAGTAAGGAGAGATGGAATCCTTTCTGAGAGCCATGGGTATGACGGCACACAGGACAGGACTTACAAATCCCTTTTTTTGAGACAAGATCTCACTATATAACCCAGGCTGGCCTCGAACTTGAAGTGATCCTCCTGCCTCAGCCTTCTGAGTGGTGGGATTACAGGCTTGCGCCACCATGGCTGGCTCTCCCCCCCCCCCCCCTTTTTTTTTTTTTTGAAACTTGCAAGTCTTGAGACTGGTCCTTTAGCTAGAGGGCTGTCTCTGGCCCGAGGCACAGGGTGGAGAAAAGAATGAGGCTGGGGGTCTGACATTTGGTATTCTCAGCAACCCAAAGTACTTCACAAGCTGTCCTGAAAGTGATCAGGCAGCATTCTTGCCCCAAGTGACTTTGCAACCCTGCCTTGCTGCCAAGTCAGCACCTAGCTCTGGGTCAGATTGTTCTGTCTCCCTGGGAATTACTTCAAAGAACACACCTAAGTGCTGAGGAGGCAAGCTGCAGTGGGGCAATCTGAGGCGGCAGGTGGCTCCTTCCAGGAAGTCTTCGTAGGAATTGTCATGGCAACGGGCGGGGGGGGGCAACTGGCCACCAGGAACAGGTAGGGGTGGGGTGGAGGAGGGGCATTTAGTGGTTAGGTGCCTGGTGAGTGCCAGGCACCGGACCTCATCAGAATCTATGGGAACCGGGGGTGTAACTCAGCTGTCCAGCACATGCTTATATTTAGCATGTACAAGGTCCCAGGTTAATTAAATCTCCACCAGCACTCCCCCCCAAAAAGCATTAATTGGGGACAGATCTTTATGATCTCCATGTTATAGATGGGGAGACGGAGGCTCACAGGAGTGAAATCACCTACTTGGGATCACACAGAGGTGCGTTCAAACCTTGTCTTTTTCTCTTTTTTTATAGTGCTGGTGGGAGTGGGGCTCCGGGGGAAGGAATCCAAGGCTCTGCACAAGCTAAACACCTGTTCTACCACTGAGCTCCCCCTTTGGCCCAGCCTACCCTCTTTCTACCAGAGTAGAAACTAGTGTTTTAATCTTCCTTCCCTTTCAAACTGTCAAAGTAAGGGGGACCCTCAAATCACTAAGCTTGGACCCAGGAAGTTGGAGAGCAGGAGGGTCAGGGCCCAGGGTCCTTGGCCAGACATGGGGCTGGTTGCTGCAGTCAGCCTGTGGGATTCCAGGGGCACCCTCACAGTTGTGCCCCGGCTAACCAACAAGAGATGTGACCCAAAGATGTTGAGCCAAGGATCCTGACAGACTTGCAGAGCAGACCAGCCCCCTCCCCAAGTCCCATTAGAGCTGACTGGGCCTTACTCAGTGCCAGCTCTGCTTCCCAGGCTGGTGCCCACCCCAGGGCATGGCATCTGGCCTGATGAGTAGGTAGCAGTACCCTCATTAACTCCCTGCGTCAGGGCCATGAGGCCAGCTGTGTCAGCCAGCCAGTGGCTGTTGTCTTTCCTAGGTGTGACTACAGCCAGTTTGGCAGGCAGTCCCCAGATACTGCCACACCCAAGGACTGCAAGGCAGCTTGGGTCTTCCTGAATCAGACTTTCTAGCTTCGAAGGGGGCAGTGACTTGTCTCCTTTTCTCCCGTGCCAAGGCCCTCCCTAGAACTGCTCCGCTCCAAGGCTGCTGCTGAGACCTGCAGGAAGACTAATAGCCACTGTCAGGCAGCAGGCTTGCAAAACTCACAACCAGAGCTGCCTTAGGCTGGCCTTCAGGCTGCAGCTGGAGAGGTTAGACTGTCTATACCAATTCTCTGGGCCTAGAGATGGCAAAGGACTTAACCAAGGTCACACAGTTAATAACTGGCTGAGCTTAACTAGAACCAGGTCTTCCATAGCCACAGGGAGTGGTGGAGGGCTTCAAAGGGGTGGGTCCCTTTGGCCCAGGTACAAGCAAGGACACATCTCTAACTTCTGGGATTACTGTTGTAGGCAAAGCCTTCTGAGGTGCAGAGGAAGAAATGTTCCAATTTGTTTTGTTTTGTTTTTTTGAGGTAGGTTCTTGCTCTGTACACCAGGCTGGCCTCAAACTCATGGTGATCCTCCCGGTTCAGCTTCCCGAGTGATGGGATTACAGGCATGTGCCACCATACTTGGTTTAAAGGTTCTAATTGTTGGGTTTTTTTGTACTGGGAATCAAACTCAGGACCTTGCACTTTCAAGGCAGGTGCAGTGCCACTGAGCTAAATCCCCAGCCCTAAAGATTCCAATTCTTGAGCCACTGGCTACTCAACACAGTGAGAAGACCTATCAAGCACCTGTGACGTTCTCCCCCACCCATACCCCTGCCCATATCCCTGCTGTGAATTTTTTTTTTCCTTTTTGAGAGAGTGTCTCACTATGCATATCAGATTGGCCTTCCATTCACTATGTACGCCAGGCTGGCTTTGAACTTTCAGTGATTCTCCTGCCTCGGCCTCCTAAGTACTGGATTATGGGCATGCGCCACTATGGCCCAGCTTCAGCCATTAATTTCTGCCAGAAGACAAGACTTTCTTTGGTGTAGAGACAGCTGTATGGGCCAGGTGAATGCATCTGTTCCCTTTGAATTGTGGAACCAGAAAGGTTTTTGTCTGTTTCCTTTTGGTACTGATCATTTAACTCAGGGCCTTTATACTAAGCTGCATTCTCAGCTTTTTTTTTTTTTCCTTTTGAGACAGGTTCTCATTAAATTGCTCAGGCTGGGATAAAACTTGAGATCCACCTATTTCAGCCTCCCTTACTATGGGGATACGATTACAGGCATGTACCACCATACTCAGCAAAGGCAACTGATAGAGTCCAGGTGCTGAACACAGATGTCCATCCTCTGCACCCAGCTTTGAAGTCTCTACCACTACCCCTCTACAGCTGACAGCTTCCTGTTCTACAATGTTTCTGACCCTAGTGGGGTTTTTTGTTTTTTGTTTCAGACATGGTCTCACTATGTAGTTCAGCCTGGCTTTGAACTCATTATGTAGTCCAAGCTGGCTTCAAACCCACGGCGATCTTTCTGCCTCAGCCTCTCAAGTGCTGGGATGACAGGTGCCATCATGCCAGGCAAGGAGGACACTGTACTACTACAACATGGTGAAGTCAGCTCCTACTGGCTGCAGTCTCCCTCACATGGCTGGGAGTACCTGAAGGCAAAGAGGCTATGTCCTAGTCACATCTGTGCTCTGGTGCCTGCCTTCATGGGGCTTAGGACTGGGCAGGGACCAATACGGGTACACTGACCACTGCTGTCCCTGCAGAGGAAGCTGGCACACTGGATACCACCTTCTCACCTCTCCCACCCCAGGACTGAGCCTAGGTCCTGGGGAGAAAAGCCTCAGCTGGTTTCCTAACCACCAAGATAACAGTGGGCAGTGAGGAATGTCTGGGCAGCCAGGAAGGCCTCAGTGAGTCCCACTGGTGCTGTGGGTGAGTCAGCCCAGGAGAATCCACCCCTCCCACTCAGTTCCTAGTTCCTGGGAAGGGAGGGGAAGTTATCCCCCACCAGGAATTTCTCCCCCTCTGCTAGAGGAATGGCCTGCTGCACCTAGCTTGTATGGAAAGTCCTTGTTCTGGAAGGAACACATAAGGAATCAGCACTGGATTTTCTGGTTTCTATCAGGGAACTCCCCTAAGCCTTAACTGCTGAGCTTGGGAGCCAGGGAAGGAGTAAGAAAATTTTGAACCTGCTGCTCCCAGTTCCCTGGAAGGCCCGATTGCCTGGGCTGGACTTTTACCTCAATAGGTAACTTTAGATAGCTCACCACCCCTCCTGAAGCCTCCTCTTCCTCAGCTATAACATGGGTGCCATAATTACTATCTTCTGCTATTTCAGAACATAACAGTGCTTGGGATACCCAGATGAAAGGAGAGCTTTGGAATGATGAAGGGGTCAGGTAAAAGGAAGAGTCTGAAGGAGGGAAGGACTGCCAAAATTCTCTCCCGTCCCTCAAGACAGAGATGGGCTTAGGATTGAGACCTGGACTGGCCTTCATTTCCAATCTTTAATTATTTCCCCCCAAGGTGAGGATCACACGTAGGGCCTTGTGCATGCTAGGCAAGTGTTCAAGTAAGCCACATTCCCAGTCCACTTCACTTCCAATCTCGAGGAGGAAGAAGGATACCTCAACTGGCTATTTAACATTGCCCTCAGGGATGGGGGTGTCAGGTCTGGCACTTAATCTTCTCTTGTCCTGACCCCAGTGAGAGGGAGATTTCTGCTGGGATTTCTGGGCTTTTTCACCTTGACAGGGCTTCCTGAGCCAGGGACTGTGGCAGAGTGCCCCTACAACCTTGAGACAGGGACAGGAGAGATGGTCCAGGGACGATAGGTGGAGAAAAAGCTACTTTGGACCCAAGTAACACACTAGCCATGGGAAGGACCCCTGGCATCTTTTGTCCTTGCAGTCCAGGAGATGCCCCTCCGGGTCCCTCTACATTCTTCTCTCTCCATGCCTGGGCTTGGGTGAGTGGTGGTGGTGGCTGTGGCGAAGTGGCGGAATCAGGGCTCCCCAGGGCGGAGGACGCAAAGATCAAGTGGGGAAAGTTTATCAGGTACAGGAGGAAGATCTCTGGTCTAGCATTAATGTGCTATGCAGCTGTTACAGGTCCCATTCCCGTTCCTCAGTTTCCCCAGCTGTCCAGCAAACTGAACAGACTCCAGCTGTCTTCCAGGCACAAGGGAATTGGGACAGACCCCCACCGGCCACCTCCTCACCTGCACGATCTGCCGGGGCTGCATGCTCAGCGTGGGGAAGTTGCCGCGCCCGTGAATGGGAATCGGCTCGCTCAAGAGCGCGTCCAGCCGCTTCACCTGTGGCCAGGTCAGCCTGCTCAGGTGCCGTTCAGGGGAAGCAGACGAGGCCTCCGGGTCCGGGCCGCCGCCTCCCGGGGCCACCGTGGCCGCAGCCGTCCCCACCTGCGCAGCTGCCCCGTCCAGGCGCTCAGCCCCGCTCTCCGACGGCATCATTCGCCTGGCCCCGGGGCCCCGACGGCAGAAACCGAGGGGGTGGCTAGGGGGAAGAGAGCAGGGGGAGCGGCTGGGCCTAGGCTAGGGGGCGGGGATGCAGGAGCAGGGCGGCAGCTGCGGCAAGGAAAGCCCTAAGCACACCTGCGCAGCGGCACCAGCGGCGACCCTGGAGCCCGTGGTCCGCAGCCCAGCAGACTCTTATAGGCCGCGGGCGACACGTTCATTGGTCGTGACAGCTGTCACACAGCCGGAGCCGGCCCGCCTCTCAACGTCCCTGCTATTGGGTAGCAGAGTTTTGCACGTGAGTCATAGTTCTAAAGGAAGATTCCGATTGGCTGGAAGGTATACCCCTGCCCCGCCCTCCTTCCTAGGCTGAATGCCCTCCTTTGGGCTTTTAAGAACTTACGTGAACTGTGATTGGCTCGCGGGAGCCTGAATTTAAAGGCACCGCGCCGTCTAGGGGCTGGAGTAAGGGAAGAGGTCTGTAGAGTTCGTTGCGGAGTCAGATCACTCAGGTAGGTTTGTTTGTTTGTTTATTTGTTTATTTATTTATTTATTTATTTATTTATTTATTTTCTTTCAGATATGCGCTGGAAGAAACTGAGAAATTACCTAGCCTAGTCCTGGTCATCCGCTACTTTCAGGAGCCCAAAGAGATTGAGTCACTAGCTCAACTCCACACTATACTCTTCCAGAGACTAGGAAAGGTAACTTATTCTATATAACGGGGTAGGGGGCCGGGGATTTAGCTCAGTGGTTTCGCTGCCTGCTGCGCAAGCGCAAGGACCCGAGTTCAGTCCCCGGTACCAAAAAAAAAAAAAAAAAAAAACCCCAACAAACTGTATAACGGGCTAGATGCTTCTACACTCTCTTGACAGGCCCTTGCAAACCACAACGTGGCTGGCGTTCATGTACTAGTTTAGGTAAGGAGCTGCTCAGAGAGGGGCTGAGAGTTCCCCAGTGTCACAGGCTCCGACCGAGAACTAGGGGGAAAGAGTCTATGGCACCTCCTCTTTTCACTGCACCTGTCTGGACCCAGGGCCTTTCTGGGGCTAGACTGAGAATGTATACTACGTTTACATGTTTTTCTCTCCCATTTTACTTGCCTAGAGGATGAGACTTATTATGGTTACTTTTTTATTTTTATTAGTGCATGTTTGGCAGTACATAATGATTATATATCTGATGGGGAACTGGTACAAGTACACAGTGCATCTTAATTCTTTTTACATCCTTTTTCTCCCCTCCTCCCTACCCCATGGTTTTTGAATTCATCTTTTTCTGATATTAAGTACATGTGTTGTGGCAAAAGTTCAGAGATTGTCTTTCTGACCAATTATTATAATTTTTTCCTTAGGTAATTCTTCTACTACTATATCAAATTAAGTATCATTCTCCCATCCTCCTGTGCGGCAAGCTGGGAAGGGGTAATAGGGTAGATTTACAGAAGGAGAAACCAAGACCTAGAAACAATAAACCACATCCCAAGGTCACAAGCTGACTCTGACCTACTGGGGCCCAGAACCCAGGAGGCTGCTCTCTTCTCCTGAAGGGAGGCAGCCCAAGTAAGACATTGCCCCCTGTCCTTCCAGCTCTCATCCATCTACATCAGAACCCTCAGGGCTTCCACTAGTCCTTAGAGAGAGAACCCAGGCTGGGCTTGTGACCTTGGGCAAGTCCCTCCCACTGTCCTCTGTCTTTGTTTTACCCTCTTTTGAAAGATAAGAAACAGATAAGAAATCCCCTTTGGCTTCCTGCAGAGTCTCCAAACCCTGGAGCTAGCTGAGACAGCTTCAGATTCCACAGCAGCCCTATCTCTCGCCACTACCTCCCTGCCCCAGCAGAGAAGGAGAGCAAAGGAAACTAACATTTACTGAATGCTTACTACACCCAAGGTAATTTTACATTCCTGACCTCTAATTCCTAAAAATTGATGCCACGGGATATGGGGTCATTATTCCCAATTTATAGATAAGAAACAGGCTTAGAGGGCTGGGGATTTAGCTCAGTGGCACTGTGCTTGCCTTGCAAGGACAAGGTCCTGAGTTTGATCCCCCGTACCACAAAAAAAAGAAAGAAAAAACACAGAGGTTTAGATAAGCCAACTGATATGCCCAAGGTTATGCAACTACTAACTGGCACTATGGGACTTTAACTCAAGTCTGCTGACTCCAGAGTCCTATTTTTCACCTGATCTGAGGAGTGTTGGCACAGATCGGGCTCATGCCTGACACACCCCTAGAACCACCCATAACATCCATCTATCCATTTGTTCATTCTTTAGCCGATCTATCACCTATGTCCCGGGTCCTGGGCTAGGCCCTGAGGTAGGATAGGCAAGGTCCTTGTCCCTCTACTTGTCCTTCTAGAACTTTTTAATGTAGAAAGATAATAGTGAAGGAAACAAATGAGACACTTCAGATAGTGCTAAGGAGAAAATAAAACAGGATCATGGGACAGAGAACAACCGTATGTGCATACATATGGGGTTGGGGCGAAAGAGAGCAAGAACAAACTAAGATATCAATAGATGCCATTGTCACGGGAGGCCACCCTAATGAGGTAATCCTTCATTTTTTTTTTGTTGTATTAGGCATTGGATGCAGGGCCTCTCAAATGCCAGGCAAGCACTCTACCACTGAGGTACATAACATCTCCATTTTGAAACAGGGTCTTGCTGAGTTTCCCCAGGCTGGCCTTGAAAGTGTAATCCTTTTACCTCAGCCTCCCGAGTAGCTGGGATTACAGCCATGAGCCAACACCTGCCAGCTCCATTTCTGCCCTGTCTCTCCGTGCTTGTCAACAGAAAAAGTACCTGGTTTCACATTCCTAGAACCCTGAAGGCCCCAGCTAGGAGAAACTTGGATAGTCATTTTGTTCACTCTCTTCTCAGTTTTTCAATAGGGAAACTGGGGTACCAAAAAAGCAGGAAGGAGGCCGGGGATTTAGCTCAGTGGTTCCTTGGCCTGCCTCGAAACCACAAGGTCCTGAGTTCGATCCCCCAGTACAAAAAAAAAAAAAAAAGCAGGAAGGATTTCCCCCATGGGGACTAGCTAGGGCTGGAAACCCTGCCGGGCCAGGGCCTCCTGGGAGCTGGCTAGAGCTGTGCCACTTCACCAAGGTTTTTAAGTAAGCTCTGAGATTTGTTTTCCACACTCCTTCCTTCTTCTGTCTGGGCTGGAAAGAGCAATTAGCAAATTTGAGCATTGTGAATCGATGCTCCTCTGTTGATGCTTCCATTCCCAAAGCCAATGATTTCCATAGTTGCCGAGTGTGAATGAGAGTGACTTGAGAACGTAGGAAGCTGAGAGTGTGTAGGGAACAGGGGAAGGGGACGTTACTAGAACCTCTGCAGTTAAGTCCTAGTCTCCTGCGAGCCACGGCAGTACACGGCAAATTACAGGAAAGGTAGAAAAATGAGACTAAGAAGCTGAGTTTTGGGTCTGATCAGTGCTTCTCTGGGCAGCAAAGACAAAAGCCCCCAGCTTACCGCACCTTTTATCCTTTTATTCAGTACATCGGGAGAAACAAATGTAACAAATGACTTGCAGAGAGTTCAGTACATCCACATAAACAAGATGGTAACAGTACAGGAACAATGAGGAAGTAAGTAGATGTTTGTTCCTCCCAGGATGTTTTCAGCTCCCAGGGTGTTTCTTGTCCTGGAGAATCACAGCATCACTGGATCATTGAGGTCTCAGTTGTGACCGGAGGCCAAAATGGAATTATGGCTTGGAATTCCATAGCTGGACTGTAGGCAAGAGAACTAGGCTAACCAAATGATTTTTCCCTAAAATTATGTAGCATTGCTCCCGACAAGAGTGAGCAAAGGTATATCCTGTAGGATCTTGCGTTCTCAACAAGCCCAGCTTTTAATTGTCTCGGTGAATGGGTGGGAATCTTGGCTGGGTATATCATGAGTGAAACTAGCTTCCTGATGTTATGGAGCGTCTCCCTGGAACCCTGTACAAACTTCCAATCTTAATTATGACTCCAACTGATTTGAAAAGATGACTTACTCTGTATGATCATTGAGGCTTGGTGATATAACCAAGTCATTTTCCCTACCTGGACCTCAGTTTCTTATTCTATAAAATAGAAACCAATTAGGAATCAGGCTCTTCCACTCATACCTCCTTTGATTTGAGGGGGCAGGAAAGGAGAAGGGCCTTGGTCCCCACATTGGCTCGGTCTGTTTTGGAACCCCAGACAAGAGCATCTGGGAATTGCTGTGCAACTACATTGTTGCCTACATCACTGAGCCTGCTCTGTGCATGGAACCAGGCCAGGTGATTTCCACAAGCTCATTCAATTTTCAGAACATAATCCTCTGGAACAGGAGCAATCTCTCTCTTTGCAGGACAGGAAACTCAGGCTCGGAGAAACTAAGAAATTCGTGCAGGGCCCACAGCTGGGAAGAGACTTCATATCCAGGTCTGGCTGAATCCTAGGCCCATGCCCTTCGCAGGACCCTGCCTCTGAGGACGCCTTGGGAAGTTCACGTACGCACAGACGGTCCTCTCCTGTGGAGGAGCACGTCTCCTCCTACCATTCATGCTCGCCACCCTCCCTCATATTGTCAAGGCCAAGGTGATGGACCTGTTGTCATAACTATAATTGCACCCAACCCTGCATAATTTTAGTATCCAGTATCCAATCCTCCTTAAACCACCTCCTATCTTTTCTGCTCATGTTGTGTAGACAGTAATTCCAATAATTCTTTGACCCACCAGGACCTTCAATCCACTGTTCCTCTCTTCGGGTCTTGACTTTCCTCCTTAGTCAGCTTAGGGACTTGGTCCATCACTGTAATTACTTCCTTGAATACATCTTCAACCCCCTTGCTCCCCACTCATTAAAATCTCATCCACCTGACAAGGCCACACCCTGCCTAAACCTTCAAAGCTGCCGGAGCCAGGGACCCACACAGCCCTGCTGACTTTAACATCAGCCCACCAGCCTGGGGGTATAGGCGTGTTGTCTGCCAATCCCTCTGTCTGACCTGGTTCCCCCACCAAGGTCAGGCCATACCAGGGTCTCCTCAGTCCCGATAGCTCCTCCTGCCCACATCCTCCTCTCAGCTGAGACCTTACTTTCCACCTCACTGAGGAAACAAGCCATCTGCAGAGCACTGGCCCTCCACACACCCTCCACCATTTGCCCGGCTCAGCGCGCTGTTCAGCTACTCCTCTGCTGTGGGATTGGACCAGTTGCTCCTCTCTCGGACTGCCCAGTCTCATCCTCCTCACTCCAGAGACTTTCCCTCTTTCGCTGACTGGGTCATTCCAGTCTGCATTACAACATCATTTCTTGCTGGGGTAGTGGTGCACACCTGTAATCTTAGCATTTGGGAAGCTGAGGCAGGAAGGTCTCAAGGCCTTGAGTTCAAGAGTCCAAGGCCAGCCTGAACTACACAGCCAGACCATGTCTCAAAAACAAAAAAATACTATAAATAAATCAAAGAACCCCTCTTTAAAAAAGAAATTTTATTGGTACATTTTAGGTATACAATATAATGATATTTATCATTGGAGATTTGTACCTTTACATAATCTATCTTGTTTCTTATTTTTTCCCCATTCCCCTGCCCTCCCTTCAACCCTTCCACCCCTCTATATTTACAAAGACTTTGTTTCCATTTTCTCATGTTAATTCCATTCCCTTCTTTCCTTTCTCCTACCCCTACCCCTCCCATTTCCCCTTCCCTTTTGCACCTTTTCTTCCTATTTCACATTATCTATTATACACTTTGACCCGTATTTACACTTTCAGTTTCTCATGGCAGAAAAACTATTGGGTATTTACACATGTTGTCCCATTTATTTCACTTAAGAGGATGGCCTCAATATGCATCCATTTAGCTATAAATGTCTCTAATTTCTCATTCTTTATGGCTGAGTAGTACTCCATTTTATATTTTTTAAAAAAACACATTTTCTTTATCCAGTCTCCAGTTAATGGGGAATTCGGCTGTTTCCAAGCTTTAGCTATTACAAACTGTGCTGCTGTGAACATGGGTGCACATATATCACTGTGGTATGATTCTTTTAATTCTTTTGGGAAGACACCCAGCAGGGGAATACCTGGGTCAAATGGGACCTCTAAACCCAGTTCTTTGAGGTATCTCCATACTGATTTCCACAGGGGTTGCACCAGGCTACACTCCCACCAACAGTGGGAGTGTTTCCCCACAGCCCCACCAGCATTTGTTATTGGTTGATTTCATGATAGCAGCCATTCTTTCTGGGTTGAGGTGGAATCTCAGCATTGTTTTCATTTGCATCTCTCGAATGAGCAGTGATGTTGAACATTTTTTTCATATGTTTATTTGCTATTTCTACTTCTTTGAGAAATCTCTGTTCATTTCAGATGCTCATTTTTGGATTGGATCTTTAAATTTGAGAGGTCTGATTTTTTTAAGTTCTTTATATACTCTGGATAGTAGACCTTTGTCTGAGGAACATCTGATAAAATTTTTCTCCCACATTGTGGGTTGTCTCTTCATGCTGTTGGTGGTTTCTTTTGCTGTGCAGAAGCTTTTTAATAAGAAGAGATCCCATTTGGTGATTCTTTGTGCTACTTCATATAGAACCGAGGTTTTGTTCATGAAATCTTTCCCTATGCCAGTGTCTTCAAGAGTTCTACTTAGGGGCCGGGGACTTAGCTCAGTGGTTTTGCTGCCTGCTGTGCAAGCGCAAGGACCCGAGTTTGATCTCTGGTACCAAAAAAATAAATAAATAAATAAAAAGAGTTCTACCTAACCTCTTCCAGCCGGTTTAGTGTTTCTGTTTTGTTTTTTTTTTTGGTACTGAGGATCAAACTCTGGACCTTGTGCTTGTGAGGCAGACATCAGAACCACTGAGCTAAATCCCCAGCCCTAGTGTTTCTGTTTTGATACTTAGATCTTTAATTCATTTTGATTTTAGTTTAGTGCATGGTGAGAGATATGTCTAGTTTAGTTTTAATCTTTGGAAAGTTGAAACCCCATTTTTGCAGCACCATTTATTAAAGAGGCTATCTTTCCTTCAGCAAGGGCATTTGGCTCCTTTGTCAAAGATGAGGTAGCTGAGTATGTCTGGAGTTGTTTTCTGCATCTTCTAATCTGTTCCACTGGTCTTTGGGTCTGTTTCTTTGCCAGTACCATGCTGTTTTTATTACAGTAGCTTTGTAGTATAATTTCAAGTTGGGGATTGTAGTACCCCCTGCTTGTCTTTGTTGCCTAGAATTGTTTTTGCTATTCCAGGTCTCTTGTTGTTCCAAATGAAGTTTTGGATTGTTTTCTCAAGGTCCGTGAAGTATGCTGCTGGAATTTCAATTGGGATTGCATTGAATCTATATAGCAGTTTTGGAAGTATGGTCATTTTCACTATATTGGCTCTTCCTACCCAGGAACAGGGGATGTCTTTTCATTTTCTGATATCCTCTTCAATCTCAAAGAACCTCTCTTGACCCACCTCCTTCTCCTTTGATCCTGCTTCTCTAAACACTCTGAAAATGTCTGCCCTTGCAACCTGCAGTTTTTTTCCCCTGTTCTCCCGTCTATGTCTCTGTCTCAGTCTCTGTCTCTGTTTAGTGGGGATGGGCCTAACGCATGCTAAGTGTATGATCTACCACTGAGTGACACATCAGCCCCATTTTTTTTATTTTGAGACAGGATCTCACTGTGTAGTCCAGGCTGGCCTCCAACTCACTGTGATCTTCCTGACTCAGCCTTCTGCATGCTGGGATTACAGGTCTGCACCACCACGCCTGGCTGTATTTTTTCTTTCTTGCCAAATATCTTCTGTGAATATATGATATACCAAATAATATTTATTCATTGATGAACAGTGATGGACATTTGCCACACGTTTGGGTTGTTTCCACTTTTTGGCTATTGTGAAGAATGTTGGCTGGGAACATGCAGGTCTATTTTCCTGTTGATATATGTTTTCATCTTGCTTGGGTGTATACTCAAGGGTGGAGTTGCTGATCACAGGGTTGTTTTTTGTTTAGCCATTTGAGGAACTGCCAGATTGTTTTCCAAAGCAGCTATACCATTTTGCATTCTCACTAGTACTGTATGACAGCTCTAATTTCTCCATATCCTTGCTGACACTTGTTATTATCTGTCCTTTTTGATTATAGCCATTTTAGTGGGTGGGAAGTGGTATCTCATTGTGGTTTTGATTTGGATTTTTTGATAGCTAATGATGTTGAACATGTTTTCATGTGTGTCTTGGTCATCCATATCTTTGGAGAAATGTCTATTCAGATCCTTTGTCCCTTCCCTTTTGTGGTGCTGGGGATGGAAGCCAGGTCCTTATACATGGTAGGTAAGTGTGCTACCACTGAGCTACCACCCCCAGCTCTTTTTTAATTTGTTTGTTTGTTTTTGAGACAAGGTCTTGCTGTGTAGCTCAGGCTGGTCTCGAACTCACTATGTAGACCAGGCTGGCCTTGCACTGGAGACTCCTGCCTCAGTCTCCCAAGTGGAGGGCATGCAACACCACAGCTGGCTAATCCCTAGCCCTTTCTAAATTGTCTTTTTGAAACAAAGTCTTGCTAAGTCGTCCAGGCCTTGAATTTGTTATTCTTCTGCCTCCCTCTCCAGTAGCTAGCATTACAGGTATGCACCACTATGCCTACTTCCTTTACTTATTTTTATTTTTATTTTTGGTACTAGGGATCGAACTCAGGTCCTTGAGCTTGTGAAGCAGGTGGCAGAACCACTGAGCTAAATCCCCGGCCTGTCTTTTACTTTTTTTTGAGACAAAGTCTCACAATGCAGTCCACGCTGGCTTTGAACTTGTTGTGTAACTTAGGCTGGCCTTGAACTCATGCTCCTCTTGCCTCAGTCTGAGATTACAGTACAAATATATACCAACACACATAGTTCCTGTGCCATGCTACTTATTATTATCATCATTAAGTTGTGTTCTTTATATATTCTAGATGTGAGTCCCTTATCAGATGTATGATTTGCAAATTTTCTTCCCATTCTAATTGTGAACTAACTCTCTCTCTCTCTGTCTCTCTGTCTCTCTGTCTCTCTGTCTCTCTGTCTCTTTTTTGAGACAGGATGTCGCTGTGTAGCACAGGCTGGATTTGAACTCATGGAAATCCTCCTGCCTCAGCCTCCTGAGTGCTGGGATTACAGGCATGTGCCACCATGCCCAGCAAGGGTTGAAGTTCTGATTTTGTGTGTGTGGTGTTGGGGATTGGACCCAGGGCTTGATGCATGTAGGGAACCACTCTACCACTGAGCTACACCCTCAGCCCTTTTCTTTTTTAATTGACATAATTGTGTACATTTATGAGGTAAAATGTGGTACTTAATACATGGACATACTATGCAATGATCAAATCAGCATAATTAGCATATCCACCACAAAAAACACTGTTATTTCTTCGCAGTGAGATGATTTGCAATTCCCACTTCTAGTTATTTTCAAGTATCTATTATGTTATTATTAATCATGGTTACCTTATTGTGTAACAGACCCTCAGAACTCATTCCTCCTATCTAATTGTATCTTTGTACTCTTTGACTTATCTGTCTCCTCCCTGTCTCCTGCCCTCCTTAGTCTCTAGTAACTATTATTCCAATCTCTATCTTTATGAGAACAGCTTTTTAAAATCTCACATATGAGTGAGATCATGTGGTACTTGTCTTTCTGTGCCTATTATTTCACTAAACATAATGTCTTTCAGTTGTATCCATGTTGTGGCAAATGACAAGATTTCATCCTTTTTATGGGTGTGTAGCATTCCATTGTATATACATATATACACAACACATTTTCTTTATAAATTCACCCATAGATGGATACATAAGTTGATTCCACATTGTGGCTATCATGAATAGCATTGCAATAATCATAGGAATGCAGTTATCTCTTGGCATACATACTGATTTCATTTCCTTTCAATATATACCCAGGAGTGGGACTGCTGGTTCACACAGTCCATGGTTCTATTTTTTCTTTTTCTATTTTTAATTTTTTGAGGAACTCCCATACTATTTTCCACAATGGGTGCACTAATTTTTTGTTTTTTGGCTTTTTTTGGTAGTGGGGATCTATTAGGACCTTATGCTTGTGAGGCAGGTGTGGTGCCACTGAGCTAAATCCCCGCCCCTGTCTGCACTAGTTTATATCCCCCGCCCAGTGTGTAAGAGTTCCCTTGCTATCTTTTGTCTTGACTGGAGTGAGGGGACAGCTCCTTGTAGTTTTGATTTATGTTTCCCTGATCATTAGTGATGTACCTTTTTTGTATACCTGTTGCCATTTGTATGTTGTTTTGTTTTGTTGGTGCTAGAGCTCAAAGCCAGGACCTTGTGAACACTACACTATAACCCCAGGCCTTGAGTTTTTTTTTTTTTTCGGTACTGGAGATTGAACTCTGGAGTGCTCAGTTACATCCTCAGCCCTTTTTATTTTTTATTTGGAGACAGGGTCTTGCTAAATTGCCCAGGTGGGACTTGAACTTGTGATCTTCCTCAGTGCTGGGATGAAACCAGGCCCACCATGCCTGGCTTGTATGTCTTCTTTTGAGAAATACCTATTAAAGTCTTTTGCCTATTTTATTATTTTTTTTTTCAGAATACAAATAAAAGTTTATTGTACAAAATTAAGGCCTTCATATTACACACTTCACTAAGGCTAAAGAAAGACTACAAGGTTTAAATCTTTCACAAAAATTTCACTTTTACTTCTCCCCACCTCCAGCCATTAAAATGGCCTGACCAAATGTTATCAAAACAAACACCATAACACCAAGTCCCTTAAACATGACTATCCCAAATGTTATTTCTTGACATAGGTGATCTTCATTGCATGGATGGTGTGATCTTAAACGCTTGTAATGCATCCCTGGCAGCTCCAGCCTGCTCATCATTTTCAAATTCCACAAAAGCAATGTCATCCCTTCCAGGTACCAAACGTACTTCCTTAAAACCAGGAAACTGATTAAACAGCATGGACAGCATCATCTTATTAGTCTCTTCTGGTAAATTATTAAGGAATAAAATACAGTTTGGAGGGTAATCAGGGACCTGAGGATTTGTTGTTGCATTTCCTTGGGTATTAGTTGTTGATGTTCCCTGGCCAGGCTTTTTGTTTGCAGTCGTTGCAGTTTGTTCCACAGTTTTGGCTTTTTTTTTTTCTTTTTTCTTTTCCTTGTCAGCAAAAGTGCCATGCATTTTAGATATTATATAGAATCTGTTTTTGCATACTGGATTCACATTGGTTTGCCATAAAATGGGAATCCTTGTAACTGTCTTAAAGCATTTGTGGATGAACCCAGTTCTTTAAATATAACAAAGGCCTGGCCTCGCATCTTCATAGTCTTTAAAGCCACAATATCTATCACATGCCCAAACTGAGAAAACAGTGCATATAGGGCTCGCTTCAATTCTTCTTTTTTAATTTTGTCATTCATATTGTTGATATAAATTGTATGATTTGGTCTAATATCCATGTTTGGGTAACAGAAACTGTACGGAGCCCAGGAAGCCTAAGATTATTTCTTCAAATAACCTCCAAAGAGCTCCACTAAAAGTTCGGGCGCCTCTCCAGGTCAGCGCACCAGACTCCATCCTTTCCCCGCCCCCAAGTGGACTCCGGGCCAGACGCGTCCAACCCAACCCCGTCTTTGCGCCTGTTCTGTTCCAAACTCCGACGGCTGAGCTTATTATTATTTTTTTGAGATGGGCTTTTGCAGGTGGGGACCAAGGTTCAGGGGTTGAGTGCTTGGCCAGTATGCACAAGGCCTTGGGTTCTATCCCTGGCATTGCAAACAAACAACAAAAGAGAGATGGAGTTTTACGATGTTGCCCATGTGGCCCTGAACTCCTGGGCTCAAATGATTTTCTTGCCTCAGCCTCCTGAGTTGCTGGGACTACCGTACATCACACTCAGCTTTTTGCCTATTTTTTAATCGGATTTTTTTGTTTTCTGATATTGAGTTGCTTGAGTTCCTTCTATATCCTGAATATTAACCCCTTGTCAGATGTATCTAACTGTAAGTTCTTTTTTATTTTTTCACTGCACTCTGGATCAAACCCAGGGCCTTGCACCTGCTAGGCAAGTGCTTTATCACTGAGCTACAACCAGCCCATTTCTTTTTTTTCTTTCTTTTTTTTTTTTTTGGTACCGGGGATTGAACTTGGGACCTTGGGCTTTCGAGGCAGGCGGTGGAACCATCCCTTCTTGAAATGCTTTCTTCACTTGGCTTCCAAGACACCTCACTGTTCTGGTTTCTTCCCTGACCCCATGGTGTCCTGTTGTTGTCAGGGTTTTGGTAAGGAAATACTTTTAATACAGGACACATAATTTATAAGATTATTTTGCTATATTTACTCAAAAAGTCAAATACAGAGGAGTACAAGAGATTGGCCACACACCTAGGGGCCCAAAGAATCCACCCAAGGGCCCAGAACCCACAGCAATGTCCCACAGAAGTCCAGCTGAAGGCCTAGAGTCCAAGGCAATGTCCTCCAGAGTTCAGCCACTGGCCTAGAGCCCACGGCAATGTCTCATGCTTGTCCCCATTGAGGATCTGCACCTGGAAGGCCCAAAACCAGTGGTGGAAGCCAGAAAACCTACGCCAGTGAGATGAAGGATTTGTGCCACCAGGCTGAGGGACCTACACTGAAGCCAGGAAGTGGCGCTCACAGTGAAGATCAGAGCTCCCCTGATGAAAACAACCATTCCCAGTGACAGTGAGGCCTGGAGCTCCTCCTCATAGGAGAACAGCCAAGTTCGCATCAGGAAAACCAGCTGTGGCAAGCTTCTCCTAGAATATCAACAGTCCCCAATCTTCCCCTCCAATTCTGTTTTTAATGCTGTTGGCAACAATCCTCAGGTGGGTCTTCCATGCCCAAACCATGCCGATTCAGTTCAGCTGGACATTCCAAGTGTGGTTAATCCACCACGCCTCCTTATCTACTCAACTTCTGAACGGTGAAATGTCCCTGGACTCACCTCCTGGTCTCTTCCCTTCTGTCACCTGCACTCCCCTGGCCATCTCCTCTCTCTTTGGCTTTACATACTAACCATCTGCTCCAAGTCCTGAATTTACATATTCCAGGCCAGAGCCTCCTCCCAAACTCTGGGTTCCTCTCTCTAATTTTTAGACCTTTTGTCTTTCTTTCTTTTGGTACCGGGATCGAACTTGGGTCCTTGCTCTTGCGAGGCAGACAGCAGAACCACTGAACTAAATCCCCGGCCTTACCTTTCTCTGATTTTTGACTTAAACCTCTCCTCACAGATAAATGCCAATTACTCGTTCCTGGGCCGAAAGCCTGGAGGTGTGTTTCTCTCTGTCTCTCTCTGTCTCTCTCTCTCTCATGTTGGAAACCAAACCCAGGGCTTTGTGCCTCTTACACCAGGCAAGCGCTTTACCTCTGAGCTACACCTTGAGCCCCACTCCTTTCCCTTTACATGCGACATTCCAATTTGTCAGCTAGTCCTGTTAGCTTCACCTTCAGAATACAAACAGAATCCAGCCACCTCCCTTCCTGGCTCCCAGTCCCAGCTTACTGACACCTCCATGGTTGAGGCCATCGTCCCTCCCTCAGGGATGTTTTGAATCTCCCTGATGCTATGCTTGTCTCCTACAATCTGTTTTCAACATAGCAAGTCAGGCTGATGTTTTAAGACACAAGACAGAACATGCTGCTTTAATGACTCCATGCCGCTTGGAGTAAGAGACAAAGCCCCTTCAGTCTCTGCAAGGCCAGGATCACCTCATACTCTCCCCTCCCCTGGTCTGCCTGCTCTTCAGACATGCTGGGCACACTCCACCCCACGGCCTTTGCACCTGCTCTTTTGTCTGCCTGACATACTTTCCCTTAAGACCCACATAATGTCCCTGCCTGCAGGGTCTTTTTCTTCCTACATCCTGTCCTCTGTGAGGCCTCTGACGACTCAGGATGGCAATCTCCCTCCTCACAGCAGCTAGCCTCATCTCTGCTTTATTCTTTCCACTGAACCTTACACTGGTCACCATGCTGTGGATGTATCTATTTGTATTTATTTATTAATTTATTTGTGGTACTGGGATTGAACCCCAGGACTTTGCACTGAGGTACACTGCCTAACCCTTCTTTTTTTGAGACAGGGTCTCAGTAAGTTGCCCAGGCTGGGCTTGAACTTGTGATCCCTCTGGCTCCACAACCCCCCAGGCGTGAGCCACCACACCTGGCTCATATCCCTCATATCTATTTATTTATTGCCTCTTTCCTCCTTGGAGTAGCAGTTTCAGGAGGGTAGGGATTTTATCTGGTTTTCTCTCTCTCTTTTTCTCTTTCCTTCTTTCTTTCTCTCTCTTTCTCTTTCTCTTTCTTTCTCTCTCTCTCTCTTTCTTTCCTTCCTTCCTTTCCTTTCCCTTCCCTTCCCCTTCCTTCCTTCCTTCTTTCCTTCCTTCCTTTCTTTCTTTCTTTGCTTTTTTGAGGCAAGGTCTCCCTATGTAGTTCACGCTGGCCCTGAACTCACTACGTAACCCAGGCAGGCCTTGAACTCACAGTGATCCTCCTGCCTCAGCCTCCTGAGTGCTGAGATTACAGGGGTGCACCACTGCACCCGGCTGGTTTTGTTTTCTGTGTAATCCAGTAGCTGGAAAGATATCGGTGCTCAATATTTATAGAACTGGGCTGGGAATATAGCTCACCGGTAAAACATTTGCCTGGCAAGCCTGAGGTCCTGAGTTTGATTCCTAGCACCACCAAAAACAAAAACAAAAGACATATTCACAGAATGAGTGGAGAGATGCTTGGGTAAGAGAGGAAGGAGCCCTCTTAAAAAGTAAAGTAGATCCTGCCCGGTGTGATGGCACATGCCTATAATCCCAGTATTTGGGAGGCTGAGGCAGGAGGATCTCTGCCAGTCTGAGAGCAGAACTGGACTATATAGTGAGTTCAAGGCCAGCTGAACTACACAGTGAGATCTTGTCTCAGAAAACAAACAAAAAAACCAAAACCCAGACAAACATTTATATACTTTAGGGAATGGCAGATCCCTGGAGTGGAGCTTTGAGCTGAGCCCTCCCAGGGTCCCTGAAAGTTGGCTCTTGTTTCCCAGCCAAGCCCAAAGCTCCAGTTCTTCTCCCACATTCACCTGTCAGAGGTGCTGTGACCTGGGTACAAATCACTTCCCTTACCCAGCCTGGATTTCTGGTTCCCTGGGGCACCACCACCTCCTACAGGCCTGCTTGAGACTCAGGCGATCAGTATCTTGGCTGGGAGTGGGCCGGGCCTCCTGTGCTCCCCAGGACAGGGCTTCCTTGCTAGTTTGTGGCACGTTCCCCACAGACAGGCAGACAGGATGGTTGTGGCGTTGCTTTGGTGGGGAGGAGAGGGCGATCAGATGAAGACAGGCCCTGCAGCACCCGGGGGGGTGGAAGGCCTTACTCTTTGGCCAGGGAAGGCACCCGGGACAGAGCTGCCCCATGAGATGTGAGCGGGGTGGGTCCCACTCCCCTCCCAGGGACTGAGCTGAGTCCATCCAACCCCTGTGGGAGTCGGGTGGAGAAGACAAGTGAGGAAACTGAGGCTCAAGAAGGCCGAGATTGGATGGGGGATGTAGCTCAGCAGCACAGCACCTGCCTGGCAAGCTCGAGGTCCTGAGTTCAAACCCTAGTACTGAAAAAAGAAGGCCATGATTATTTGCACGCATCGCATCTTCTCTCCTACAATGGAAGCTCCTCCTCAGGTTCTAGGGCAGCCTGCTCTCATTTCTGTCTCTAGGGCCTGCGCTGACCACTGAAAACAAGTGGGTGCTCATCAGGGGTTTCCTGCCCTAGCTGGCCCCTTTTTATAGTTATTTATTTATTTATGGTTTTCTGAGACTGGGTCTCACTATGTAGCCCAGGCTGGCCTTCAGTTCATAGCGATCCTCCTGCCTCAGCCTCCTGAGTGCTGGGTTTACAAGCGTGGGCCTCTACACCCGGCTTTCCACAGCCACTCTAAATAACAAATAGCTCACAATGCCTCTTTCCTGTATTACGATGCAATTCATAGATAATATATCCTATGAATACGCTCCTCATTAAATAGATCAACGCCCTCACTGAAATGTAGAGGAATAAGGGGAAGTAACCAGTAGTCTCTCTTTTTAACCTGTAAATACTCAGGCAGACTTCTGCAGAACAGCCCTAGTCAAATTTCTGAGTCACCGGAGTCAAGACGCGAGTCCTGAGCCAGCCGGTCTGGGGAGGAGCTTAGTCTGCATTTCCACCTGGCTCCCAGGCGTCGCCCAGGTGGGCTTTGCGGGCTGCAGATATGGGCGGCCGCCGGGTCCAGGCGTCCAGGTCCCGGGGGCCTCCGCCCAGAGCGAGCTCCGAGTGAGGGGCAGCCCCGTCCCGGGCCCGCCCGGCCGCCCTGGCGCCCAACCCCGATCCCGGATCCGCGAGGCTGGGCGCCTGCTGCCTAGGCAGCAATTTCCACGGGAGGAGCCCTGGGCCGGGTACCAGCCGCGGGCTAGGGAGGGAGGGGGGATCGGCCCCGCCCAATGACGACAGGGGGCGGGGTCCCGCGTCTCGGGTCCCCGACTGGCCAGCCCCATCCTCTTCCCTGACCCAGTTTGGGTCAGCCAATCCCCCGTGAATGGATTCACACACCCCACGCCCATTCCTCCAGCCCTCCCGAAACGACTCAGCGCTTCCCTCCCTTCTCTTTGCGCTCCCCGCCGGCAGGGGCTCCTGGAGGGCTCTGCTGGTCGGGTGCAGGGGCTGCGGGTCGTGCGGAGGCTGTGAGGCCGTCCTGATCCCGTCCTGGGCTTGGCTGGAAGGCAAAAAACCAATAGCTGCCCTTCCCTGCCATGAGGACTGCACTCTACAGTTTCCAAAGTGCTTTTCTTGCCACCATCCCATTTCATCCTCACGAACTTGGTGTGGTTGCTGTTTGACAGATGACAGAATTGAGGTCCAGAGAGGCTCAGTCACCAGCGCAAGGTGCCAGAGCTGGAAGGGCGTCCCAGGACCTGAAGCTGGTGTGCTGGACATATTTCAGGAGATGCTTCCTCGGTCTCAGGGGCTGCGTTATCCAGGAAGAAAACCCAGCCAGCAGTTGCACACAGGGCCCCAGATTTCCACCAGGATCCTTAACTTTGGATATCAGAGCTGCACAGCTATATTTCTCATTATATGGATGGGGAAACTGAGGCCCAGAGAGGGAAAGGGTCTTGTCCAAGCTCACAAGCCAAGTCAGGTTCTGGCTCCCACTCCTTGGGCTGTCAGATGAAGTTTGTGGGGCTTGCATGTCTTCCTCCCCTCCCTGAGACCTGGGGCTGGTGTTTGGGTACCATGGGGAGGGACAGTTTAGGGCCAGAGTACCTCAAATCAAAGAGAGAGCCCCCACAGGAGAGGGAAGGAGATTTAGTGCCTCAGAAAAATATATGCAAAGTGACAAAGATGTGTCTCTAAAGCAAGAAGGAGGTGGGAGGGAAGGGGGTTGATTTGATTTGATTGTTCACTGTTTGGTTTCTCAAGTAGAGGCTCAAACCCTGACCACAAGGGTGAGAGTCTTGAGGCAGCCACACAGAGCCAGCCACGCTGGGGCCTGTTTGGGCTCATGGGCCGGGCCTCCTGCTGATCCCGGCTTGAGGTGGGCTTGTGTCAGGCTCAGATGGAGGTCAGAGTTCGTTTCCTTTGGACCCACCAGGCCCTAGCCCAGAGGAGACTGGATTCTGAGTGGGCCCAGGTGAAGATCTTTGTCACTGGACTCAGGCTTAGTTCATGATCAAGGTCAGGGCTCATAGGATCACAGAACAGGAAGAAGCAGCCCTTGGTCCCTCCCAGAACAGACAGAGCCCAGGATTCCTATTCCAGGAGGGTGAGTCAGTGGCCAGCTTGGAGCGCACAACCCTGGGCTCCTGGGCCAGAGCAGAGGCTATGGGTGAGGTGATATCCCAAGGCCTGTGGCCACCATGGGTGTGGGGGGTGGAAAATGACCTTCCATCTCCATGCACACTGCTTCGCTGCTTCATACACCTTGCCTGCTGGCACTCTAGGGACCACTGACTGGCCCAGTGCTCTGGTGCATACAGAGGCAAGAGGTGCTCAGCCCTGCGGCAGCTGGACTGGGCTCAGGTTCTCTCCTGGTCCTCAGGGCTCTGTCCAGACACGAGCATTCTGGGAAGGAGGCTAACTGCACAAGTAATGTGAGCCCCCACCATGGAGCATGGCCAGCTACCCACGCCCCAGCATGGCTTCGGGACAGCACAGGGCCTGGAAGGGCATAGAGGCCTGCTGGCCACCAGCTCAGGTGCCCTCAAGGGCTTCCTATCCTGTCCTTGTGCCTGTGGCTGCGGCTGTGATCAGGGTTGTGGCTTTGGTTGTGTGACTGTGATGGTTGAAGTGTCCGTTACTGGTCTCTTTTCAGTGCCAGGGGAGGGACCAGTGGAGGAAGTATCTCTGTCCCTCAAGGGAAACTGCCAGGCCATATCACAGTACCACCCAGGACCCTGGAAAACTGACAAGACTTGAGTGACACATCCTTTCTGCTCTACTCAGGTGACAACCTGGCCTCATGTCGCACTGAGAAGGGGCCACCTCTGAATCTGTGTTCCCACCTGCACTTTCCCATCTTCTCCTCCCTGAGTCATTCCTGAGCATGAGTCCCTCCTTCATGGAAGGACAGCTGAAGTGGCTTTCTGTCAGCTGGATAATATGCCCGTTCTTCCCCCGCTGACTTTACTCCCATCTACTCCTCCCAGCTGGGCTCCTTACACTCTGGCTGCAGCAACCGCTTCTGTTTTTCGAACACAGCAGGCTTGTGCCCATCTCAGGGACTTCTAAGCCCATGCCTGCCTCCACCTCTCGACCTGTCTGTTTCCTTATCCTCCCAGGCCCAGCTCAAAGAGGCCTTCCCTAACCTTCCCTCTAGAGGGGCTCCCCTGTCCTCTCTAGCTCATCACCCCTCTTACTGCCTGCTCAGCACCAATCCCCATCTGCACAACCACCTTCATGACTTACGTGTTATCATTTTTTTTACACTTGATCTTAGCCAAAAGGCTGAGAAGCGATTGTTATCATTTTTTTTTTCAAAATGCAGTCTCAAATTCCTGGGCTCAGGAGTACTCCTGCTTCAGCCTGCCAAGTCCTGGGCATACAGGTGTATGCGACCACACCTGGCCACTCACGTGTTATTTACTTCACTGTCTTCACCAGATTGTAAGTTCCAAGAGGTAGAGACTGCCTTTTCTGCTGGTATCTGGCTGGTGCCTGTTAGGGTTGAAATATGAGGTGTCCCTCAGAGACTCATGTGTTGAGGGCTCATCCCCAATGCAGCAGTGTTCAGACGCAGGGCTGAGAGAAGCACCTGGACCGTAAGAGCTTCTCTTCAGTGAATTAGGCCATTGATGAGCTCATAGCTGAATGGGGAGATAAGGGTCCTGTTAGAGGACATAAGTCACTGGGGCATGCCTTTGGGAGGTACATCCTGTCCCCATCCCCTTTCCACACACGCTCTCTCTCTTGCTTTTTTTTTGAGACTAGGTCTATCTGGTAGTTCAAGCTGGCCTCGAACTCATGGAGCTTCTCTTGCCTCATCCTTCCAAGTGCTAGAGTGCTGGAACTACAGGTATATGCCACCATGGCTGGCTCTCCCTCTTTCTCTGCTTCTTGGGTGCTATGAAGTGAGCTGCTTTCCTCTACCCGCGCCCCCCCCCCCCGCCCCCGGCCCTGCTGTGATGTTTCTGTCTTGGAGCCAGCTGACCATGGACTGGAACCTCTGAGACCATGAGCCAAACAATACCTTTTCACCTTTGAGTTGTGTATTTCACGTATTTTTGTCCCAATAATGGAAAGGGCCGGGGATGTAGCTCAGTGGTAGAGTAACAAAAAACAAAAAACAAAAAACAAAAAACAAAAAACAAAAAAAAAGAAAAGAAAGAAAAGGAAAGAAAAAAAGAAAAGGCATGAGAGTCAGGCCTGCTTTCTGCTTTCCACTGGAATATAAAGGGAAAGGGCGAAGCTTTCCCTTGGCACTGGGCCCAGAGAGTGAAAGATGGGCCAGAACCTGCAGGGGCCCCCGTGTGGAGGCAGCAGAAGTTTCCAGGTGATCTCTCAAGGCTTTGAGTTCTGCCATGTTAAGAGGTCCAACTGCCCAGCCTTTCTTGTCTTCATTCCATCCTGACCACCAGAGTTCCCCCAGTGGACTTCCATTGCAGCCACTCCCCTTTTCTCTTTAGGAGGAGCCCTCCCTGCGTGAGTCTTTGTAGACTTTGTGGCCCCTCACTGCTCCTGAGGCTGAGGGGGCCACAGACCCCTTCCCACTCTCTGGGAGGCAGCATTTGCATATGGCCTGGGCCTGTCCAAGGGAACACTCAAGCCCAGCCCTCTGAGTCTGGCACAGATGAGGAGGGTTAATAATCCACTCAGAAATCAAAGCTTTCTAAAAGCTGAGGCAGGAGGATCATGAGATCAAGGCCACCCTGGGCTATGTAGCAAGTTCAAGGCCAATGTGAACTACACAGTGAGATCCTGTCTCAAAACAAAATAAAACAAATCCCCTCAGCAAGCAGCCTTTGGTAGCAGTGGTCAGTGTGTCTCGGTAGTCCCGTCTAACAGGGGCTTAGTCTGTCTGATGCTGCCACTTCCTTGGCTCCTGCTCCTATCCCAAATCTGGATCTCCAGGCTTTGCATAAGGTTTGGGAGCACCACAATACCTTCCTTTTCTTCATAGGTCAGCCAGGGTCAGATTCTGTTCCTTACACCCAAGAGCTCTGATTGCCACCTACCTTCACCAACTGCTATTGTCACTGTCACCTCAAGATCAAACTAATTCCAGCAGGACATAGTGCACATCTGTAATCCCTGCACTCGGAGGCTGCAGCATCAACAGCTTTCACCATCCTCATGTTCTCAAACTATCTGCTGGGAATAACAACCCCTGTTAATGTTGTTGGCAGGAAGGTATTTAATATAGGGCAAGTGAAATACATTTTTCAGAGTCAGAATGAGCAGAGCCTCCTGCAATGACTCCCAGAACTACACAGAACTGGCCCATCAAGAGAGCCACAACCAAGCCAGGTATAGTGGTACTCACCTGTAATCCCATCACTTTGGGAGGCTGAGGCAGGAGAATCACAAGTTTGAGCCTGGGCTATTTATTTATTTATTTACCTAGAGACAAGGTCTTGCTCTGTAGTCCAGGCTGGGCTCGAACTCACAGTGATCCTTCTGCCTCAGCCTCCTGAGTTCTGGGATTACAGGCATGCGGCACCACACCTGGTGAGCCTGGGTAATTTAGAGAGACCTTGTCTCAAAATAAAAAATAAAAAAGAACTGAGGATGTACCTCACTGTGACAGCCTTGGGTTCAATCCCCAGTACTGCAGGAGGGTGGGGAGGGAGAACCAACCCAAGAGTTATGAATTCAAGATACCTCCCACCCTCAACCCAAACTTCAATCCAGTGCCCCAGAAGCTGGGTTTAGGAATCTGCTGAGCCACACTGTGTTCCTTATTTCAACTGCTGTTGCAGGGCAACTAGAAAGCCAGAAACCTAGATGCTGGTGGCCCCCAGGTGGCTGCTGCAGAAAAACCTCTTGTTACTGCAAACTTGGTGGCTGTCAGAAACAGAAAAAGGGGATGAGAAATAATGTAAGATAAGATGACAGTAGCAACCACCACCACCACTCATGCAGTGCTTCCTGAGGGCCAGGCACTGGTGACTACTGGCTCTGTGTTATGAACATGAAAACGGAAACAGAGGACGGTGCTTCCCTTCAGCCGTCTGTTTGCAGCTTGCTGGGATTCAGAGGCTGCAAGGGAGGGAGGCGGTGTTGTCAGCTGTCCAGCTTCCCAGCTAGGAGGATGTAATGTCACAGGACCTGCCCTGCCACACCACTGCCATGTTGCCTGTCCATCAAGGCTACGACCTTCCACCGTCATGAATCATCACCAGAACCACCATCAAGTTATCATCAACCCTGCCGCCTCCTCTGCTGACATCAGGATCTAACAGCCATCACCTTTTCCATCACTCCACAGCGTCACTTTCAATGACACTGCCACTGCTGTCACGGTCGGGCTTATTATGTCCTTCCCCAGAGGTGGGCGGTGTCCACTTCCTGGCCTCTGTGCTCCCAGGGTAATTGCTTAATGAGACTGTGGCCGCCTTGAGTTTGCTGGTTACCCTGCACTGGGAAATCTGATGACCCAGGGAGGTTCACTTGCTGGAGGGCTCTGTGACTGTGAGGGTGCCAGGGAGCCTCCTGGAGGCCATTTAGTCCACCCCCCTGCCTCATCAATGTTTAGCCTTTGTGCTGGAGAAAAATAAGATGGCGAGACAGTTACGAGAGCTCTTAAAGTCATTCTAGGTCAGCAAGTGACTTCACCTCTCCAGGCCTTAGTTTCATCATCTGTGAGATGGGAATATGAGGTGCTGCCTTATAGAGTAATGGAAGATTTGAGGGAGCATGAATAAAGAAACTGGCATGGTGTCCAATGCCCACAAGGCTCTCAAATGGAAGCTACTAATATATTTTCTTCCTTTGGTCAGACACTTACATAGCGCTCAATTTGTGCCAGGTTCTGTTCTGAGCATTTCACAAATTTCAGCTCAAGGAAGAAGGGGAGAGGAAGGGGCAATAAAAAAGAAATAAGGGGGAGGAGATTTAGCTCAGTGGTTCCGCCACCTGCCTTGCAACCGCAGGGTCCTGAGTTCTATTCCAAGTACCAAAAAAAAAGAAAAAGAAATAAGATATGTTATGTACATGTACCAACTCCTCACAGTGAATGTAATCATGTACTGCAAATGTGTCTGAATAAAAAAAAAATTTCAACTCATACATTTAAACTTCACAAAGCCGGGGATTTAGCTCAGTGATGCCGCCGCCTGCTTTGCAAGCACAGGATCCTGAGTTCGATCTCTGGTACCAAAAAAAAAAAGTGGTAGTCGTAAACTTCACAAGGCAGGTGCCACTATTGTGCCCATTTTATAGATGAGGAAACTGAAGCACAGAGAGGTTAAAGTAGTTTATCCTAGGTTACACAGCTAGTTAGTGATGGAGGCGGGTGTTTTATCTTAAAAATTTTTTTTGAGATAAGATTTTTTTTTTTTGGTACTGGGGATCAAATTCAGGACCTTGCACTTGTGAGCCAGGCCCAGTGTGAGACAGGATCTTTCTATGTAGTTTAGGCTGGCCATGAACTCACTATGTAGCCCAGGCTGGCCTCAGACTCACGGTGATCCTCCTGCTTCAGTCTCTGGAGCTGGTATTTTAACACAGGGAGTTTAGCTCCAGAGTTTGGGCTCCTCACTTCAGAACTCTTTGGAGTCGGGCATGGGGGTGCACAACTGTAATCCCAGCACTGTGGGAGTCTGAAGCAGGAGGATGGCAAGCTCAAGGCCAACCTGGGCAGCTTAATGAGATCCTGTTTCAAAAATAAAGGAGGGCTGGGGATATAGCTAGGTGCTGGCAGCAAGTGCCTCCTGCTGTTGTAAACCTCTGTCCTTCCTGCCCTGTCCAGGTTGGAGAAGACTCTATTCTTTCTGTCCAGCACATAGAGAAGTCACTGCATGTGGTCCCTTATCTTGGGACAGAAATGCTCCCTTTCACCCTCTCTAGCCTCCCATCCCTTCCCTTCAGGGAGTCCTTCCTATTGTCTGACTGGAATTTGGGCTGAGGCAGCAGTGAAGGAGGGGCCTCCTCCGTGGGGAGGGAGGGGCCTCAGGAGATGTGTGGAGGGGCTGAGCCTGAGCTCCCAGAGTTCTGGGCATGGGAGTCGGGGTGAAGCTCTGAGGCAGGCCAGGGGCCTTGTTTCCTCTCACTCCTGGGCCTCCAGGCCCCTCGCCAAATCTCGTGAGCTTCCCAGGCTGAGCCAAACTCTGCACACTGCTGCTGCTTCTTGGTCCTCCCCTCTCCCTCTCCACTTGGTGCCTCCCTCACTGCCAGCTCCATGGGTGTGAGGCTACTTTCCACCTCCTCACCCACTTCTGATGGGCTCCACAGGGAGCTGGCAGTACCACAGCCTGGCCTGGTATCTCAGTGACACACAGCCATAGCACGAATTGAGCCCACATCTTCCCTCCCCAGCTCAGCTTCTGTCTTAGCCAGGGACCCAAACCCCAAAGAGCACTGGAAGTTGAGGCTGACTGGGTGGGTTCCTGGACACACGTATACACCCCTAGGTCCCCAAATGTGGGAGAGCTTCTTGCAGTGAGTCTAAGTAGGCCTGGCCTTCTGGTCTCTGTTTGGGTAACCCCTGAAGGGCATTTCAGGCCCTCAGCTCCCTGCAGGACAGAGGGAGGCTCTGGGACAACTTCTGCTTCACACTGCTCGAGGGGTGTCCCTATGACCCCTGCATAAGCATCTCCACCCCCTTTTGTTTCGAGGAACCAGGGAAGGGTTGGGAGGCTCTGGCTTGGCACCTGTGGGAAATTCCCTGAGGGTCCTACTTACTGCCTCCTCCCTGGGCCTCTTCATTTCCATGGCCACCACCTGAGGCCATGAGTCACCTGGTGTCTGAGTCACCTAAGCTTTCTGAGTCTGTCTTGCCTCTGCCCATCCCTTCTCCTCAGGGCTCCAAGCACAGCCAGCCGCTCCCCAGAGTCAGCCCTGCAAACCTTCCCATGGGCTTCTGACCTAGCATCCAGCTTGCCTCCCTGGCTCCTGCCACTGTCACTGTTCTCCCTACCTCCACTTTCCCACCTGCTGTTTCCTCCGCCTGCAGGGCTCTTTCTGCCCGCTCAGCTCTTTCACATCCTTCAGACTTCTGGGTCATGTTCCTCCCTAGGGTGAGCCCATGACTGCCCAGTACCTTGCCTCGGTGTGGATCAACTCTGAAGGGCCATCCCAGCTTCTTTGGGAAACTACTTCTGACCTTAGGTGAGGTGTCCTACTCCATCATCGGAGGGCTCCCGTCCTGTCACCCACAGCCCGTGTGCACTCTGTAACTCAATCTATCCATTTGCTGAGCACCTCCTGTGTCCAGGCAGGTTTGAGACACTGACACAAGACAAGCAGTGATCATGACAGGCAATAATCCCTCCCTGAATAAGGAGATTGATGATTCCAACAAATATATACTATGGTGTGAGGTAGGGATTGGTGTTCTGTGGACAGAGGCAAAGTGGGCAAAGGATAGGAAGGTGCTGTGTTGCAATGGTAATACCTGATCAGAGGCCTGTGTGAAGTGGGAGAAAGCCATGGACATCTAGGCATGGAATATTCCAGTCAGAGAGAGCGGCAAGTGCAAAGGGACTGAGGCAGGAATGTGCCCGAGGCAGGAATGTGCCCGTGAACCTGAGACACAAGGAGGGTGGAAGCATGAGGATGGGGCTAACAGGATTCCTATCACGCAGGGCCCCTTGAATTACTGGGAGTTTGGATTTGGTTCCAAGTAGGAGGCCCATGGAGAGCTCCCAGGGACAGTGGTTAGGAAGTTCATCCTGGCCGGTGTGGAGAACCATCTGCTGGGGAAGCTGAGGCTTGATCTCAGGGCACCGCAATAACCCCGGAAGAGATAGTGCCGGTGTTGGGGAGGGGTGGTATTGTGGTAAGAGATGGTTGCTCTCAGGACGTGGGAGGCAGAGCCAACAGGAGGGGCTTTGGGTGGTCTTAGACATGGAGGAGCTTGATGGTGCAAGATTAAGGCCTATGGAGGGAACTGTGGCTTTTATGTGATTCTTTGATTTGTCTGTCTTCTAAATAGAAACATTGTCTCCTTTTGTTTTGTTTTGTTTTGTTTTTGGTTCCGGGGATCGAACTCGGGACCTTGGGCTTGCAAGGCAGGTGCGGAACCACTGAGCTAAATCCCTGGCCAGGCCATTTGTTTTGTTTTGTTTTTGGTACTGGGGATCAAACTCAGGACCTTGTGCTTGCAAAGCCAGTTGCTGGAACCACTGAGCTAAATCCCCAGCCTCATTGTCTGCTTTTGCTCACTGAGTTTAGCCTATTATCTGGTAACCTGTGGATACTTCATAAGTGTTTGTTGAATGATTGAATAAAAGATGTGGCCCATGTGGAAAGTCTTATTTATCCAGGTCCACGCCCAGTGGTTTTTCCTTCCTGGCAGGCTTTTGGGGAGGCCCCAAGGAGACAGAGGTGCTCAAGTGTCGAGTGGCAAAATAGTGCCCATGAGCTGGTGGTCGTGTGGGTCATTACTAAGCAGTGGCTCATCGGATTCCACTCAGAGCCAGGCCAGGTTGTGCCCTCTCTGCTGCAAGGTGGGCACACTGCAAGGCAGGGCACACTGCAAGGCAGGCCAGCCTGGTCTGGTCTCCCTGGGAGTAACCCTCCCTGCAGGGTCTGGCCCCCGGAGCCCAGAGAGAGCCTGAGCTTGGAACAGCTGTGCCCAAAGGGCAGGTGCAGGGGCCCTGGCTCACATAACCCAGGGCCCAGGCAGTCCTGGTGCCTCAGGAGACCCAGGGGGACATGGAGGGATCCAGCACCGAAGGCAGGTCCTGCAGGCCCTGGCAGAGGAGCCGTTTGGCAGCAGCTCCCTCCCTGGCCATTCCTCCTCACAGCCGACCCGTCCAGAGTTTCAGGGTCTCATCCAGGGAATGGGGTGAGGGCTCTCCTGGGCAGGTTCTCTGAGATTAAACTGGGGCCCTGGGGACCCTCTCTCCTGGGCCCTCAGAGTTCTGTTTATGGGTGTGATTAATGACTCCACCTGTCAGCTCTCTGAGTGCAGGGACAGTGCCCACCTGTTGCCCAGGAGAGACCCAGCACCCTGCCCTGCACCTGGCTTACCTAGGATGCTCACAGAAAGTGTCTTGGGAATGAATGAAGGGATGAGGGAGTGAAGGCGCTGTGTAACTGCAAGGCAGAGGTGAGGAGGAGGCCTCAGCAGCTGGCCACTGGCAGGGTGTGGTCTGCTGCTCCTGGTCCTGCTCCAGAATCAGGAGACCTGGTGAGACTGGGAAATAACAATAATAAGGACAGTAGTTTCATCCCTATTGCTTCATTTAATCTACACAACAAAGTCACAAGGTGAGCACTGTCATTATTCCTAGTGTAAAGACTTGTAAGTGGAGGTTCTGGGAGCTTCATTAATTCACCCAAGATAAATAGACGGTAGGGTGCGGATTCCAGCCCAGGTCTGCCTGAGATCCTGGTTGTGGATCTGCTTGAAAGAGTTAGCGCTGACTCTGACCTGCCCCTTTCCTCTCCATTATTTTCATGGTGCTGGGATCAGACCCAGGGGCTCACATATCCTAGCGCTCTACCACTGAGAGACACCCCGGACCCCTCGCCTCTCCTTGTAATGTTTCTTTAATTTTTTTGGGGGGGGGACCGGGGATCGAACTCGGGTCCTCGCGCTTGTGAGGCAGGCGGTGGAACCACTGAGCCCCAATCACCCAATCTCCAGCCCCAATCACCTCTCCTTAAACTCTCTATCCCCATCTTTTTTGGTTTTTTTTGAGATAGGGTCTCACTGTATAGTTCAGGTTGGTCTTGAACTCACTACATAGCCCAGGCTGGCCTCAAACTTGAAGTGATCCTCCTGCCTCAGCCTCCCAAGTGCTGGGATTACAGGCATGTGCCACCACGTCCCAATCCATCCCTTCTTATTTCTGCCAGCTCCCAGCTCAGCATCTTTGAGCAGGCACCTGTCAGCCTGGTAGTTTACCTACCTGTGAAATGGGCACACTAATCCCTGCCCATTTGTACTGAAAGACCACGAGGACGGAAATGTTCTGTGTAAACAGTCAAGGGCTGGACAAGGTGAGGGTGAGCTAGTGGAAGTTGCTGCGGTGACTGCCCAGGGCCACCCCAGGTTGGGGAGGAACAGGCCCCTGCTGCTGGCCCTGGGGTCTGCCCTGGCACTGTGGGTGGGTGTGGACCTGGGGACCTCCAGGAGTGCAGAAAAACCCCTGCTGCTTCAAATTTTAAGGCTTCCAGGATATTAAATTTAAAAGAAATTAAATGGATTGTGCAAAACATGGTACATTTTAAATGTTTACATTTAACAAATGAATGCTTTTAACACTCACAAAATGCAATGCAATGTAATTGTGCTATTCACAAGCTAATTACAGGATTTATAGAAAATATTAATTCATAGAGCACAGTGGGGGGTGTGATCGAGTAATGAGACACACATTTAGAGTTGCCCAATGAGCGCTCTGTGCTTCTCTGCGATGTGTATCTTTGTCACTGCATGTCACCGCATGTCCTCCTCGGCCTGAGGCTTCCTCCATCTGGGCTCCTTCCTGCTCCACTTTCGCACCTACCTCCCCCATGCGGCCCCTTTCTGGCTTCCCTGCTTCTTCTCCGCCAGGGCCTTTGAGACCTGGCTTCTCCGTGCAGTCTTCAAGTCTCCATTCAAAGGTTCCTTCTCAGGGACCCGCCCCACACCATCCGGTTTTCAATTGTAGATCCTGCTGGGCAAGGTGGTGCACGCTTTAATCCCAGCACTCAGGAGGCTGAGGCAGGAGGATCACTGCAAGTTTGAGGCCAGCCTGAAATACATTAAAAAAAAAAAGTAGATCATCTCCCCTTCCTTGCCCCCTTTCGCATTTTTAAGAACATTTCAGGAACGCATATCACACACACATACACACACACACACACACACACACACACACAATTGGTTTATCTGGTGCACTGTTTCTGACCGCTGAACATAGTAGGTGCTTACTAAACTCTCAGTGGAGGAAAGCACTGAGCTACTGCTAATGTCAAGGGGCTGAGCTTTCTCCAGGGGGCTCCCCAGTTCCTTACCTGGCGCAGGTGTTGTAGGTGCTCAACAGTCAGCCAAGCTGCCCTGAGGCAGCCCCGACAGCTTTGCATTTCATGGGGTCTAGATAATGGGTCCCAAGAGTTTCTTGCTGCCTTCTCAGAGGCAGCAATTTAAACCCCTGGGCAACAGCTCAGGGTCTCTCTGTGGCCCCGCTACTGGCTCCTGGTGGCCATGCCGTGAAGTGCATCGGGTATGAGGCAACCAATCAGAGAGCCTAAAGGTTCTGCGCGCCTGGCCCTGTGTCTGCTTTGTGTCCCCGCTGCCTTTCATCCTCATCGTATCCCCGTGTGTGCACGAGGAGTCTGGGGCCCAGATGGTTGGGGGAGGAAGTGACATACCTGGCTCGCCGACCTGTACTCCGCGGACCTCTTTTCCGCTCTGCTCCTCCGTGAGCCGAGGAGTCTCAGGACGCCCCCTCCCCAGGGCCCTTGCTCAGGCTGTGCTTCTGGCTAGGTCGCCTTCCCGGCCTTTCTCCTCGAGCCTCAGCCCTGTTGTGTGGTTCCCAGGGTCCTGGGCCTAGTCGGGTGCTTTCTCTGGGCTCCCCCAAGCTCCTGTGCTTCTCTCTTGCAAGACAGAGGGGGTGCGGGTATGTGGGGTTTGGATGGGGGTGGGCACCATATCTGCCCTTCACCCATCTCTGCCCTCACTAGACTGTGAGCACCAAGCATCTTGTTTCATTTTTTGACTTATTAGCCCATTTACAAATGTTTATTGAGCACTTACCCTTTCTCCTTAAACTCCCTCACCCAGTACTGGGGATTGAACCCAGGGTCTTCACACTGAACCACATCCCCAATCCATTTATTTATTTATTTATTTTGTTTTTTGGACACAGTCTCTCTGTGTAGCCCAGGCTGGCCTCAAACTCACAGTGATCCTCCTGCCTTAGCCTCCCAAGTACTGGGATTACAGGCATGTGCTACACATTTGGCTCCATGAGACAAGGTTTTCTTAAGTCCCTATATTGTCAGGGTTTAAATTTGTGATCCTCCTGCCTCAGCCTCCCAGAGTGTTGGCATTACAGGTGTGTACAACCTCACCCAGCTCTAAGATCCATTTTGAACCCTGGGGACATAGTAGTAGTGGAGAAAATACACGATCCCAGCTCTTAGGAAGCCCACAGTTTTGCCTAGGAGTTAGATGCTAACAAGTAAATAAGGCCCTACAAGTAGTGTTGAGTACTGTGGAGGGGATTGCTGGGACAAGACAGGCTTCAGAAGGTCTGCTCTCAGTTCAGGATCGCAGTCAGCGCCAAACACATTTCAAAGTGACCTGGACAGTCTCAAGCTCAGCTGGCTATTAAGGGGCAGGGCCAGCTGCCTCAATGTCCCTCTTCTGCACACAGGAAAGCTATTATGGTCCACTTCCTAGCTGCGGGGCTTGGGAAAATCCCTTCCTCTCACTGTGCCTCATTTTCTTCACCTGTAGAATGGCATTAAGTATTACTGGCCTTTGAAGACTATTTCAATAAATAATAGTGCTAAAGGCCTGTAAAGGACTGCACACAGGGCCTGGCATAGGATCAGTTCTCCATACAGGGAAAGAAGGCTGGAGTGGAGGGCAAAGGGATGAGTAAGCTTCGGGACTGGACAGTTGGAGAAGGTTTGGTTGGTTTAGCTCTCTCTTCCTTGGACCACTCCGCCTGGGCAAGCAGTTCCAGGAATAACCACGAGGTGGCGCCTGGATCCCAGTTATGCGGAACTCGGCGAATCTAAACGTACTAGGGACAGAGAAACAGGCAGCTCCTCGGGCTACCTGTGGGTTGGGCTGGGGACAGAACATGGGTCTGCTTCAAATTCAGCCACTTCCAGTCTCTGTCTCTCCCTTCAGTTTGTCTCTTAGGGTTCCCTTTTCCGTGTTGAAGGACCCAGCCCCCCCCCCCCCCCTTGCCCCACAGCCCTTAATCTTGTGCTGATCAGCCCCTTTCCTTGCCTGCCCCTTAGTCACTTCCCCCTCCTTTCAGTAAGGAGCCAGGCAGGAGACTTAATTGAACATTAGTGGGGAGCCAAAGAAAATGACCACAGGTTCCTGCTCTTAGCACCCTGGGGATGGGTGAGAAGTGGGACTTGAAGCTGAAGGAGGGAAATGGAAAACATGCAGGAGTTACCCAAGACTTCCCTCCCATGTGGATGTTCAGAACACAGAAATGTTATCCTCATTTTGATATCAAACCTGCTGGATATCCAAAGTGCGAGTTTGTGTTCTCTAAAATCGAAGAGTGAATTCTAGGAACAAAGGAGGTTAAGAGTAGGAAAAATTTATTGAGAGAAAGATAGCTTCGATCTAAGACAGAAGGGGGACTGGAAAATGGGTTGCCCACTCACCCAACTTTTCAAAGGTGTTTTATGGAACCACGAGGTGAGGCAGGTTCAAGATGGGACAAAAGTTTAGTCAACTAGTAAGATTTCAAGTACAGTCGCTTAGGTAATATTGATCCAGTGACAAATCACAAGCTGGACAAAACTATGAACAACCAATAAGATTACGACAAGTATAGTGGCTTAGGTAATATTGATTAAATGGGGATCCAATGGGGGAAGCAAGTCACATAGCAAGCATACAAGGAATGAGCAAGGATTTTTGATAAGGGGTGGTGGGTCAGGGATCTTTCTTGGAAGATCTTGGTCCCCCATCCAGGATATTGATACCTATTTAGAATATCAATCACTGCTATTTATCCTACATGAGTATGGTAGTTTCCTCTCTTTTTACAATGCTGGCTGGCCTTAAGTGAATGTGTCTTGATTGTCCTCCATGTTGGCTCCTTGACTGTCCTCCATGTTGGCTCCTCATGGGCTGGCCCTAACTGCCTAGAAGATATCTAATTAACTTACCTATGTACAATAATTTCACAGAGGCAGATGCCAAGGCTCAGAAAGTGTTTCCCCATGTCCGTAACTTGTCCTTCCTGTGCGCCCAGTCCCCAGCGTCAGAGGTGAGCAGAGTCCTGAATGGGGCCCTCAGCAGGGACAGGAAGATCAGATCTGGCCCTTACCCTCAGGAGTTGGCAGTCTGGATGGCTAGGCTGGTAGGGACCCAGAGGATGCAAAATTTCAGGTTCCACTGAAGGGCAGGAAGGTGTGACTTTGTGGATTCTTCAGGGAATCAAGAACTTGCTCAAGTATAATTTTCAAAAAGGTAAAAATCATAATCTTCAAAAAAACCTGCATGATCTTCATACAAATAAAAAAACACATGTCTAAGATTTTCTTGAACTCATTAATCAAGAAGAAATCAGCAAGATATTGAAACAATTTTTTTTCTTTCGTTTCTTTTGAGACAGGATCTCCCTCTACAGTTTCAGCTGGCCTTGAACTCTCTATGTAGCCCAAGCTGGCCTTGAACTCCCTATGATCCTTCTAGTCTCAGCCTCCTGAGTGCTGGGATCACAGGTCTGCGCCAACATGACTGGCTCAAAACAATTTCAAATGAGACTGACTTTACAGGTTTTTACATTCTCTACTGGACAACATTCCTTTGTATGGTTATAAAAAGGATTCATTTGCATTATGATCTGTTTTCTGTAAGTTGCCTCTAACCTTAGAAGTCAGAAAGTTAATCCAAAACAATCAAAACTACACACTCTCACTAAAGAATAAGATCATCGCTGAAGGTCACCTGGTGGACACCCAGCCTTTCTCAGAGCAGACACCCAGGAACCTCTCTTGCTCTTCCAAGGGTTCCGTGTGTTTTCTTGACTGACCCTAGGAAAGATCAGGATGCATCAGGCAGCAGCCCTTCCTTCCTCCTCCCCTCCTCTCCCTTTCCTCCACTTCTTTTTCTTCTCTCTTTTTCCTGCCCTTCCGTACTGGAAATCAAACCCAGGGGCCTCTGCCACTGAGCTACATTGCCCAGCTCCTTCCCCTTTTTAGACAAGGTCTCAGTAAGTTGCCCAGGGAACTTGTGATCCTCTTGCCTCAGCCTCCCTCAGTACTGGGATTATAGGCTTGTGCCACAGCGCCCAGCTGCAGCAGCTGTTTCTGAGGGGCCACATCATCTGATTGGAGTCTGGTCCCTTTCTTCCATTTCTCCCTTTACTCATTCAGGCGACAAACGTCAAACTCTGGCCGGAGCTGGCTAGAGTCAGTGCCCGCCAGTAGGCAGCGCTGTGGCAAATGCTCAGCTGCACCAGAAGTCCTTTTGGGACTGGTAGTTGAGGGGTCGAGATGCTTTTATTTTTTTGGTTCCGGGGTTCAAACTCAAGACCTTGCGCTTTCAAGGCAGATGTGTGGTGCCACTGAGTTAAATCCCTGGTCCCTGAGATGCTTTTTGACCCTTGTTGGCCCCTACCGACCTCCAGGAGTCAGATTTTGTAATTGTGGGGATGTCACAGACTTCTAGAGTGAGCAAATCCCCAGCATTGCAGCCAGTCAGTCACAAACCCAGTTACTCATTCACAGAAGTGTCCAGGACCACTTCTGTCGTACTCTCATGCCTGGCCTTGCTGCTCCCAGAGCGGGCAAGGTCTTCCTGTCACCTCACAGAGGCTGAGCACTGCCATGTCACCAGCCCACCCCTGCCACCTCTCTGGGGGTTGTTCAGTGCCCCTTGGAAATTCACCGCATCTGAAGCTGGATAAAGGGCTTTACTTCTTCAGTCTCCTCTCCAGTTCTTATGGTCCCCACTTCACAGGTGAGAAGATATGCCCTGAGAAACTGCTGGAACCTCTGGTTTGGGGAAAGGCTGGGCCTCTCAGTGGTGTAGAGGAGATTTTTCTAGTTTTGTCCTTTTCCAGGAAAAACTAACCAGGATGGCTTCTCTGGACTGTTAGACACTTTGGAATCCTTGGACCTACCTCAGGAGAAGAAAAGGTAGACTTCTCCCCATCAGTAGATGAACAGTCAGAAACCCTAGCATTTGAATAGCAGAGGGATTGTGAACTTAGTTTGTCTCTCATAACGGTGAAGCAGGACCCACCGAAAAAGGACTAGGAAGTTAGCAGCTGCTTCCGGTGGCCAGGCTCTTTCCCTCAGTTTCCAGATGGGCCACTCATCTCCTCAGTGTAGAAGCTGAGGGAATCTGCATGGCTGCTTTGGTGCCTGGAGTCCCACTGAGGCAAGTCTGGGCCATACAACCTCATCCTGTCATCCCCTCTGTGACTACTTTTGGAGTGATTCCAAGTCCTGTTGGTTCTCATCCTCAGATGTATTAGGTATCTATTGCTCAGGTACAAATCTACCCCAAAACTTTGCAGCCTAAAACAGAACACACATCTATTCTCTCACCCAGCATCTGTAGTCAAGAGTCCAGGAGCCAGGGATTTAGCTCAGGGGCACCCTACCTGCCTCACAAGCACAAGGTCCTGAGTTCGATCCCTAGAACCAAAAAAATAAAGAGTCTGGGAGCAGCTTAGTTGAGTGCTTCTGACTCAAGGTCTCTCATGAAGTTGTGGTCAGGATGTTGTTCAGAACTGCTGTCACCTGAAGCCTTGACTAGGGCTGGAGGATCTGCTCCCAAGGCAGCTTACTCCTGCAGTTGGCAAGCTGGTGCCGGTCACTGGCAAATGTCCTCAACCCTCGGGCTTCTCCGCTCATGCATTGTCATGTGGGGCTGGCATCCCCCAAAGGTGCACTTCCAGATAGTAAGGTTGACACCACAATGTCTTTTGTGACCTTGAAAATTTAAAGTCACAGGCCTTCCCTCCTGTTCTATTATATATATATATATATATATATTTTTTTTTTTTTTTTTTTTTTTTTTTTCCTGTCACACATATATATGCTGGGCAATTGCTTTACCACTGAGCATGGCCACCAGGAGGTAGAGACTGTGAGAGCCATTTGGAGCCTGGCTACCTCATTAGCTTTTATTTATTTATTTGTTTGTTTGTTTGTTTGTTTTTTCAGTACTACGGAGATCGAACTCAGGACCTTGTACTTGCCAGACAGGTGTGGTGCCACTGAGCTACACCCCAGGCCCCCTCATTAGCTTTTAGGTAAATCTTCAGAATATAAACATTGTACACTGTGCTTCCCTTGCCTCCTAGAACTCTCTAGGCGATCTTAAGCAACTCTTCTTCCCATCAGGGACTCTGGCTGAAGAGGGCTGAGGATGATGTCCAGTGCAGACCCCAACTTCCCAATGCTTCCATCTTCCTTTGCCCCTCACTAAGCTGCACTTCCTGTGTCTCAGCAGCAAGTTCCAGCTGCAGCAAAAGTTTCTTCTCCTGGCATCTTCCAACAACAGCCTTCATGGGCACCTCGTGGTTTCCACAGGAAACTGAGCAGCAGGCTGATTTCTAAGGGTAGCCTCATTTGAGGCCCCAGGACCAACTTCAGACCCACTCACTCTGTCCCCATCCCATTCTGCCAGCCTGCAACAGTGAAGGTTCTTTTGGAGGCCAGTGACAAAATCTACCTCAGCTAAAAGTGAAATTTAAGCCAGGCATGGTGGTGCACGCTTGTAATCCCAGCACACAGGAGGCTGAGGCAGGAGGATTGCTGGGAGTTCAAGGCCAGCCTGGACAATATAGCAGGACCTTGCCAAATATATATATATATAAGGAAAGTAGAATTTAGTGGAAGGGTGCCAGAGTGTGTCAAGGATAGAGGGAAGTTGAAGAGCCAAGATCCAGGAAGGTCACAGATGGAGGAGTCCTGTTGACCTGGACAGCTGTGTTCCTTGCTCTCATTGTGGAGCACAGCTGGATGTGGCACAAAAGACCCTTATCTCTGCACCAGTGTCTTGCAGGAAGAATCTGATTGGCCCAGCTGAGTCAGGTTCCCATCTCCAGTCCAATCAGCAATGGCCAGGAAAGGGTGGCGCCACAGCCTGGTGGTGTGTGTATGGTCAGGCCCTAGAGTAGTAGTGCTGTCTTGTCCCAGTAGTCTCCAGTGACCCTTCTGTCCCTCTCCTAGCTGGAACCTGGGCCCCTGGATGAAAACCTTTTGTTCAAATTCTCCTCCTGGCACCATTTCTCTTTTATTCCTTCCTTTATTTTCTTTCTGCTTTGCTTTTCTCCAATGCTTATTTTTATTTTTTGTCAATTCTGAGGATTGAACCCAGGGCCTTGGGCATAGTAGGCACATGCTGTACCCTGAGCTATACCTCTGGCCCTTTTTAAGTCTGAGCAGGGTCTCCCCAAGTTGCCCAGCTGGCTGGAGCCTGCCACCCTCCTACCTCAGCCCCTGAAGTAGCTGGGATCACAGGCATGGCTGCACGCATGGCTAAAACTGTTTTGTATTTACATAAGCAACCTGAAACTCCTTTTTTGGAGCTGGGTGATGAACAACCAAATAAGGGAATGAATTCCAACTGTCCCTAATCCTAGAGGGTGATTAGTCCTATGCAGATGGGCTTAATGAGCATTGTATAGGGATTTCTAATTATCCTTAATGAGCTTCCAAAATTCATGGAGCATAATCGGGTGAGGCTGATTGTTACTCAAATAGCCCAATGAATCAAGTCTCCTGTGTCTGCACCCTTGTGCTGGCCCTTCCCACGCTGACTCTGCTTGCCTGTGACTTGCTCTGGCCAGTTGGATAGGAGCGACCATGACACGGAGGCCCAGCAGTGCTTCTGCTTTGGGCTTGCTCAGGCCGCTCCCAGAACTGTCCCATGAGGAACCTTTGCTCAGGCTTTCATCTTCTTTGGAGGAGAGGGAGGTCTAACCATCCTGTGGCAGCTGAATCCAGTAGAGCTATTCCTCCAGCTGAATATAACCCCACAAGGAAGCCCTGGAAAAATCAGCAGGAGAATGCAGTCAGCCCATAGAATTGTGTGAAATAAGAAATCATTGTTTTCAGCCCTAAATTTGGGGGTTTTATGTATCAACAGCTGACACAAAGGGTCGCAGTAGGAATCACAGAACATTATTTCTGTGCCACTATTTCCACCTATTCTGGAATCTTGGATTAGCCTTGTGCTACTATAATGAAATCTCAGAGGCAACTCACTTATAAAGAGAAAAGGTTTCTTTTGGTTCACAGTTCTAGAGTTTCCAGCCTAAGATCAGGTGGTCTCATTACTTTGGGCCTCTGGCCAGGGTGGCATATCATGGAAGGAGCATGTGGTAGAGCAAAAACCACTTACGTCATGAGCCAGGAAGCAGCAGAGAGAGGAGACAGGGGTGGGATTTCACAATTCTCTTGGAGGTCCTCGATGACCCAAGCCCCTCCCACCAGAATTCCAAGGTGATGGAGACCGTACTCTTCAGTGAGATAAATCAGACACATGTTTAAATACCACATTGTTTCTCTGGTGTGAGAGACCGAGGACCAAAGTGTATAATAGATATTGGGAATGGGAAGAAAATATTCAAATGGGAAGGGGAACAAGGGAGGGAAGAGGAAGAAAGGAAGGAAGGGACAAGAAAAAAGAGTGAAAATAGAAGGAAAAAATGGAAACAAAGCTTTTGTACATGGGGAGGGAAGTGGGGCTTGAGGGGAGGGGGATAACGGGGAAAAAAGAGGCAGGAGGTATGGTGTACAGGTGCGAATTCCCTGTGATGAATGTTATCAGTATGTATGCCTAAAACGTGCCAATATGTTTACATATATATATGTATAATATGTTGTATACATGTGTGTATACGTGTGCATATACACACATACATATACATACATACATATATATATATATATATATATATATATATGAATTCCAAGGTGAGCGCTTCAGCTCTTGTTCTTCTCCTGCCGGCAAATCAAGAAGAGTGAGATCAGGACATGCTGAATCTGTTTAAGCACAGAAGCCGAGTGTGGTACACATCACTTCTGTTCACATTCCTTTGCTAAAACTTGGGCACATAGCTTCACCCAGTTGCAAGGGAGACTGGGAAATGTAGTTTCTAGTCAGGCAGCATGTGCCCAGCTAAAATATGGCAGCTCTTTTTATTAAAGAAAGAAGGAAAAACACATGTAGTCATGACATATCAGTCAACAACAGACTATATAGGCTGGTGGTCCCATAGAAATATGTGGTACTCAGCTATGCTAACATTACTCTGGGAGGCTAAGGCAGGAGGACTGCAAGTTCTAGCCCAGCCTGGGTGACTCAGTGATTTAGTGAGCCCTGTCCCAAAAAAAAAATTATAATGGAGCTGAAAAATTCCTCTTGCCTAGTGACACTGTGGCCATTATAATGTTACAGTGCAAGGCATTACTCACATGTTTGTGGTGATGCTAGCATAAACAAAGCTACTGTGCTGCCAGTCATGTGAAAGTATAGCTCCTGCAATTAGGTCCAGTCCATAATACTCCATGATGATAATAAATGACAGTGCTACTGGTTAATGTATTGACTATACTATACTTATTGTTATTTTAGGGTGTACTTCCTACTTATAAGAAATTTACTGTAGAACATCATGCCCTGTTACTCCACCAGAGGCTTACACATCTTGTGTTGACTGTGGCTCCTGATGCCATGAGGGAGGGGCCCTTACCTATGCCATCTAGGTTTGTGAACACATACGCTGTGATGTTTGAATGGTGATAAAATCACCTCACCCACGCATTTCTTAGAGTGTGTCACCATCAAGAAATGCATGACTTGGGCCTGGGATGTAGCTCAGTGGTGCCATACCTGCCTGGTAAGCTCAAGGTCCTGAGTTTGATCCTGGTACTGCCAAAAAAAGAGAGAAAGAAATGTATGACTGTGTTTGAGAATCACTAGCTGTCAATGTTGTGGTCTGCCTCCACAGTATTCTCATCAATAAATACAAGTGGTGGCACATGCCTGTGATCCCAGCACTCAAGAGAGTGAGACAGGAAGAGCATGGCAAGTTTCAGGCCAGCCTGGGCTACATAGCAAGACGCTGTTTCAAAAACACTAAAAAAAAAAAAAAAAAAGTAAAAGTTTGAGTGTCCTGTGGACTCAGTTTATTGTAAGACAATAAAAGCTTTATGTATGAAATGGTTAGAAAGTTTTTGGCTTGCAAGGAACAGAATACTCAAAGTTGCATAATCTCTTTAGAGGTCTTGAGGCAGATCATCTTTGAATCAATAGTTTTCTGTCTTCTTTCTGATCTTTAACCTCTGATCTCTGTGTCAAATCCTCCTTCATGGCTGAAAGATGGCTGCAGAGGCTCCCAGCATTGGGTCCCCAGCATTGGGGCTGTGGTGACAAAAATATAGTGATTACTCTTCTGTGTCCTGTGCCAGAACTCTGTTTTAAGTGTAGTCACCCATTTGATCTGCACAACAATTCTATAAGGAAGGTGCAGTTAGTATTTTGATTTTGCAGATGAGGAAAATGAGGCACAGAAAGGTTGGTAACCTGTGGAGGACAACCCAGCTTGTCAGAGGCAGAGCCATTTTTAATGGCCAGTTTGGCTATGAAGACCCCACTTTGAACTGCTCAGCTGTATTTGCACAGGCAGCATCTTAGGAAAGGACATCTAGGGCAGGGCCCACCCTAAAAGACCTCTCTTTTTATTAGAGAGGAAAGTCTTTCCCAGAAGCCCCCAGAAGACTCCCCTTTCTTTTCCACTGGCCAGAGCAGGGTCATGTGTCTGCCCACCCAATCACCAGCAGAGGGGAACAAATACAATTATCTCTGACCAGTTAGCCGACTCCTGGGGCTAGGTAGGTAGGTTGCCCTCTTCCCTGAACAAAACAGCCTTCTTTTAACAAGGACACAGGGGGCTAATGTCTACCTAGATGGCTGACAGAACTCAGGGTTACTTGGAGCCTGCCAGCCCACTGGGATTAAAATAAGGTTGGCTCAGACCCCATGCCTCGCTCTCCACAAGACTTCTGCAGTTTCTCAGGCTTACAATTGTGTGGCTCTGGTTTCCTGCTTCTGCTGAACATTAACAGCTGTTCTCATTATTTCTGCCCTGGAATTGATTCATACATTGGATGCAGCCATTTCTTCTCCCAAGAATACCAGGCTGCTCTGTGGGCAGAATCTCACGGGAGATTAGTGGGTCTCAGGAAGAGTTACCTTGCTGCCCAGCACAGAGATGCAGAGGCAGGGAACATCCCTGCACCCACCCCTGCCCAGCCACCGCTTCCATCTACCTGTTCCTCTCTCGGCCCTACCTGGCCACCTCGATGCCACCAGGGCCTTCTGATTCTCACTTGTGACACCAGCAACTGGGTGTCCAGTCCTCCCTCTCCTAAAACGCTGTGTTGCCAGCCTGCCTTTGCTAGGCCAAACCCAATGAGGGCCTCAGAACAAAGGGGTCTTTTATTTCATGAAGCAGGATCTACTCTCATTAGGAGGAAGCTGTGGTTGTGAATAACCAAAAGTTTGCCTCTGCTCTCCTCTAGGAGCATTGGAAATTCAAATTGCCAAATAAGTAGAGAGCCAGGAGGTCCTGCCTGTTGCCTGTCAGGGCCTGTGTAACCCCCCACCCCACCACCCCTATCCTTGGGAAGGTCACAGAGTAGGGCAAGGTCACTTTCACAGAGACTGAGAACATAAAATCTAACTGCAGTAACAAGAACCTTCAGTTTTTGAAACTCCTCTCCCCCAAACTGGCACCTCTGGACTGTTGGAGGCATTGCCTAGCCTGGGGGTCTCTGCCCCTAGAGGCCCCAAAGCCTCAAGGATTCCTTCGATGGCCTGTTGTGAAATTTTGGGGAGCTGGAGAAGTGGGAGGGACCTTGCCCCCTGGCCCCCAGAGACCCCCAAACCTCTGTGGGTGTTTGTTAGGTGTTTGGCAGTGCCCAGGCCTTTGCAGTCTCCAGGCTGCTGCCAGGCTTTGCTTAAATAAGGAGCACCCCTCCTCCAGTCTGGGGGCCCCATCCCGCTGTCCAGGGGTTTGCCCCCAGGCAGGACAGAGCCAGCTGCGGAGCGGGTGGGGAGAGCTGAGCTGTCTGGTTCCTCAGGGGAGAAAGGGGGAACCATGTGGAGGAGAAAGAAAGGAGGAAGGAAGGGCAGAAAGGGCCTGAGAAGTGGTGTGGGGCGGCCTCAGGGCTTCTAAGAGCACCAAAGTGTCTTCTGCGCCTTTCCCTGGTGTGCAGTGTCTTGAATAAAATCCTGCTCACACCGAAGCTCAGCTACAGCCCTGCACCTGCGCTTGCTCCCAGAGGGAGCGGGAGGAAACATTCTCTGTTCTCGGCTCTCATCCCTCATCTGGGTCAACTCCAGGGCAGAAGTAAGGCAGCAGCTGTGTGTAATCATGAACACAGTCCTGAGAACAGAAGCGCGAGCTGGTGGAGGAGACCTTGGTGGCCCAGCAGGATTTGTGAGCACCAGTCTGCTCTCTAATGGGTGGAGCCTGCGGCCGGAGCCTGGTTCCAGCTTTGGCCCCTTGTAGGCACCATTCTCCATGTGTGGCCCCTGGGCCCGCAGCATCTGCACACTTGGAGAAATGCAAATTCTTTTTGTTGTTGTTGTTTTTTGAGACAGGGTCTTGCTTTGGAGCCCAGGCTGACCTCAAACTCATGGTGATCCTCCTGCCTCAGCCTCCCGAGTGTGGGGATTACAGGTGTGCACCACCATGCCCAGCTTCAGAAATGCAAATTCTTGACCCTGCTCAGACCTGTTCAGCGAAGCTTCTGGGGCTGGGGTCCAGAAATCTGTGATTTAACAAACCTGCAGAGGTTCTGATGTGCTTGCAGTTGAGACCCATAAACTATGCTAACAGAAGCCTAACTTGGTTCAGGTGTGGGTTAGCGTGGTGTTCCCATCCCCTCTGCCACCCATTCATTCGGAGACAGGTGCAGGACCCATTCTGGCCAATGAGACAGAGGAGGGGTCTGGAAAGACTCCCCCAAAGGCAAGAGAATCATCGGAGGAGAAGCTTTGCCCTGTCCTTCGCCTTGAGGCACTGTCAGAGGTGGTGTGGCAGATGGGTTCAAAATGGGGGCTCCACAATTAGGCTGCTGGGACAAAATAAGAACAGCAAGAACAGATAATATTTATCAAGGCTTCCACAGCCAGTGGCTGCTCTCTGCTCAGGAGCCGGCTCTGTGCAGAGTGGAGCCCCTCCTGCAAGCCGCCGTTCTCTTTGTGAGAAGTAGTGCGTGCTTTCACTTCTGCCTTTGGTTCACTGGTGGGCTGGGGGGTGGGTGTGTGTGCTGAAAACCTGCTGAGGCCCCTGGGGACCGTGTGACGAGAGTTGAGTGGCTCCTGACCTTGCCACAAAGTCAGCTGTGCTCGGCAGCATCTGTCATCAAGGGGAGAGGATGCACTCGGTTGAGGGCCGGGCACAGGCATATCCTGAGGCCCACGGGAGCTGCTGAGCAGGTGGCTCATTCCCCAGAGTTCCTTCTTGGGCTTTCTGGCCACCCCTCCCTGTACCCCCACCTGGGACCAAGCTGAAAGAGGATGGAAAGCTCGAGCCTGTGCCTCACCAAGGGCTCAGGTGGACATGGCAGCAACACTGGTGCAGACTGGAACCAAGAGCAGAGGTGCTGACGAGGTAGAAGCCTGGGTATTGATGAGGCTGCAGCCAACATCAGCAGAGGGACCTTGTGCCCTTTCACGAGAATGACCTGGGTGTCATGGAGTGGGGTGGGGACATTCTGTGCTTAGATGCTAAGCAGTCTGTACAGAGGTGTCAGCAGTGCCCGTGGCCTCAGGCCCCCTGGCCTCACCTCACACTCTCATCCCAGAGGAAGTTGAGTTCAGGCACCGCCCCCCACCATCACTTGCTAGTTGGTCCCCACTTGCTAGTTGCCAAGGCAACCCAGGCTGAGCCTCCGAGGTCATTTCCCTGACAATTCTGAGCTTCTCCACAGCCTGTGAACAGATGGTCCCGCAAGCAGCCAGCCCAGCCAGAAGCCGATCACGGTGGCACTGCAGCCTGTCTTCCTGAGCAAGTGGGGACAGGGCTCCCAGGCCTGCAGCCCTGTATGCAGGCCTGTCTTGGGCAGAAAGGGAGTTGGCCGAGGTAGCCCCGGTCAGGGATGGGGGTCTGGTCTTGTCCTGAGGGCAGGGCCTTGGAAAGAGGGGAGAATTGGTGACAGGCACTGGATGGGCACTGTGTGTATGACTGCACCCTCAGAATGGGCCCAGATTGTGAGACAATGCTTGTTCCACATGACTTCACCCAAGGGTACCCCTAGAGAGGAAGCTCTTGATGATCAAGTGAAACCTGTGGGTGTGACCGTCTTCCTTTCCTCTATTTTTTTTTTTTTTTGGTACCAGGGATCGAACTCGGGTCTTTGTGCTTGCAGAGCAGGCGGCAAAACCACTGAGCTAAATCCCTGGGCCCCTTTTCTCTGTTTTTATTTTTTATGGTTTTTTTTTTTTTTTTTTTCTTGAGACAGGGTCTCTCTATGAAGCCCAGGCTGGCCTCGGACTCATGGCAGTCCTCCTGCCTCAGCCTCCTGAGTGCTGTGATTATAGGTATGCTACCATGCATGGCTCCTTCCTCTATTTTTAGGACCTGGACAAAATTTGAGAAGATATGCCAGACACTGGTAGGCCTTACCTTTGATCTTCCTAATTGCAATGAGCCTTACATTTTAGAGCAAAAACACAGATTGTTCATGGGATTGTTCCTGTCCCATTGTCCTGAGCTAAGCAACAAGATTGTTATTCCCTTGGTGCAGAACTGGCCATACCAAGGTCGTGGATCATACCTGATGTGAGGCAGTGTCAGGGTGTCCAGCATGACTTCCTTACCTTATGTGATAGACAAAGAGCTTCAATTTTCTAATAGAAATGTTAAAAGCAAGCCAGCATTTTTTTATTTCCAGGACAAGGACAAATTCCCTTAAGAATTTTGCAAACGTCACATGTTCTCTTTCTCCTTGTTGCATATGTATAACTTATCCCTTGGTATAACTTGCTTAATTGTCACAGTTTGTTAATTCCATCTGCTTCCCAAGAGAAGGACGAATTGTCACATGTGACGACCTGGGTGCTAAGAGGCCCCCTGAAAGCCGCAGCTGATCCAGAGCATAAGTCAATGTCCTGGGAGTGAAGTGGCCAGGGAGCGGGCATAGAGGCTCCACCTGAACCCTACATTGTAGAGTTGTGCTCTTCAGAACCACCCTGACTACCACCACCTCTGGTGGCAAAACCTGTGTCTTTGCGGCTCAGCCAGCCCCCTGGAGATGGCTAGATCACACCAAGGTCTTCCCTTGTGGAACAGCAGCAATTTGCCTACCAGCAGCAGACCCTGCTGTGGAGCTGGATTCACCACCCTCTCCCTCTGCAGGAACTTGCTGGGCATCTGTGGTGGGGTGAGTCCCAGGCCCTGCCTCCCACCCCGGGCGGGGGTGGTGCATAGCACGGGGCCAGTAATGCCCGAAGCATTTGCTGCTCTTTCTTTGCCCCACATGCTGGGACCTCGTGACCTCACTACTTGGCAGAATGGCCTGCAGCGGGACTGGCTGTAGTGTGAGCTGAGCCATACCACCTCGTGCTGCTGTTTCCCCAGGTCTGGGGCCCTCAGTGGGGAGGTTGGAGTGGCCCATACTTAGTGGCCAGGGGAGGACTGGCTCCGCCAGCAGGTACCAAAATGATAGCTCTGCAGCGGACGCTGTCACTGCTGCAGAGAGAACAGACAATGAGATGACTTCTGGTATTGGCCCTGAATAGTACAGAAGGCTGCTATAAACCTGGAGGGAAAACCTGATTGCCTTGCTCTTCTCCTCCAGCACATTACTCACCACAGCGCTTCTGACACCAGAGTGTGGGGGTTCACACACAAGCAAGCGACTCTCCAGCAATGCCAGTGGGTGTCTTCTAATGCAGTCCAATTCGGTTTCTGTCTAGCTGCGGGGATCCCACGGGTTATTGACTGAGCCCCACAAGACTGCCCTCGCCTAGAGGCCAGTCATGAGCAGTAGGTTTCACTTTTACTTCTTTTTTTGTTTTTTTTGAGACAGGGTCTCACTTGGTAGTTCAGGCTGACCTTGAACTCGTGGTGATCTTCCTGCCTCAGGTTCCCAAGTGCTGGGATTACAGGCGTGTGCCACCATACCAGGGTTCACTTTTACTTCTGCCTGAGCAGCTGTAAACCAGCCATCCAACAACCACTGCTTAGGTTAGACTAATTTGCTAGGATAGCTCACAGATCTCAGGGAAATGCTTGCTTAATGCTTGGCAGCTTTTAATATTAATAAAGGATACACAGAAGAGGCTGGATGAAGACATACTCGGGTGGAGGTCGGGAAGGGTGTAGCAGCTTCTGCCCTCATACAGGGGGAGTGCACTGCCTTCCCAGCATCTGGATGTGTTTGCCAACACCTGGAACCCTACAGTTCAGGGATTTTTTTTTTTTTTTTTTGGTACTGGGGATCAAACTCAGGACCTTGTGCTTTCAAGGCAGACAGCCGAACCACTGAGTTAAATCCCTGGCCCAGGGATTTAATTATTTTGAGACAGGGTTTCATTGTGTAGTTCAAGCTGGCTTTGAACTCACTATGGAGCCCAGGTTGGCCTTGAACTCATGGTGATCCTCCTGCCTCAGCCTCCTGAGTGCTGGGACTACAGGTGTGCACCACCACGCCCAGCCTGTTCAGGGATCTTTATGGAGGCTTCTTTACAAAGGGATGATTATTAACTCCATTTTCTGTCCACGCCCCTTTGGGTGCTGAAAGCTCCAAGTCTATAATCATGGCTTGGTCTTTCCGTTGACCACCCCTATCCAGGAGCCCACTAAGTGTCCCCTCATTAGAACAAGGATGCTCTTACCATTCAGGGAATTCTAAGAGATTTGGGAGCACTCTGTCAGGAACTGGGAGCAGAGATCAATATGTACATTTCTCATTATCTCACAAAAGTGGAATCAGGAGAAATCTGAACAGAGCCCGGGGTGGGGAAGGATCATCTAGGATACATCCTTGTTCCTCCATACCCAGTAGTAACAGGAGTTTTTGAAGGATTTTCACTGTACACAGGCAAAAAGACACCCAAGGGCTTAGGTCATGAATAAATTCTTCAAGTATGGTGCTGGCTAAAGGCAATGAAGTCAGTCTAGTGTACAGCAGCGTGGTCCTTGGAGAATAACAGCTCAGAAGCCCTTGGCAGATCTGGGGAGGGGGTCAGAGTGGGACAGGCAGGAAGCCAGCCAGGCCAGGCCAGGCCAGGCCAGTCCTCCAGGCGGCACCTGTGCTCTTATGTCCTTGTAGCCTCTCCCCTTCCTTCTCCAGCCCCTGGTGCCCAGCTCTCTCTTTTGAAGGAAAGGACAGAACTACTAGCCCCAGAGGATAGTTTGGTCTGGTCCCCTCCCTCCAAAGAACCCTACTCCCTTGTGGAGAAGGGCCCACAACACCATTTTGAAGTGGTACACAGTAGTACATCAGAGGACGAGGGAGAGAGGGAGACAGGAAGAGAGGGAGAGGAGTCAGGCATGGCAGTGCATAGCTATGTTCTCAGCATTTAGGAGATTGAGGGAAGAGGATTGCAAATTTGAGGCCACCATGGGCTACAATGCAAGACCCTGTTTTGAAACAGACAAACAAAGGCACAAGACAAGGTTTCAACACCATTAAACCACAATAAGATGCTGCTATAGAACCCATGGGGGTGGGGGGAGAGAAGATAGCTAACACCAGGTATGGCTGAGGATGAGCAGCAACTGGAATTCTCATATATTGTCAGTAGAAGGATAAAATGGCTCAGCCACTTTGGAAAAGAGTCTGGCAGTATTTTATAAAAGTACATATTTACATACCTCATGAAGTAATTCCACATACAGGCATTTACCAAAGAGAAATGAAAATCTTGCCCACAAAAAGATTTGTATAAAGTTCATGGCTTTATTCACAATTGCTCCAAACTGGAAATAGCCCCGGTGCTCATCAACAGGGGAATGGATCCCCTTATGTTCAAACAATAGAGCACCAGTCATCAATAAAACAGAAGGGACGGCTGATACACAGAGCAACATGGATGCATTGCAAACTCACTGGGCTAAGTGAAAGAAACCAAACCCAAAACACCACTTACTGTATGAAGTTCTGGAACAGAAAAAGCCAATTTGGGTTAAAAACAAAACCAAATCACATAACAGTGGTTGCCTGAGAATCAGGGCAAGGGTGGCTGGGAACTGACTAAAGAGCATGGGGAAGTTCCCAGGGCAGAAAATCCAATAGTGCACTCACTTAAGCTTTTCTTCCTCTCAGTGCCAGGGCCACAACGGCCTCACACATGTAAGGCAAGCACCCTACCACGGAGCTATACCCCCAGCCCCAAAGTACACTAAAGATCTGTGTGTTTTCACTAAGCCTAAATTTTGTCTCCAAAAAAAAAAAATGTTAATGAATTTTGAATTCTAGTCAATGCTATTGAAATGTTTAGGAATGAAGTGTATTGATATCTGCAAATTACATTAAAAATCAAACCCATTGTTATTTTCAGTAGCCAAATGTGGAAGTAACTCCAGGATCCATCAGCAGATGAATAGATAAACAGAATATGATGCAAGCATACAGTAGAATGTTATTCACCTTTCAAAAAGGAAATTTTTTTTTTGGTACTGGGGATCGAACTCGGGTCCTTGCCCTTGCGCAGCAGGGAGCGAAACCACTGAGCTAAATCCCCAGCCCTCAAAAAGGAATTTTTTTTTTTGAGACAGGGTCTTGCTATGTAGTTCAGACTGGCCTTGAACTCACTATGTAGCCCATGTTGGCTTTGAACTCACAACGATCCTCCTGCCTCAGCCTCCTGACAAAAAGAAAATTCTGATACATTCTACAATGTGGACACACCTTACAGACACTATGCCAAGTGAAATAAGCCAGGTACAATTCCTGTAATTCATATCATGGGTAGACCCTCATACAGCCTACTGTGGTCTCTGCCTTCTGGTATCAAGCTTTTGTGTAATCCTGCTCCTTGACTCTGGGTAGGACGTGTGTTGGGTTTGCCTGTAACCAACAGAACATAGCGAAGAATGTGACGTCGCTGCCATAGTTAGGTTTCATAAGATTGTAACTTCTTTTTTGGTACCGGGGATCGAATTTGGGACCTTTTGCTTGTGAGGCAGGCGCCAGAACCACTGAGCTAAGTCCCCAGCCCAAGATCGTAACTTCTGCTTGCTAGCAGACTCTCTCTATTGCCCTCGTGGCTTGCACACTTTGATAAGGCAAGTGGAAAAGGTCCACGTGGCAGGAAACTGAGGGTTACCTCCTACCCACAGCCAGCTAGGAACTGAGACCAACCATCTGACACTCCTTAAGGAAAGGGATCCTGCCTACAAGTTCCTTCCCCAGTGGAGCCTTCAGGTGAGACCCAGCCCTGGCTGGCAATTGCAGTCTTGTGAGAGGACTCGATGCCAAACACCCATCTAAGCTGGGGCCAGACTCCCACCCTACAGAAACCGTGAGGTAATATACGTGCGGCTTTAAACTGCTGAGTTTGTGGTAGTTTGTTACCTAGTGCTAGATAAAGACCACAGCTAGTTATAGAGCTATTTATTTATTTACTTGGAAGGCTGGGGATCAAACCCAGGAACTGGTGCACGCTGTGCAAGTGCACTACCACTGAGCCACCTCCCCAGCCCTATACAACTACTTAGGTATTTTATTTCATTTGGGTTCAGTTTTGGAAAGTAATAATTTTTCAGACATCTGCCTATTTTTGCCTGATTTGTCAGATATGTTGGCATAAACCTATTCATGATATCATCTGTTTAAAAACTTGATTGTTAAAAAGAATAAAAAAGAAACCAACTTGGCAGTAAAATATAACTTCCATATAGAAAGGTGCATAAAACATAAATGCGTAGTATAATGTGTGATTATGAAGCAAACATCTGTGTCTTTACCAGCAAACTCCAGAGATGGCAGATTGCCGTCACTGCAGGGACCCCTGCACGCTCCTCCCTCGGGAGGGCCGCGTGCTTGCGTAATGGTGATGATTTCTGCCTACTGTTACAGCTTCATGGTTCTTTACAGTTCATCCATGCTGTGCAATATCATTTAGATTTTCCCACTTTTGAACTTTGTGTGAAGAGAATCATTCCCAGTATAGCTCAAGTTTTGCTGTGTTCACTTAGCGTTGGATTTACAATGTCAACCTATGTGGTTTTGAAGTTCTAGTTTATTTTCATCACTGTTTAATATTCCACAGTGTGATTATTTATCCACTCTACCATGGGTAGGCTTTTTCTTTCTTTCTTTCTCTTTTTCAGGTTTTTTGAGACAAAGTCTCACTATGTAGTCCAGGTTGGCTCAAACTTGCTATGTAGCTCAGGCTGGCTTCAAACTCATGATCCTCCTGCCTCAGCCTCCTAAATATTGGGGTTACAAATATGCACCAAGCCAGTCTTGAGTCTCTGAGGTTTTTTTTTTTGTACCGGGCATCCAACTCAGGCCCTTGCACTTGCCAGGCAGGTGGTGGAACCACTGAGCTAAATCCCCGGCCCCTCTCTGAGTTTTAATATATTTAATTTTTGTTCTTGTTGTTGTTTTTTGGGTACCAGGGATCGAACTCAGGACCTTGTGCTTGCGAGGCAGACGGCAGAACCACTGAGCTAAATCCCCGGCCCAATATGTTTTTGGTACCGGGATGAACTCAGGTCCTTGCGCTTTCGGGGCAGGTGGTGGAACCACTGAGCTAAAGCGGCGGCCGGCCCAATACATTTAATTTTTAATGTAGTTAAAGATATTACCCTTTATTTTATGGGCACACATGGTGCCTAGTTCTCTTGTTTGTGTGGTTAATTTTGTGTGTGTGTGTGATACTGAGGATTACTGAGTTACATCCCTTTTAAAATGTTTTTATTTTGAGACAGACTCTCACTAAGTTCCTCAGGTGGGACTCAAACTTGTGGCCCTCTTGCCTCAGCCTCCCAAAGTGCTGGAATAGCTCACATTTTTAAAAGCAAAAATTGTTGAAATCCTTGAGGCTTAGAAGGATGATGCATTTTATTTGCAATTCTTTCTATCAGGTGCTAAGGGCAGTGCAAGTCCAAGATCACCTTAAACTCAATTTATAGTTTGAAGAATTATAGGCTAAAAACCTCTGGCAAAGGCTGCGGAAGTCCAATCTATGCTCTCCTTCTCTTGCATTACCGATCGAATCAGTCAGCTGTCCACCTAGGACTGCATTTCCCAGCTGCCCTTGAAGTCAGGTGAGACTATGTGAGAAGTTTTGGTCAATGGACACAAATGGAAGCAATGTGTGTCTTCTCCAAGCACAGGCCTTAAAATTTAGGTGCATCCTCTGTCATGCCCATTTCCAAACATGAACCACGCTTTGACCATGAAGTTTAGACCAACATCTTAGTCGACAGCAGAGCAACAAGAGGAAGGGACCTGGTTACTGAATGACCGAAGGGAGCCCTGTGGCCTCAGCCCCCTGCACCGCCGAGCTCGGCACTGTTACATGAGAAAAAAAAATTAACTTCTGTGAAGCTACTGTATTCCAGGGTACGTTTGTTACAGCACCTTAGACATTTCCCTAGCTAGCACACATTTATTTAGTAATACCCTTGTCTCATGGAGACGTCCAGGCCATTGACCCAGATTCTCAGTCACTTCTTCCCACCTTCTCTTTGGGTCTCTTCTAGACTCTAAGGCTCATCATTATAACCACATCCTTGCAAGCACCCTTAACTGCCTAGTGACTCTTTCATTTCATCTTGTTGCACCAGTGAAATCCATCCTTCTTAGTGCTTGTACTCCGGTATCTGAGGATCCCAAAATCATATAACTGGGCCAGCTCTTTACTCTGTCCACAAACATAGAATGACCTAATATGGAAAACTTTGCTGTTTTCTTGTCAAGTACCATTTCCTTCCTCTCTCCTCTTTCAAGATGACTCTTCTACCAGGTGTGATGGTGCAGGCCTGTAATTCCAGCACTCCAGAGGCTGAGGCAGGAGGACTGCCATGAGTTTGAGGCCAGCCTGGACTACATAGTGAGACCCTGTTTTAAAAAAGAAAAAAAAAAAGACTCTTTCATTTCTTTTTCTGCCTTCAAATTTCCTACCTTCCTTCCTAGATAGAGCCAGTCTCATTTGGTGACCTTGCCTTATTCTTTGTCGAGAGGACTAAAGTCTTTAATTACAGATCATTCTTACCTTTCCTCCACTTAATCTGCAAACGTATCTACTTTGGCTCTCAGTGGGGAAGCTGCCTCTGCTCTCAGTGGTGCTTTCATTCTGAATCTCTGTGTCTTTCTATTATTATTATTTTGCAGTACTGGGGATTGAGTGCAAAACCTTCACTCCCAGCCCTTTTTAATATTTAAAATTTTAATTTTGTTTTAATTTCTAGACAGGTTCTCCTTAAGTCACTAAATTGCCCAGGCTGGGCTTGAACTTGAAAATTTCTTTTTGTTTGTTTTGGTTTGGTTTTTGAGACAGGGCCTTGCTACTTAGTTGAGTTCAGGCTGGTCTTGAACTCACGATGTAGCCAAGGCTGGCTTCCAATTTGAGGTGATCCTCCTGCCTCAGCTTCTCAAGTGCACCATCACTCCTGGCTCATGTTTCCTTCTTTACTAGGCCATTTTCCAACAGCTCACAAATGTTTCTAATACCACGGGCACCCCTCCCACTCCCATTCCAGAACAAAACACAACACCAGTATTAGTTTCCTACTGATGCAGAACAGATGATCATAAAATAGTGGCTTCAAACTACACAGATGTCTGGATTCACAGTTTCTGGGTCCAGAATCCAGTGTGTTTCCACTGGGTTCTCTGCTCAGCACCTCTGCAGGCTGAAAGTGAGGAGATGGCAAGGCTGGGAGTTCATCTGGGGCTCAGGATCTGCTGCCAGGGTTACCAATTGCTGGCAGAACTCAGGTCCGTGAGTTGTTGGGCTAAGATTCCCACTGTCTTGCTGGCTGCCAACAAGATGGCTTAGCTCCTAGAGGCCAGCAGCTATTCCCTGCCGGGTGGAATTTGCTCCTTCAGGGCCAGCAGGAAAATCGTTTTTTTAAAGCCTTCACCTGATTAGATAAGGCCCAGCAGGAAAATCTCCCTTGAGTTACCCAAAGACAACTGATTGGGGACCTTAATTATATCTGCAAAATTCTCTTTTGGCATTTAATGTAGTAGTCATAATTTATTTTTTTGGTACCAGGGATCGAATGGGACCTTGCACTTTCGAGGCAGGTGGCGGAACCACTGAGCTAAATCCTCAGCCCCTGGCATTTAATGTAAACTAATCACAGCAATAGGCCATCCTACTCACAGGTACTGTTGGCTGGTACTCAAGGGAGGATGGTATGAGGCATGTTCTGTATCTGACGAGAGGCAGGAATCTTGGGGCCGCCTTTGAATTTTGCCTGCCATGACATCTCTTGACTTTTACCTGCACTACGTCCCTTCTCCCTGACCCAGCAACCTTCCGAGGGGGACCAGACTAGCTCCCTCTACTTCCTGTTCACTCTTCAACCTCCTCTAGTCTGGCTTTCATCCACTGAGACTGCTTTTGTCAGGTGACTGATTCTCTTTTGCCAAATCCAACAAACAATTTTCTTCTTTTATTTTTCCTTTTGCAGTACTGGAGATCAAAACCACAGCCTTGTACATGCTAGATAAGTGCTCTACCACTAAGTTACATCCTCAGCCCCTTTTTAATTTTGAGACAGGGTCTTGCTATATTGCCAGGGCTGGTTTTGAACCTGTGATCCTGCTGCTTTAGCCTTAGCTGAGATCACAGGTATGTGCTGCCACACCTTACAGTACTTCTTTTGTTTTTGTTTTTGGTACCGGTGATCGAACTCAGGACCTTGCGCTTGTGCAGCAGGTGCCGGAAACACTAAGCTAAATCCCCGGCCCTACGGTACTTTTCTTTTCTTTTTTTTTTCTTTGTTAAATTCTTTTATTGGTACATTTTAGGTATACAACATAATTACATTTCTCACTGGGAATTGTACCTTTACATAATGCATCTTGGTTCTTATTTTTTCCCCATTCCTAGCCCTCCCTTCACCCCCTCCACCCTTCCCTATTTACAAAGACTTTATTTCCATTTTTTCCATTTCTCAAAATGTGGGCTGTTATTTTATTTTATTTGTTTGGTACCGGGGATTGAACTTGGGACCTTCTGCTTGTGAGGCAGGCAGCAGAACCACTGAGCTAAATCCCCAGCCCTACAGTACTTTTCTTTTGAATTTTTTTCTTTAAAATTTTTCATTATGGAAAAAATTTAAACATAAAAATTAGAGATAATAATATAATGAACAACTGAACTCCAATACTGAGCTCCAACAAAGGTCAACAAATGGCTAATATTTCATCTGTACTCCACACCGTCTCTTCCCTCTATTCTTCTGGACTATTTTAAAGCAAATCCAGTTATATATAGCATTAGTAAAGAAATCACTACTTCAGTATGGATTTATTTATTTTTTTCCCCAGTACTGGGGATCAAACTCAGGATCTTGTGCTTTCCAGGCAGGTGCAGTGCCACCGAGCTAAATCCCTGGCCCAATATGGATTTCTAAAAGATGATAAGTGTTTAGAATATGACCACGGTTGGACGGCTCTGTGGTAGCAGACTTACTTAGCACGCACAAAAGCCTGGTTCGTTCCCAGTACTGCAAAAAGCAGCAACGACCACGATAAGTGAGCACAGTAGGTTATCTCTGGAAATAGTAACAGTGATTCTCTAATGTTGCCAGACATTAGCCTTTACATTTCCTCGATTGATCTACAAGTGTCTTTTACAATAGACTGATTTAGCCGGGGATTTAGCTCAGTGGTTCTGCGGCCTGCTTCACAAGAGCAAGGACCCGAGTTCAATCCCCGGTACCAAAAAAAACCAAACAAACAACTTGAGTTACAATGGATCGGTTTAAATCAAGATTCTAACGGGAGCTGTTAATGCATGTTTCTTAAATTCCACTTGATCTTTTTACTTTTTTTATGTCTTGACACTCAATTTTTGAAGAGACAGGTCAATGTTTGCTTGAATTCCCCATGTTCTGGATTTGGCCCCTGAACCTTGCTGGTGTATTTGCCATGTTCCTCTGTGCCCAGAGCCCTTTCCACTGTCATCAGACCACCCCATCCCCAACCTTGCCCTAGGGTGGTATCCCAGCATCCACAGTGGCCTTCTCAAGGGCCACTCTCCTCCCAGCGGGAGGACACTGTGTTGTCCCCTGCTCTGCCCTCTGGCTAGCGTCTCAGGTCTCTTCTACCATTTCCTCGTCTTCCACCCAACTTTGAAACTTGGTGGTTCTTGAGGCCCCAGCAGACCTTCTTCCTTTTGCCATCCATTCTCTCTCCATCACCTCCTCCAGTTCCCTGGCTTGAAATGCCTCATAGACACTGAGAAACTTGTGACATTTTTTTTTTTCTTTTTGGTACCGGGGCTCGAACTTGGGACCTTGTGCTTGCGAGGTAGGTGGTGGAACCACTGAGCTAAATCCCTGGCCCCTCGTGACACTTTTATCAGCAGCCTGGACCTCTCCCAGAGCCCTGGGTGCTCTTTGGGGACACTTCCTCCATCACTCTACTCAGCTGTCTCACAGCATGTCCAACTTTTCCTATCCCCAAGAGGACTCTGGACTTCCCACTCCTGAAGCCTGCCCTCCCTCCCTCCTCCTCCACCGAGTGACAGGGACCACGGCCCCCAGTGGCCTGAGCCAGGAGCCTTCCTTTCCCCTGGCAGAGCCTGTCGGCTCCTCCAAAGCCTGGGGTCCCCATCAGTGCACCACTGGCCTGCACCTGCAGCCAGGCCCTACCACCTCTTCCCTGGGCCCCTGCTCCAGGCTCTTGCCTCCCTGCTTCCAACCCAGATCCCTCAGCAGATCCTGGATTCTAAGTACAGCCCAAAGTGATCCTTCAAAAGCCTCAATCACATAAGTCCCCTTTTCAAAATCATGTGCTTAAGATGTCAATGCACATGAATAAAGCCTCAGAAATGTACATGATGTGACTTTTGTTCCCTTTTCCTGGGCCTCTCCCCCCTTGCTTCAAACCCATCACAAAAGGTTCTTAGTTACCCCAAAATGCCACAGTCCTGCCCACACCTCTGGCCAGGACCTTCTCCTTACTACTCCACAGCAAGCTCTCTCTCTTTTGTTTTCAGCAGTAGTAAGGATTGAACCTAGGACCTTCACACTGAGCTATATCCCAAGCCTTCTTTTGATTTTTCACTTTATGACAGGGTCTCATTAAGTTACTATGTTACCCAGGCTGGGCTTGAACTTGCCATTCTCCTGCCTCAGCCTCCCAGAGTGCTAGGATTACAGGTGTGCACTACCCCCAACTGGCTGGCAGTCTCTTATTCTGCTGCAGTTTACATAGTGCCCTGCTCAGCCTAGGGGTCACCTCCCACTCTGCCCTGCCTTTCTCTACTCCGAATGAAGCAGGGTGTGTGTGCTGTGAGACTTGTCCACTGCCCATCTCCCCAAAAGATCGTGCGGGCCACCTCCATGACATGGAGAACTGTGGAGAACGGCCCGACATCTAAGCAGCCAGGCTCCCTGGAAACTGCAAAGCAGCAGCATGACCCTGCTGTGGCACAGACCAGCCATTCAGGGTGTCACCTTCGGCATGGTGTTTCAATTTTTAAAATCATTTTTTTTAAGTGGAGATAACATTGGCAGGGGGTGGACCAGGTGTGGCGGTGCATGCATTTAATCCTAGCACTCAGGAGGCTGAGGCACGAGGATAATAGAGAGTTCAAGGCCAGCCTGGGCCATGTGGTGAGATCCTGTCTCAAAAAATACAAAGATGGGCAGGGGGTGCAGCTCAGTGGTAGAGCTCTTGCTGAGCATATATGAGGCCCTGGGTCCCATCCCCAATACTGCAAAACTAACAATAACAAAAAATGGAATAAGATTATATTAAAGCACACAAATTATTTTTCCTGTTACTGGGGATTGAACTCAAGGAGTGCTGAGCTACATCCCCAGCCTCCCCTTTAAATTTTTTTTTTTTTAAATTTTGAGGCAGGGTGGGTCTTGCTAAATCACTAAATTGCTCAGGCTGAACTGACACTTGTGATCCTCCTGCCTCAGCCTCCCAGAGTGCAGGGATTATGGGGGTGTGCCATCACACATGGCTCCTAGCCTTTTAAAAAAACTTAAAATTTTGAGCCAGGGTCTCGACAAATTATTAGCATGTACCACCGAGCCTGGCAAAATACACAATTTTGTTTGGTAGTACCAGGGATCCAGGGATTGAACTCAGGACCTTGAGCTTTTGAGGCAGGAGCAGCACCACTGAGCTAAATCCCTGGCCCCAAAATGCACAAATTCTAAATGCACAATGTAGTGAATTTTGACAGCACACCAGTCATCATACAGAGCACCCTATCACCCCCAAAACTCTCTCCTGTTACCTTCCAGTCAACCCTAGCTCCCACTGTTGGTGGCTGAATTTTTTATATCCTCTTCAGGCAAGAGCAGTGGAGTGTTTATGTGCTATTGCAGCCAATCCACTTATCTTGACAACCCTATTTTTACCAATGAGACCTGTTTCTAATATTCAGTTCGCTAACTGGCACAGCCTGTGTGATTGATGAGGGGAAAAAACCCTCCTGCATCTCTCACTCGGCCTGGCTAGAGAACAGCTCTTCTGGCTGAGTGAGGGCCCAGGGCCTCCCCAGCTCCTCCCCGAAGTGACTTCTCTGACAGGAGCAACCGTCTGCCCTGAAGCAGAGCCTAAGCTCATTGCCGTCGATCGGAAATCACAGTTTCTGCTAAAATTCAGGCTAACAGCAAAGTAGGACCAGTAGGACAGGCTCCATATAAGGGACCACAGGGAGCTGGCTGGTGGCCTGGAGGGTCAGTCACAGGGCCTAGGGCAGGTGGCCTGCCAAGTCCATGTGTCAGTAGGGGGGAGCCCCATATGTCCCTTGGAGCACGTGTTCTGTCCAGCATGTAGCCCATAGCAGCCCACCTTGGGACATGCTCCTCTCTGATGCCCTGCTATCTGGTTTTAGAGCCACCTCTGGCCTTCCTGCCCTTTCTGGATGCAGTGTGGTATCAGACGCTCCCCTAGGAGGTGGAAGGAGGGACAGCTCTAGGTATGCTTGCCTGTGGCTGCCCCTTCTCTCCCTGCAGCCCTTAGCCTTCCCACCTTGCACTCAGACTCCAACTGCAGCTCCTGGGCTCAGTTCTCCTGGTCCCCTGAACTCCCTCTCTGGGCACCCCGGGGGGCTTGGCAGGTGGTTTCCATTCTACATGGGGCCCTTGCCCAACCTTGCATTTCGCAGAGTGAAAAAGACGCCTTGGGTGAAAATGGCTTTCCTTGTTCTCACTTGATCCTTTCACCGGCCTGTGTTGTGGGCAGAAATTCAGAATGGCCTGTTACAGGTGAGGAAATGAGGCTGCATGGAAGTGTCTGCCTCTGTGGCCTGCTGGTTCTTCTAGAGCCAGGTGCGCACTGTCTCTCTGTCTCTCCCTCTCATACACACACACACACACACACACACACACACACACACAAACCCCAGGTGCTCTGAGCCTATTTGCTGAATAGCACAGGGGAAGCCTTAGTTTCCTCGTCTATGAAGTGGGTGTTACTCCACATGCCGTCATTACCAGTCCAGTCCTCTTCACTTTTCCCCATTGCACAGGGCCTTGGAGGCCAACCTTTCCCAAGCCTACAGCTCTCACAGTTCTAGAACCTTCCCTTGCTCCCAGTCAGTAAAAGTGTCCACTGCTGCCATTCTAAGTGCTGCCCTAGCTTTTCTTCTTCATTTTAACTCTGCTTAACCCTTACTCTAGTCCCTTCATCAAAACCTTTTCAATCGCTTCATGATTGTGTCCTCTGTCTCACCTGGGCCTGACTGCTACAGGAATGACTACCAGACTGGCTCTGGGCAGTGAGGTCTCTGTGTGCTGCTGGGCTGAGGGGATTAGGCCCCTCCCCCATCTTGCTCAGTGCATGACTAACCTTCTGGGCAGGGGATAATGGTCAATGGTGATCTGTGGCATGTGGTGATGTCACAGTCACTCACTCTGTGACCAGCACTGATACAAGATAACCGAGATGTTGGCAGATCAAGTGGCTGTGGCACTTAGTCACTATGGTGACAAGTGTGATGAAATAGTGACAAAGACTGTTGCATGGGCTTCTGCCTCTCCATCTGACTCCTAGAAACACACACAATGAGCAGGACAACTTGAAGGCCCTGAATTCCCAACTCGGTGCAAGGGTGGAAAGTCAGAAAGGCCTAGGGTGGCTCTGGAAGAATCTTTGATCTCATCAGCCACAGGGCGGCTGTGGCAGAGGACCAGCTTCAGGGTGACCCACCATGCCTCCTATGCTGAGAGAAAGGCCCTGGTCAGGAAGGAGTGGGATCCTTTGGATAGAACTCTGACATCAGCACCCCCTGAACCTTCCTTTTGAAGGCAGCACCCCTTCACCTTCATTCTGAAGAAAAAAAGTCTTTCTTTGTATACAAAACCCTCAGTGTCGCACCTCCATTGCCTCCAGTCCTCCAGTGAGAATTCTATCCCAGGACAGCCCAGTCAAAACCACACATATCCCACCCAGGAGGAGGCAGTTTACCCACTTGCACCACAATCGTGCCAGTTTGTATTGGCAGGAGCCTGGGTGCATCCTGAGGTGTTAGATTAAGGAGGACAAAATCTGAGATTAGATGGGGCCAAGCTGGTAAGCAGGGGGGTAACTCACCCAGGAGTGAGGGCTGTGTTGGTGGGGCACCTTGGGCAGTGGCCAGTCTGCACGGCTAACCGGAAGGTGGACTCACTGCGGCCTCTGGCGAAACAGGCTGGGGTGTGGGGACTGGAGTGAATGTATGTATTCTGCTCTACCACCCTCTTTTCACTGCGTCCCAAAAGCTCTGCGCTTGATTTCTCCTATGCACCAGAGATAAGACAGTAGATGCCAAAAGGAATTGGGTTCCTTGTTTTTCTGACCCAATGAGAAGGAGGCCCTGCAATGTAGGAGACCGGATAATGGCAATGAACCAAGGAGACCAAGGGGTTTTTTGTTTTTAATAATAAAGTCCAGGGAAAGAATGGTAATTGGAGTTTTGATGCACCTGGAGCAGTGTAAAGGCTGACTCATCATGGGGTCTCTAGGATGCTATGAAGGGGAAGACTGACATCTAATTAAAAAAAAAAATTTTAAGTAGAAAACTCTACAGTTTTCCTAATAGGGATTCACTGCCTCTTTCTAGTTCCTAAACTCCCTTGACTGAGGGGACGACTAGTCCCTTCGAGGAAGGGCTCTCCAATGCTGCCCTAAGTGTATACTGTGAATTTCCCCCAGAAGGACCTGTGGTCTCTTTGTGAAATGGGGAAATCCTGGCTCTGAACTGATGATAACTCCTGGAGATTCAAAATGCCATCATGGTCCACCAGTTAGAGTGGGGGCTTATGGAGGTTAGGTGGCAGATGGTCTTAGCCCAAGTGCAAACAATGGTACCAAAACCTACCCTGTCTGTCTCTGTCTACTAAATGGCAGAATCCCCCATTGATTTCCTGACTCATGGAGTGAGGTCCCTAGGGAGTGGAAAGGCCAAATGGAAGCCCCTGAAGCAAGCTAGGGCTGGGGATTCAGCTCAGTGCCTGCCTGGCAAGCGCAAAGTCCTAAGTTCGATCCCCGGTAGCAAAAAGAAAAAGAAAAAAAAAGCAAGTCAGTCATGAGTGCATGCCTATATTCCTAGCACTTTGGGAGGCTGAGGCAGGAGGACTGCAAGATTGAGACAAGTCTGGGCAGCTTAGCTGAGTGCAAGTGGCTCAGGGCAAAAACACTGCATTTAAACCCCAGCGCCAGGAGGAAAACAAAAACAAAGAAGTCAAAGATAATACAGGATCCCTAAAGGAATTTCAGGGATTAGTGCCATCGTCAGAGATTCAGAAGATCTAGAGGCAGTCTTTCCTGTCCTGATTCTTCTTTTTTTTATTTTTTAAATAGGATTTCACTATGTAGTCCAGGCTAGTCTTGAACTTGCAGCAATCCTCCTGTCTCAGCCTCCCAAGTGCTGGGATTATTGGCATGCGCGACCACTCCTGGGCTCCAGATTCAGTTTAACTCACCTATTTATGGCTGGTGCAAAAGCAGGTGGCCTTGGAGAATGATCATAGATGACAGTAAAGTTAGTTAGATGGTCTGGCACTTGAAGCTGTGGTCCCAGACATGGCATTTGTACTGAAAGCTAGCAGCCCAACCCTTGCTGCTATGCATCTCCCACCATACTTTCCTATCTGCTCCACAAAGTAGAGTTAGAAATATTATAAAAATAGAAATATTTCATCTTCATGCAGCAGAGACAGCAGTGACTTTCCCTTGGTATCTCTGGGCTTTGCCTACTCTCTAGAGGCAGAAGGATCCCCATGAGTTCGAGGCCAACCTGGGCTACATACGGGGTTCAAGGCCAGCCTGAACTGCATAACAAGACCTTGTCTCAAAAGAAAGCAAAACATTATACTTGCCTATCACATTGATGGCATGATGGTAATTGGGTCCAGTGAAATGGAAATTGTAAATAATCTAGATTCTTAGTGAAAAATATTTGCCAAAGGAAGGGAGATAAGTCCCACAAAAACTCAGGGGGTACCACGTCGGTGAAGCTTCTAAGGGAGCCAGTGGTCCAGGGCATGCTAGGATTTCTCCTCTAAATCTCCACCAAACCTTATAATGCTCCCTACAAAGAAAGCAGCAAAAGATGAGACTTTGCAATTTTGAAGTAATATATACCCCACTCAGCTATGCTGCTTTAGTCATTTACTAAAAAACCCACAAGACCTAAGTTTTGAGTGAGGCTTGGAGCAAGAGAAGGCATGGAAGCAGGTGCAGGCTGCAGAGCACACTTCCTCTCAAGTGAGCACCATGACTGGGAAGTAAGCATGGCAGGAAAAGATGTCACAGTTCCAGCCTCCAATGGGAGACTCAAGGCCCAGTTAGACCCTTAGGGTTCTGGATTAAATTGTGGCCTTCTCTGCCAATGACTGTTCTCCATTTTAATAAAAACAGCTTCTGGGTCATACTGGACATGGTAGGGACAGAAGTTCTGACTGTGGGACACAGAGACTCATGCAACCAGAACTGGAAATGATCTGATCCACTTCATCATAAAATTGGACATGCATGGCAGCATTCTATTATTAAACAGCATATATGGGATCAGGTCTGAGCAAATCCAGAAGGTACGAGGAAATTGCATGAGCAGGTGGTTCAAATTCCCCTAGTACCTACTCTTATTGCTTCGATGCTTCTCCTGCAGTCCACACTTGGTGAAGTTGCTATAATCTGTTAACACAGAGGAGAAAGCAGGCGGGATTTCCAAATGGGTCGAGTGGTGTGTTAGCCCAACTACAAATGGACGGCTGCTGCATCGCAGCCACACACAGGTGTTCCCGGAGCAAAGTGGTGAAGGGAGGCCCTCCCAGGAGCAGACCTTTGGCTACATGGAGGATCCACTTTATGTGGAAGACGACCCGAGATACAGATCCGCACTGATACATGGGCCCTGGCTAACAACTTCGCTGGCTTAGCCACTGCCCCTGAATCAGTGCAGATCTGTGAAGGGGAAGATATGTGGATGGACCACTTGAAACAGGCCTAGGTAGTGAAGCTATTTAAACCTACATGGACGCTCTGAGAGAGCATCCACTGTGGAGGAGCTGCTCCATAACTGGGTGGTCAAGATAGTCAACTTCCTTCTCTGGTTCCTGGTCGGTGGACCCATAGAAGCCAGGGAAACAAGGATAGGGCTATCCATCCTGTGATAGGTGGAATAACCCCACCTACCAAATGTCCATGCTCTAATCCTTGAGATCTGCAAATAGGTTATGTGTGCTATGACAAAGGGTGAATTAAGGTAGCAGATAGAATTAAACGACCTAGTCAGTTGATTTTAAAGATAGGGAGATCCTAGCCAGGTGTGGTGGCACACATCTGCAATCCCCACACTCAGGAGGTTGAGGTAGGAGAATTGCTGTGTTTGAGGCCAGCCTGGGCTCAAAAACAAACAAACAGGAAAACAAGGAGAGTCACCTGAATTATCTACATGGTCCCAATGTAATCACAAAAGTCTTAACAGATGGAGGAAGGAGGCAGAAGAGCCAGTGTCAGAGTGATGGGAGATGGGAGACTGGACTGTCCACTGCTGGCCTTGAAGATTGCAGGGGTCTCTAGAAGGGCAAGAAAACAGATTCCTATTGAGCCTCCACAAAGGAATGCAGACCCGGCCAATACCCAGTGAGACCCATTTCAGATGTCTGGCTTCCCAAACCGTAGTAAATTTGTGTTAGTTTAAGTTGCTAAATTTGTGGTCATTAGTTACGGCAGCTATAGGAAGCTGATACACACAGGCTCAACTCATTTCCCTCACCAATCTGAGGCAGGTGGCAGGGTTGAATGTCCAAGTTGGTATCAGGAGATGAGCAGGCTGAGTGTCCTGAATGGCACCATTTACTGGAGTTTCTAGGTCTCTTTCAGGAGTTCATCGAGATCAATTCTAGTTTCATATTAATACTAAGACAGGACTTGCCTTTTTACTGCCACTCTTCCAAGAGTGTATCATGCAATTTCCCAGAGGCGATGTGACAAGTGTACAGCAGATGGAATGCTTAGGACGTGAGAATGTGGCTGTCTTCTTTCAAGCCAGGCTGTCAAATAATGATCCTCATCTCATCATTTTTGTTTTGAAAACTATTTTTCATTAAAAATTTTATATTTATATGTACATGTAATGGGTTTATTCATTTGAAATAAATTAATATTTTAAAACTTTGTTTTAACTTCTAATCCAATAAAATTGATAGATAATAGCTCACACAAACACAAACCCTTTGGGATCCTGGATAATTTCTAAGAGTGTGAAGGGCCCTGAGATCAAACCATTTGAGACCTGCTGCCCTCGGGGAGCAGCTCACTACCTGGCAGGAGGCAAATTACACTGACCCCCTCTTTCTCCAAGGGAGCAGCTGTGCATCACCTGCTCTGGATGCCCCGCCCCGCCCCAGGGCTCAGCCAGCACTGTCACTTTTGCACAACACAGAAGGCCTAGTTCATCACTCTGCCCTCCCACGCATTACCTCCCCAGCTCCACTTTATGCTGAAAGACTTCCATCCGGCAAAGGTCCCACCTGAGGATCACACTGGTCTTCCGCTGTGCCCTGCTGCCACAAGCTGCTGACTGCCTCGAGCAGCCGAATAGCACCACAGGGAGACAGCGCACTGTAAGGCTGGTTGCTGGCGGGTAGAAGGCAGCGCATGCTTTGTATCAGTGGCCAGTATAGGGCTTCACCTCTCTCAGCCAAAATACACAGGCTCAGGGACCTAGGGGTGGATATGACTTTCTCCTTCACTATTATTCCAAATTACAAAGGGATGTCTGCCTTCTATCCCCCTGACTTCACATCCAGTGGGTCTGGAGTCCTTAATGCCCAAAGAGGAATATTTCCTCCAGGAGACACAGATATGGCTGCTTTAAGTTAGGAGTGTCCTCCCTGCTCATGTTGGGCTCTGTGTGTTGCTTAATCAAAATATGGAAAAGGGATCAGCTGTATCGGTTAGGGTGATCAGTGTGGGTTACCAAGAGGGAAATAAGTTCCTGCTACACAGTGGAGATGTGGTAGGAAAACTCTCACTGGAATCCAGGATTCACAGACACCTCCCAGTTCTCTCGTGTTTAATCATGCTGGTTAGTGGGAAACTGGGGAACCCAGGAAACATCAGAGCAGGCAGAACCTCAACTGCTCAATGGGAACAAAGGTCCAGGACACCCCACCAAATAAAAGCACCAATCAGCCAGGGGTAGTGGCACACACCTGTAATCCCAGCACTTGGGAGGCTGAGGCAGGATATGGGAGTTCAAGGCCAACATGCTCTACATAGTGAGTCCAAGGCTGGCCTGAACTATATAGCAAGACCCTGTCTCATTTGAAAAAAAAAAAAAAAAAAATCAGCCAGGATGCTGGTCCATGGAAAGAGGAATGTGGAAGGGGGAAGGATGTAATGGCTGCTATCTTAGGCCTCAGACCAGCCACAAAAGTGGGGGTTTGCCATTGTTATTTGTGCACCCTGTTGTCCCTAAGAGCTGGGTGTTGTCTGTTTTACATTAGTTTCCAGGTGAGTGCAACAGAAGGATGACAAAGACCTGCTGTGGGTGAGATTTTGTTGCTGTCAGGGATGAAGATTTTTGCTTTTGTCTTCTTCCATTAAAGAAAAACTGAGGTGAAATTCATATAACATAAAATTAACCACTTTAAAGTGAACAGTTCAGCAGCATTTAGTACATTCATAATGTTGTGCAACCACTACCACGATGTTATCGAAACCCTTTCAGCATGTCAAGCAGAAATTCCGTAACCATGAAGCAACAGGGACATGCCTTTTTGATCCAAGGACAATAGATGCTGAGGGAGAGAAGTGGCTCTGCCTGGATGCCCTCCCTGTTTCTCCTCTCAATTCACGCACAGCACTGCCTTCCCCTCCAGCTTTCTGTTGGATTTGGCTGATGGGAGCACCACCAGGATCAAAAAAGAAAGATCGTCTATCCTGTCTGTTCCCCCTGACACCTGAGGCCACAGCTCTGGCCGGCAGCCCCTCCCAGTTCTTGTCCTGGGGGCTCCAGCGGTTGTAACAGCTTCCTGAGTGAGCTGCCCGGGCCCACCCCATGTGTGCCCACAGCCCTGCCCCAACCCTGAGTGTACCATCCACTCCCTGCTGGGCACCATTATAGGTGCACAGTGTAGTCCCTCCTTAACAGTCTTTTTGCCAGTGTCCACTTCAGATTTCACAAACCAGCTCTATACTCAGGTCCCAGGCTGAGTAAAGAGCTTTCCCGGAAGGGCCCAAGTTCTGAGGGGCTCTAAGTGCACACCAAGGCCCTCTGGTGGTCAGCTCTTGGAAGTGCACCAAAGGGGTCCAAGCTGCTGAATGGAGCCCATTAAACACCAGAACACATTTCATCTAGGAGTTACGATACCCATTTCACAGATGAGAACATAGGGTTTCAGTGACTGCCCACTGCCTTCAGGACCAAATCTTTGTGTGTGTTTGTGTGTTACTGGGCACTGAACCCAAGGCCTTGACACTGAGATACATCCCAGCCCTTTGAGACAGGGTCTTGCTAATTCTCTATGTTGCCCAGGCTGTGCTTGAACTCATGATCCTCCTGCCTCAGACTTGCAGAGTTGTAGGATTACAGGCGCGTGCCACCATGCCCAGGAAGAATCAAAATCTTGACCATGGATGGCAAAATCCCATCCTTGCCTCTCCTGCTGTCACTACAACCCAGCCACATAGGCCTTTCCTCAGATCCCAGGATGTTCACAGGATACCTGGGACCTCCTGAGGCCTCAGCTGGTTACCTCAGCAGTGTATCAGCAGAGTCTTCCTCATCACTGCTCCCTTAATTCAGGTTTCTCACTGGGGTTTTCCACAGCTGCATGAACACTGCTGAATGCTGCTCTTCCACACTAGGCTGAGGGGTCCCAGGGGCAGGTAGTCCTGCCCTGCTCACTGCTGAATGCCTGGCATCTGGCAACGACCACACTGGCAGTTGATGGTAGCTAAGCGTTTCCGGGTCAGCCTCTGAGCTGAGTAACGCAGGCTCCTTCCTGAAGCCCCTCACCCCAGGAAGCAGCCCTGGACTCTGTCAAAAACTCACATTGATTTATTAGAATATGAAAAAGGTTCAGTTTCTTCTGTACAGGTGGCAGAGCGGCAGCAGCTGCAGTGGCTTTGTACATGGTTGTCAATGTCACCTTGTGTGGCGACTCCTGCCCAAAACAGCACTTGCATGGAGAAGACATGGACACACGGGCTGAGCACCCATGCTCCTGTCCCCTAGAAGAGGGACACTCCGACTATTGCACGATCCTGGGGAAGGGAGTGCCCAGGGGGAGGCCACCCATAGGCCTGGGCCTGGCCATGGTGGCAGTGAGGGTGGGGAGTATGTGCCTGTGAGCAAAGGCCTCTGGTGACCCAGGACTTTGTCCACCCCAGCAATTCCAGCTGGGGCAGGAGACCGGCAGGGGAGGCCTTCTCCCCAGAGCTGGGCTCTACAGCAAGCTGGGTGTGCACTTGAGGGAGAACTTTGGTGAAAGGGAATAAGAAGGCCAGCTGGGCATGGTGGTGCATGCCTGTAATCCCAGCACTCTGGGAGGCTGAGGCAGGACTGCAAGTTTGAGCCCAGTGTGGGCAACTTATTCTGTCTCAAAATTAAAAAAAAAATTCAAGATGCATCATGTAAAGGTACAAGTTCCCAATGATGAATGTAACTGCATTGTATGCCTAAAATGTACCAATAAACTTAACGGAAAAAAAGTTTTTAAAGGGCTAGGGATGTAGCTCAGTGGGAAGGACCTTGGTTCAATCCCCAGAACCACAGGAAAAAAACCCAAAAAAACCAGTCCAGCAGGAAGTGAGGGTGAGGCTGGAGAACTAGGAACAAGGCAGGTGCCAGGAGGCCCTGCACCTGTGAGATTGAAGAATCAGGACAGGTTGGGGCCATGTCTGAGATTAGAGTTAAAAGCCCAGCAGGCAGAAGACCGATTTGGTGGAGGGTGTTGCACAGACAGGCTCAAATGAGGAGGGCTGAGAGGGCCAGAGATCTGACAGGCTAGGGGTTTTCAAATGCTCTAAAAACAGGAGTACCTCTGTGGAAACAGGTTTGTGTACGTGGAAGTAAGGACAAACAGAACATAAAAAGGCAGCACTTTCTCGAGCCCCAGAAAGTCCTTCCCTGGGAAACAGCCCCATGAGGGGCCAGTGGTCCCTGTCACTCCAGTCACTTCACTATCCCAAGAGCCCTGGTTCCACACAGAGAAGCCCTCAGCCTGTAGCTGTGAGGACGGCTCAGGTGACTGGCCAGGGTGACATGGCTGGAAGAGTGGGGAAGGACTGCCATGGGTCACTCAATTCTCCCCTAGCCACCCATCTGTGGCCCTGCTGTTTCCCCTGGTAGAGGAAGGCCTGCCCGAGGGCCAGGAAGGCTCCAGCTCTTTCCTTTCCTGGTAGGACCACAGTGGAGCCAGAGGCTCTTTGGTTAGATTGGTCTGAACAGGTGGGCGACGGAGTAGAGGCAGGGGCCTTGTGGCTGGGAGACTCTGGTCTGGGCTCTGCTCCGGTATGTGACAGCCGGGATCGGGGGAAGGGCAGGGTCTGGATTGCCAGGCCAGCAGTTCTGCCAAATGGATTGGGAAGGCAGTTCCAGTGGATCGGGGCCGCTTCCCAGGAGGCAGGAGGAAGCCGTGCTGTGTGGGGGCTGTGGGCCCAGCTGCCATGCGGTGGGGGTTGGGGCGGGGCCAATCCAGGCCAGGAAGGGCGAGGGGAGCCCCCTAGGTCCCCTTCAGCCCCTGCTCTGGTGGGAGAGTCTGTGGTGGGACGGGCGCCGCCCCTGACCCTGGTGCTACTGAGCCTTTGGGATGAAAGGCTCTCCTTCCCCAGGCTCTGGGTGGGGGCCTGGGTCACTGAGGCAGCGCTGTATCCTCTGGGAGCTGGGGCTGTCACTGGGCACAGGGGTGAAGACATCATCGGTGCCTGGGGACGAAGGCTCCTTGGTCCGCATCATAATGCCACCATCGTCCTCATCATCCTCAGCCACTGTGACTGGATCACGGCTCAGCCCCAAGACCTTGCCCTTCAGCTCCTCGTTCACCAGGTCCACAGATTCGGGCGACTGTGGGGAGGCCGGGTCGATAGTGATGACTGGCAAGTCTGCCTTCGGCTCGTAGGCCAGCGGGTCTGGGGACCAAGAACAAGGGCCAGGCTATATTCTGCCCCTGATGCCTGCCCGGCGTGGGCCACACCTTAAGCGACCCTCAGCCCACAGCAGCTCCCAGAGACTTCCAGTGAGTACAGCCACCTGGTGGACTTCAGAACTCTATTTCCCTTCTAGGTATCTTCTGGAAAGAGTTAAAGATATCATATCACAGTGATCCGTGCATACTCATGTTTATAGCAGCACAACTCACAATAGCTAAATCTTTTTTTTGGTACCAGGGATCAAACTCAGGACCTTGCGCTTGCCAGGCAGGTGCTGTGCCGGTGAGCTAAATCCCCCACCCCACAATAGCTAAATATTGAAAGTGGCCTAGCTGCCCACCGACAGACGAATGGATAAGGAAAATGTGGTCTATATACACATGGAGTTCTACTCTGCCATAAAGAAGGATAAATTTGGGTCATATGTAGGAAAATGGATGCACCTGGAGGCCATAATGTTAAACGAAATAAATCCAACACACAAACATGGTCTCTCTTATATGAGAAACCCAAAGTATAAGTAATCTAAAGGACAAAATAAAAGATAATATGAAATAGGGAGACAGATCCTTTGCAAATGGGATGGGGAAGGAGGGAAGACAGGGGAGGCAAGGGGACACAAAAAGAATTAAGATGTGTTAGGTGTATGTACCAGCTTCCCACAATGAATGTTATCATTATGCTCAGCAAACATTAAAAAAAAAAGAACTCTGTCTACATGGCCCTGAGGGGCCCCTCCGTCCCCGGCTTCTCTTCCCTCAGATTGTTCCTTTCCTTAGACCAGGGGCCCCCTAGGTGTCCATCAAGAAACAGGCCTTGGGGCCGGGGATTTAGCTCAGTGGTTCTGGCGCCTGCCTCACAAGTGCAAGGTCTTGAAGTTCAATCCCCGGTACCAAAAGGAAAAAAGAAACAGGCCTCACCTCTGAGTCACGGCCTGCTCCTGGGGCCCAGAACTGTGAAAAGGGCTCCCTCTGTCACCTCCGGGAGCTGAGACCCGGCCTGCTTACCAGGCACTCTGTCTGTCCCCAGCTCCACCACAGTCCTCACTGAGAGCCCTACCAGGAGCCCCTCTGTGCCCAGGGACAGGAGCAGGCTGTTTGGACCTCTGTCCACATGCAGCCCCACCTGATGTTGACAGTTCATGACCTGGGAAGAGATGAGGGCGAAGCCTGGCTCTTCAGTTCCTGTCTGAGCCTCAGCAGGCCGTGCCCAGCCCTGAGACCCCTCTCCACGCCCTTACCTGAGCCGATTCGGGCCCGAGACATGGTTGGTGAGTCCAGCTTGTGGGCGGGCACCGTCAGGTAGTTGTTCATCTACCAGAGAGCAGACAAGGTGAACGCAGGCAGCCAGGTGGGATGGACCCATCTATGAATGCTGGCCGGGTGCTCTGTATTAGGCTTTTCCTTGTGCCTGCACTGCCACCCCTGCTGGGACTTTTGAGGGCTCCTGGGGTCCTGTCCTAGGCTCCCACAGTCTCCCTGGGGAGCCTCAAACATTCCCGTGCTGCCCCAGCTGCCAGCTCCAGCCCATAGCTGCCTGAAGTTCTAGACCAAGAAGCTAACAAGAGAGGGGCACCTGGGCCATGGATGGCCCTTAGGTGTCTTAAGCCCATCATATCACAACTGAGCTCAGCTCTTTACCGTCCTTCAAAGCACTGTTCCCTCCTTAGGATCCCCTGTGCGGCCATCTCTGCCAATTACCCCAAGTACTGAAGAAGCCTGGATACAACCCTGAGCTCCTTTTCCTCCCCTCAGTCTCACCTCAAACTGGTGACCAAGTCTTACCAGTTCCACTTCCTTAGTGTCCCTTAAACATCCCCACCCCTCTACTCTCCCCTGCCACAGCCCTCATCTGGGGCACCTGCCCCCAGTGTCACCCCGTGGGATAAAGTGCAGTCCCCCACACCGCTAACAAGCCTCTTCAAGCTCCTCTGGGTTTCTGGAGTGGGCACATTCCTCAGAGGGGCTTGGTGGAGCACCGAGGGTGCAGACTCCCCAGGAAGGAAGGCACGGGCTCCAGTCCCGCACACACCTTCTGCTCCAGCTGCCGGGCCTTCTGTCTCCGAAGCAGCATCTGGTTCCAGGCCTCCTCATAGGGGTCAGCCACCAGCGTGTGTCTATTGTAGGACCGTAGCTGCGGGAGGAAGAGCTGTCAGGCCTGGCCACATGTGGGACATGGGGGCTGAGGCTCCTGAGGGCTGCAGGAAGGAAGGGGACAGCAGGGCATGGGTGGGGTCTCACCCGCTGCCTGGTTTTTTGCAGGTTGTTCCTCAGGATTTTGCGGATCTCCTCCTCCTTGTCCTTGGACAGTGCTGGCAGGATGCGCTCGGCAGGCAGGGCCTTGGGGTGGATGTTCCTAGGACAACAGGGCACAGGTCAGGTCTCCATGGATGGCCCGAGCGGGAGCTCAAAGCCTCAGGCCCTTAGTATGGCCCCAAAGATCTTGCACTCCAGGCTGGGGTTGAGGGTTGGGATATGGTGTAGGCATTGCCCAGATTGGCCACAGGCACTCACTGCATGGAGACTGTGGAGACGGCAGAGGGGATCTTGCCCATGCCCCCACTCTCCACCAGCTCGATGGCCTGCTTCATCTCCATCTTGTGGTAGAAGGCGATGAGCTGAGGCTCCTTGGAGCGCTCGCCAGCTATCAGGCACTTCTTCACATACTTCTTATTAAACCGGTTGAGCCTGGTGGGAGGAGGAGGGAGGTGGATGGAGCCAGCTCGTAGGTGTGGGGATGCCCAGGCACTAGGGAACCCTTACCTCCCCACTCCCCTCGCCCACCAGGCCTGCTACCTACTTGTCCTTCCAGTGGTGGTGGCCATAGTGGCCACAGATGTCCTCAATTCCTGTCAGGAGGTGGTCCAGGAACTGAAACAGGTCCAGGGCCAGGTCAAGTCTCACTGCTGAGCTCCTTCCATACCCAGAGCTCTCTGAAGGAACCCCACTGTCCACCCTATTGTCCTCTGCTCAGCCTGGCCCTGTAGTTCCAGAAGTAACCACGAGGTGTCGCCCATCCCTCACTCATCCTTAACTGGGTACCTCAAACCTATCCTGGAGGCAGCTGAGTCCCCTTCTCTGAACCCAGTTGAACCCCACACCTGTGTCAGGTTCCAATTAGAGGCAGAGATGGTGGGTGTAACACCCTGTTGGCCTCCTTTCCTAGCAGCTAGACTCCAGCAAGTGGCCTCAAGGGTCGAGGGACCTCTTTGTACTGGAATGTGGAAGGAAGAAGTAACTGGAGGCAGAGGCCCAGCTGTTCCTCATCTCCCTGAGCCTCCTCTTACAACTGAGGGCCCAGCCCCAGATTCCACTACCTGTGTGTGGATCTCCTCATTGATGGAGCGCTTCGTTTCTTGCTTTTTCTTCACAGCCAACAGATCTACCAGGGGCCGAATGGTCATACCCTGGGGGCACAGGAGGAAGTCAAGCACTCTGGTTCCAACGCCCTGGCAGGGAGGCCAGAGCCTCCCACCTCCCCCAGGGCCCAAGGTGAGGATGGTCTTTTGGCCTTGAGGTCATCTTCCAGGACGGAAGGCTGTCTGTTCTCCCCACCTCCATCCCAGAACTTAAAGTCAGGTCCTTAAGGTTGGCTTCTCCCTGCGGAAACACCCAGAAGTCTGACAGCGCAGCCTAATGACCCTCACAACAGTCACCTAGCTGGGGCCTGGGTTCAAATGCAGGCTCCAGGACAGACTCTGCAACCTGAGGAGTCAGGCCTCTTAGGGAGGGAGAAGCATCTCTGCTCTGCTTCTTGCACAGGCTGCTGAGAGGACCGAGAAATAACAGCAGCAGCTAATTTAACTGCACACTTGTCAGGTGATGGACTGGGTTGTAAGGTTCGCTAGTATTAGCTCTTTAATGCCTACAACAACTCAAAAAGGCAGGTCCTCTTACTGTTCTCATTTTACAGATGAGGAAACTGAGGCTCAGAGGAGGCCTGTATTCAGCCCTAGAGTAAGCAACTTCCTAAAGTCCCAGTGAAGTAGTAGAGCCAAGATTCAAACCTGGGCAGGCTGGGTCCAGAGGGGCATCCCTGACCCAATTCTGCATTCAATGAAAATGGGTTTGGAAAGCCATTAGCATATACAACTGCAAAGTCAGGGTGAAAGTATCTTTTGATGATGAAAGCAGGGTAAAATGACAAAAGAGGCAGCTCTCTCTACTTCAGGAGACTGAGGCAGGAGGATTGCCACAAGTTCAAGGCCAGCCTGGACTATATAGTGAGTTCAAGGCCAGCCTAGACTACATAGTGAGACCCTGTCTCAAAAAAAAAAAAAAAAAAAGATAGAAGGAAATACATCCAGCCCTAAGAGGTTTCTCTTGTATTTTCTCCCGAGAAGACAAAGATACATTTCATCTAGAGCTTTGTGAGGATCGGTGTCCAGAAGACAGAAGTGATGGTAAAGAAATGGAGGCCAAGACAGAGTTTCACACCTGCCCAGGGTCACACAGAGTCAGGTATGGTACAGCAAAGTGCACCATCCCAGCGTGGGTTCCTTGGGGACTAGGACCAGCAGTGGGGCTCTCAGCAAAGCCTGGGACACTGAAATGCTCAGAAGTCACTGACCAGCAAGCTGGAAGAATTCTTTGGGATAATCTAGCCCAGTCCCCTCACTTCACAAGCCAGGAATGGAGACACAGAGATGGGCTTTTCCCAGGGTCACACAGGCAGGGGCAGAGGTAGGGCTGACTGCGGGCCTCTTGCTACCTGACTCAGACACCTGCCCAGCTGCCTGTGTTGTGGTGTTATTCCCACTTTACAGATGCAGAAACTGAGAAGCCAAGATATTAATTACTGAAGCCCTACACTGAATCAGGGGCAGAGTCAGATTTGGGGCTGCTGACTTTACGCAGTGTGGCAGCATTTTGCTTACTTCACCTTCTGGTTAATCACTTTAAAGGGACTCCTTATCACAACTCTCATTTTACAGCTTAAAAACTGTAGCCCAAAAGGGAGGTGGCTGGATCTAGATCAAGGTGTGTGATTACTAAATTTCCCCACTGACTGGTTTGGCATAGTTCAGGTTAGGATAAGGGGTGCCCTACCCTGTGTGAGTGCTGCCCACCCTAAGAGTATGTAGCCTGGATAAGATATAAGGGAAAGAGGGTCCCTGTTTGTTGCTTCTTGCTTGCTGCTACTTCACTGCCGGCTGCCTTCTGCCTGCCCTGCTCTGCCAAGAACTGTTTCTCCTCTACGATGCCTGTCTGTCATACCACCCTGCCTTGGAGCCAGCTAACTATGGACCAAAACCTCTGCAAACTGTGAGTCAAATAAACCTTTCATCCTTTAACTTTGGGTTTTGGGTATTTTGTCTCGGCAATGAGAAAAGGAACTACAGCAGTTATGCAGCAAGTTAGCAGTGGAGCTGGAACAGAATCCAAAGCCCCATTTCAGCAATGCTCTTTTCAGGGAGTCAGGCGGGCCCGGCACCTGCACAAAGACGGTGAAGAAGATGACGGTGATGATGGCAGTGAGGAACAGTTCACACATGGGGAAGTGCTTCCTGTCTAGGAGGTAGCCCAGGGAGAAGGCGATGGCCCCTCGCAGGCCCCCGTAGGCGATGATGAACTGGTCCTTGGGGGTCAGCTTCACAATGCGGAACTTGTTGATGAACCAGGTCAGGCCCAGCACACCTGCCAGGGATGGGGGAGAGGAGGGGTCAGGCTGTCCCCAGCACCTCAGGGAGTCTGCACTAGGGTCTTCTGTATCCAGGAAGCCTCCACCTAGCCCACCCAGCTCACTCATTTCTTGAGACCCTCAGCCCAGTGCACCCCAAGTTCCTTAATGCAAGAGCTAGATGGGTCCTTAAATTGGGCTCCCCAACCTGGATATGCTTTGGAGACATCACAGAAGCCTCCAGTTGGCCAGAAGTCAGGAGGGAGAAGGGAAAAGAGAAAACAAGATTGGTGACAAGCGGATACTTATTAAACATGATGGGCTCATGGGAAATCATTATTCTATTCTGCTCTTCTATATATTTAGAATTTTCCATCATAAAACATCATTTTATTTTTTTTGGTACTGGGGATCGAACTCGGGACCTTGCACTTGCGAGGCAGGCACCGGAACCACTGAGCTAAATCCCCAGCCCCAGAAAACATCAGTTTAAAATGTAGACAGGGTCTAACCTCAACCCACAAAACCAAGATCCCTGGAGAATAAGGATCGGAAACAATGGGCATTTTAAAAAGTGCACCAAGTATACATGAAACAGCCAGGCTTGGGGAGCACAAATCTAGCCCTCATCTCAAGGGGAGGCGAGATCCAGAGAGGGGCAGCGACTTAGCCACCGAGACGAGGCAGATCTGGCACATGGAAGTGGAACCTGAGGGCCGAGGCCTGGACTCAAGGGATCAGCTTTGCAGAGAGGGGAAGGAAAGGGAGCAGCCAGGAGCCACCCCGAGCCCTTCCACACACAACCCATCCCACACCACCATATTTCTGTCCTTCCACACAACACTCCCACACTGCACCACACACCACACATTTCAGCCCCTCCATATAATGTACCACACACACATACAGTAAACATAGTAACAGAGCTTAGCCCCTACACACGTTATTCTAAATACACACAAACTACATCACACACTCCAGCCCCTATGAATAGCCCCCTCAAATACACCATGACTTTTCAGTGTCTGTATCACACAGCCACCCTATAGCCTGGCTCCTCAACTCTCAACAGAATGCATTACACACACACACACACACACACACACCCCTCAGCACCCCCCCCCCCCATACAGTACCACCACCTCCTCATGGCCTGGCCCCTCTGCTCAATGCGTTACACACACGACACCACACACAGCTCCCACAGACCCTAAAAACAACCCCTCTTCCTCATACACATGACCACCCAGCCCCTCTGAACCACACAGCCTTCTCACAACCTCACCCCTCCACACACCACATATACACACACACACTCCTCCCTTGGCCTGGATCCGGGCCTCACCCAGCACCCGGGCAATGAGGCAGAAGAGCAGGGTGCTGATGACAAAGGTCCAGTTCCACTGGTGGGAGCCGGCCACAGTGGAAACGCCAAGGAAGATGAAGATGAGGGTCTCGCTGACGCTGCTCCACATCTTCAGGAAATATTTGATGGTGGTGTGGGACTTGTGGGAGATGTTGGCCTCCACGTAGGGACGCATCACCACTCCTGAGGCGATGAGTCTGGGGTCAGCAAAGAGCAGGTTCAGGGCTGGGGATTTAGCTCAGTGGTTCCAGTGCCTGCCTCGCAAGCAAAAGGTCCTGAGTTCGATCCCCAGTACCAAAAAAATCAACCAAACAAAAGAGCAGGTTTAGAGGTGTGTGGCACTGTCCCAGTGCCCTCTGTTGCCAGAGGCTGACAGAGCCAGGATGAACAGGTGCCTGTTTACTGAGCAACTCTTGAGGGCCAATATCCATTGTGTACTTTGCACATCTATTCTTAATTCAATTGTCCCATCAACCCCACAGGGCTGGGAACAGACTTGCATTTTTCAGAAGAGAGATCTGACATTTGGAGAAATAAAGTTGCCTGCTAACTCTCATACTGTAGTAAAGGGCAGTGCTAAGGTCTGTCTAACTCTGAAGCCTGTGCCTTCTCCCCAGGACCTTGTTGGGTCTGTCCAAAGAGTGCCAAGGACACTCTTCTGGGGCCTCTCCAGTTTTTTTTCTCAGGATAACGGCCCTTCCCATACCAGGGGCACATGAGCTTTGTTCCAAGCAGTAGCCTGAAGCCTCCCAGCCTGGCACCCACAGTGGGCTCTGCTCCTGCTAGCCAGACTTCCTCCCTGTCACCCAGAATCCCCTCAGTGCTTCTGAGGTCAGTCCTGGGTTCTACCCTCCTATGCCTGGACTAACATCAACGCAGGGTGCTCTGGCCCCATCTACTTCCAGCCAGGAATTCCTTCTCCACATTCCCAAATCCCACAGAGCCCAGAAGGGCCCTTCTAGAAAGCCTTTGATGACCTTAGGCATTTAAATGGCTGTGGAGCAAGTCTGGAGCCTGGGGCTCATGTCTCATGCCTGAAGCCGAAGTCTGGGCCCTGGGGAGCTCCTGAAGGCCACACAAGTCTGGGGACTCCTCCCACACCAATCCCACAGCCTGCCGTGCTGGACTCACGCCATGATGCCCGATAGGTGGAAGAGCTCAGCTGACAGGTAGGCCATATAGCTGTAGAGGAAGACGAAGAGCGGCTCGATGACGCGGATGTGGGCGGTGAATCGAGAGGTGAAGGCTGCAATGATCCCGTAGACCACACCTACAAACACCCCGCCCAGGGCTACCACGAAAAAACTCAGGAAGCCAAGAACGATGTCTACGATGCCCACGTGGTCATAGTTGGCAAACTCCTCAAAGAGATGATACAGGACCTGGGGAGGATGTGCAGGCTGGTGGATGGGTTGGCAGGGTAGCCCCATGCCTCCCTGGGGTCCACTATGGTGATCCCATCCCCTCAGTGGACTACAGTCACAAGAAGAGACCATGTGATTGGAGAGAAACCCTAGTGCCAACCGGATGCTCAAAAACCAGGGGGCGGGCCAGGGATATAGCTCAGTGGTTTTGCTGCCTGCTGTGCAAGTCCAAGGACCCAAGTTCCATACCCGGTACCAACAACAACAAAAAACCAACCCAGGGGGCCAGAGGGGCTTGACTGTGACCTGCTGCAGGCTACACTGGTTATGAGCACAAACCCTGGAGCCAATGGACTCGGGCCGGAATTCTGGCCCTGTTGTTCCCTAGTTGTGTGCACTGGGCCAAATACTCAGTCTCCCTGTGCTTCAATTCTCCCATCTATGAAATGAGCGCAGAAAGTGTGCCCACTTTTCAGGGCTGTGGTGAGGATTAATTAATAAAGGGAAGGCACCCAGGACATTGTTAGCAGCTACCGGTACTATTAAGTTAGCCTATCTCACTCCTCTCTGGATTTCAGTCTCTCCTTTAGCACAGAGCAAGGAGGTTCAGACAATGAGCTAAAACAGCAGTTCTTAACCTCCAAAAATCATGTGGCCAGGCAATATCAGACTTGGACTCTCTGGGTGTGCTGAGAAAGCTCCACTAACAAACTTCACAGTGGTTGCAATGAACAGCCTAGTTCAGATGCTGTGGAACTAGAGACTCTCTGAGGCTTCCATCTTCGGTCTAGGAAATAGATGGTCTCTGTAACACTATTGTCAGATGTCAAAATGGCACTTCGTACACTGTAAAGCCTCTGAAAAATCTTCAGCCTAGTCAACACTAAATAACCTCTTGAGACAGGCAGGCCATGGATGCCTGCTCCCTTGCTAAATTGAGGCTCAGAGAGGTAAAACAAGTCAGAGGGCTCCCAGGCCAATAGGACTGGGTCCAGAACTTGTTTGGTGATGGCTGTGGGCTCAGGCCTCCTCAGTAGGCTCAGTTTTGACATTTTGCTTTCCTAGGGGCTGGCACTATGGTTCCCTTTTTACTCAAGTCCAGTCAAGTTCCAGGCAGTGCTACTAGCAACCAGCTGGGAGTTTCCAGGCCTGATAAGGAGAGAAGAGAAGACGTGAGGATCCATGACAGGGAAATCTCCAATGGCCCCCAGCACCTGGGCAGTCCCTGGAGGCAAGGGGGTAGGGACCTGGGGATGAGCCGCATCAGGGCACAGCCTGCCTAGGGGGCAGCTTTACTGTCTGGGACACCCATGCCCAGGCTCTGGTGCTGCCTGGACCTCAGTCATCTGGGAGACAGGGTGGGGCACTAACAGCAGACAGCCTTGTCAGCAGGTGAGCTCTCAGCCCTGGGCTACCTAACTCCACTCCTAGCTGGAGGGGATTCATGGGCTACCCATATGGGCCAATGGGGCAGGTGCAGAGGACGAGGTCCTCCCTTCTTTTGGCAGAGGCTCTACAGCGAGGCAGTGTGGCATAGCTCTGTGTTTGGGCTCTGGACTGGAACAGACTGTGCAGATGTGAACCCCAGCAACATCTCTTATCAGCTAATGTGTCCTCTTGGTGCCTCAGTTTCTTCATCTATAAAATTAGGATAACAGTGCACTTGTGGATCAGATAAGGCAATACACATCTGCACAGGAAGTACTCGATAACCACCAACAATCACCACTACGACCATCCCCACCGGGGGAGATGCACCGCGGGTACAAAGCATCTGCATCTGAGTTACCCCTTGATACAAGCACACCCACTGCTCCCAGTAGTGTCAACCTGATCCCTGCACCTACACTGATTTTAACAATATTAATGAGGGAACTCCTGTAGGAACCCTGAAAGGGGGGCTGGGGCTATGGCTCAGTGGTAGAGTGCTTGCCTAGCATGCATGAGGCCTTGGTTTGGTCCCCAGAACCGCCCCCTCCAATCTCTTGGAGGATGATGGGCTGGGTCCTGAGAGGCCTGTGTCACAAATGGGCAAATCGAGGCTCCTGTGTTATCTCAGAGCTAGACGAGACGAGGACAGAGGATTGCCTGCTCAGGCCAAGCAGCTGCTTCATCCAGCCCCTTGAGGACCAGGCAAGGGGGAAGAAAGGAAGAGCAAGCCAAGGCTCAATACCAGACTAACTGCTTAGAGGTGCTGCTTCCTGCAGGGCCGGGGTGAGCAGGGAGCGTGTGTGAGTGGGGACTAAGCACGCACACACGTTCTTGTATTTTCCCATGCCTGTGGCTGTTTTCTGCGTGGTCCCACCTAGGAGGAGGACATGAATATGCACATACACATACTTGTTTCCTGAGGAAACTGCTGGCTAGAGGACACATGCAGGCATCTGCAGCATGGCTACATACAGACCTTTGTTGGGTGCCTGTCCTCACTAGACCCTGGGAGGAAAGCACTAACACTCAGCCACTTTGCAACTGTCATACATGAGGCCCAGAGAGCTAGTCACTTGCTTAAGGTCACACAGCAAGCAAGTAGACAACCCATTTCACTTATCACCTTCTGGAGGTTCGTGGGAGGGGGCAAGGCCTCTTTCCATAATCTCTACCCCAAAACTCTGCACATACTAATTTCTAACTTAAGACAAATGAGAACTAAAGGGCCCTCATGAGAGATGAAATGGGCTATAAAGAGGAAACTGAGGCACAAGGAGAATAAGTAATTTGGCCAAGATCACATCAAAGTGAAAGTCAAGGAGGGAGCATATAAACTAGTAAGGGCAAGAGCTCAAGACCTGGAATGAGACAGATCTGGTTTAAGCACAAAGGTTCTATCACATTCTAGCAGGTTATTTAACTTCTTTGGGCCTGTTTCTTCCTCTTTAAAATGAGGACAGTTAAGTCTCTCCTCAGGTTGTCCTGAGGATTAAGTGGGAAAATCCACGTCAGAGGCCTCAGCATGGTGCCTGGCACACAGCAAGCACATGCAGGCAATGGTGGTTTCTATTACTGTTATTAGTGGGTGGGTGTGGGATTGGCTTCTGGACCTGATTTGGGCTTGTGCTCTGTGTGCATGTGGGCGTGGCCCCTGGCCCCTCACCACAGTGACGGCGTCATTGAGTAGGGACTCCCCAAAGACGAGGATGTGCAGCAGCTCATTGATGTGGATCTCCTCAAAGACGGCCAGCACAGCCACTGGGTCCACGGCTGAGATAATGCTGCCAAAGAGCAGGGTGTCCAGCAGGCCGATGTTGTTGATCTGCTCATCGCCCACCTGGCACACAGCGAACATGAGGCCGCCCAAGAAGAAGGCATTCCACAGTGTGCCCACCACGGCGAAGATCAGGATGGTGCCCAGGTTCTCTGTGAACTGCCGCAGTGGCAGGAAGTAGCCTGCATCCAGGATGATGGGCGGCAGCAGAAAGAGGAAGAAGACGTCTGACTGTAGGAAGGGGGGCGTTTCGCCCACGCCCTTGATCAGGCCCCCCACCAGCAGCCCCACCACGATCAGCAGGCAGCTCTCCGGGACGATGCTTGAGATAGTGGGGATCACATGGAAACCTGCGGAGGGCGAGAGAATGGGAGACCGTGGGCTTTTGGGGGAGCCAGGAGAGCAGAAGGTTGGGGACAAGGTTGGGGACCCGGAGAGCAGCTGGCAAGAGGTATACAGGCTTGGCCCCAGAAGGCTGCCCTGTTAACTCTCTGAGCCTCAGTTTCCTTCCCTGTAAAATGGAAGGGATAATACCAGCTTCACAAGGTTGTGGTATAAAACAAGTGATGTTTTTAAAGTGCTTTTTTCAAAGGATATTCCTATGCTGTCTTTGTCACTGTCATAAAATATTAGAAAGCAGCAGTCTATGTTGCCAGAAGGCAGAAATTATAAATTGATTACTGAGGCACTAAGTACCTAAGGCTATAAACCTACATCTGAACCCAAGGCATCTTTCCAGGCACAAGTTCAGGGAGGCAAACATCAGCTCCACGGGAAGAATAACAATCTAATGATACTGTCTGAGGGAAGGTGGTGAGTTCCCTGTCATGGAGGTATTAAAGCCCAATGCAGGCAATGAATGGTGAAGAAGTGGCACAGGAGATAGAAGAAAGCATGGAAGAATCAAAGAACATTAGTGCAGGAGGGAACCTGAGGACAGTAAGGTCTGGAGTCGGCATATCTGCAGGGCACATGCTGAGACCTCCAAGCCCAGATGTGCAGGTGGCAGACATCTGCACATAATCATGGCATGACAGGGCTCCAACAAGTCAACAGCAATGTTTTGGCATATGAGACAGAATCTATTTGCTGCCCTGTTTCTAGCCCAATTCCACCTACTCTAAAGATGGGGCAACTGAGGCTCAGAAAGGAGAGAGGACATCTCAGAAGTTCACGGTAAATGAGCAGCAGAACCAGAAGGGGACCCAGATCTGCCCCTCAGCTCCCAGCAAACTCGATTGTTCTGAAATTCAAAATTTCCTAGTCTTTTTCCCCATCAAGGCATCTACATGCCTCTCTGCTTGAGATCCACCAACCATTTCCTCAAGCCAGTCCTGGCCTGCAGCAACATGCCATTTTTTGTTGTGGCCCACCTTGGGGCTGCAAACCAGAGCTGGGAGGTAGCAAAAATCCCTGCTAGACAGGGCTTCTCAATGCCAGCTTTAACCCTAGAGTTCCAAGTTCCCTATAAGTTATTTGGTTTTGTTTATCTGATTGTTTTGTTTTTGGCAGGGAGGGGGGTGAAGGAGACCTGTGCATCTAGTTGCATGCTAGGTATCCTAATCCCCAGGGTCAACCTGGTCAGCTTTGCTCAGGCAGAAAGCCCTCACCCCTCACTAGCCAATAAGCTCTGTGGAGGCACATTTCATTTCTGGTCATCCCAGGTTTGAGGACATGGGACCAAGGTGGGTGTCTTGGGGAGCAGGGGTGGGATATTATGCATTTGCATGCATCCTGAGGAACTGCAGCAGCCCTCTTTCTGTCTCTTATAGTCTATTTAGACCACATGCCCTTAGGTCTTATAGCATTCACATCCAGGGTGGGCCTTCCCATTATCTACACCCATAACTATGCCAATCGGAGGCCTAATCACACACCCTTAATACCAGCATCACACACTTTAGATCCAGCCAGCTCTGAAAAGGTCCACCTGTGACTGCATGAGGTTTTGGGGAGACTTCTAGACACAAGCCATAGTACTTCCTGCCAACCTGTCTGGCCAGGCCACTGCTCTCAGTACCCTGAGATCCTTGGCTTATGATGTTTCTTTTTTTTCTTTTTCTTTTTCCAGTGCTGGAGTGGTGCACACTGTGCAAGCTCTCTACCACTGAGCCACACACCCAGTCTATCCCTGAGTCCTTAAGGAGAGGGGGATTCCTCCTCTCTATGGCCAAAGCCCCTTCTCTTCTCAGGTACTGACTCAGGTAATGCTAGCACAGCTACAAGTCAAGGATCATCCTCAAAACACTATCCAGGCTGGGAATGTAACTGAGTGGTACAGTGTTTGCCTAGCATGCACAAGGCCCCAGGTACAATCCCCAGTGCCAAAACAACAACAAACCCCCCAAACCCCCAAAACTATCCAGGGCCAAAAAACACTATCCAGGCCCAGAACATGAGCACAGTGCCAAACTCCCAGAAGACATGCAAAACATGTTGGAGGAAAAAAAAAATAAAAAAGAAATGTCTCCATCTTAGGCCGGAAGGCGACCTCAAAGCCACTTTGTGTTTTCCTGATTTCAAAACAGACCTGACCAAAAGTCATCTCTTATGTTGAAAAGTCTCCCAGACTTTGCAGAGTCCACCATTTATGCCCAGTGCTCAGCCAGCTGGTACACTGGGAAGGGCTGGGCCACGTTGCTCCAAGTCTCTCCTGCTGTACAGTCTAAAGACCAAACTTTCAGCATTGCCTCTGTCATCTGGTCTTGCTTCATGTTCTCCTGTTCTCCCCACAGGTACTCCTTAAGATTCAGCCAAATTTCTTGCAATTGTCCCAAATGAGCCATTCTCTTCAGCCTGCAGACTTCTGCCTAGTCTACTTTCTCTCTCTGGGCACCATTCCTGTACTCTCCACCCCCACTGTATGGCCCACACTATGTGCTTCTACTTCTTCCAGGAAGTGATCCCTGACTACTACGTCTGCCCAGGTCAGGGCAGACCTTTTTTGGTGTCTCCCTCTCTCACAACCTTCAGTACACAGCCATCTCTTGGAGCAGGGACTCCCCAAAGATGAGGCTATGCAGTAGCTCACGGATGTGGATCTCTCTGGCACCTACTGAGGTCAGACAATTCAGGCAGAAGCAGTGGAGACAGGGCCCACCCCGAGATCTGTGATACTCTGGAGGGGAGAGAGGAAGGCATGGTTGCTAATTTTGGATCTTGAATGTCCCCCAAAGGCCCATATTTTAAAGGCCTGGTCCCCAGGGTGGCACTACTGGGAGGTGGCAGAAACTTTACCCACCACCTAACAGGAGGTCTTTAGGTCACTGGGGGCATACTCTTGAAGGAGACTGGGGGGCCTCTAGTCCCCTCCTCAATCTTTTTTGCTCCCTGGGTCATGACATAAGTGGTTTTGCTCTGCCATGTGCTCCCATCACAATGGGCCTCGCTAAAGGCCCAAAGCACTACGACCAACCAGTCATAGACTAAAACCTCCAAAACTGTGAGCCAAGCCTGGTGTGGTGGCTCATACCTGTAATCCTAGCACTTGGGAGGCTGAAGAGGAGGATTACTGTGAGTTTGAGGCCAGCCTGGGATACACAGTGAGTTCAAGGCCAGCATGAACTACATAGCCAGACCCCATCACAAACAAACCAACAATCAAACCAAAACCAAAAAAAAAAAAAAAATGGCTATTGTGGCTTTCTTCATGATAGCCCGCCCTGCTTTTCCCAGGGTGTACTTTTTCTCCTTCACTTGGCCCAAGCTTGCTCTGCAGAGCCAGTTTCTCCCTCACTCTTTACTTTTACTTTTTTTTTTTGGTACCGGGGCTCGAACTCAGGACCTTGCGCTTGAGAGGCAGGCAGCAGAACCACTGAGCTAAATCCCTGGCCCCTTTACTTTTACTTTTTAAAATAAACTTTGCCACTGCTTTTTGCTTAAAAAAAAAAAAAAATTAACACAAGGCTTTAGGAGAGTAGAGCTCTTGCAAGACACAAGCCAGAAAGCTGCTTCCCAATGCAAGAAGTCCAGCTCCAGCCAGCTGATTCTCTTTGAGTTTTCTGGCCCTGCACCAACAGGTGTCTTATGAGACAGCAGAATCTAAAGAGCCCAGGGCAGGGCTTCTACCTCCACCAAGTCATGAAAAAATGCCTCCCACTCTCTGTGCCATCAGTCCAACCTACAGAGCATTCCTGGGCCATAACATGCCAGTGAGCTGGAGACCCAGCAACAAGTTGGTCACAGCTCCCGGAGGAGAAGGAGGAAGGTATGTAATGAAGCAAACCAAGGACAATAACATGAAGGATGCGTCTTGTTCCTGAAGGTGTCCTACAAGCCAGCACTGTCCTGGCTGTGTACATACCATCATATTCAGTCCTCACAATAGCCTGTGAGGTAGGTATTCTCCCACCACAACCTTTCTGTGGTACTAGGAATTGGACCCGGGGCTTTTGCACTAAGTTACATCCCCAGGCTGTTCATTCATTCATTCATTCATTTATTCATTTGTTCATAAACTGCCCAGGCTGGGCTTGATGAGATCCTCCCTCAGGTGTACACACCATGTCCAGCTTGTGCCCATTCTGCAGAAGACAAAGCTGGGCTCTAGAAGGTGAGGTGGCTTCCTGTGAGTAGGAGAAGCTCCTATACATAGCTTAGGTGCCTCAAACCAGGAGCAGAGAGATAATCAGTCCTTTGCTCAGATACCAGTACTTTTCCTGAGAGGGTTGTGCCGGGCACTGGGACAGTGAGGCAGCTTAGTCTCAGTACCTCTGTGAGGAGCTCACAGGGGTGGCCATGCTTTCTGGACCATAAGACCACTGACATAGGTAGACAGCTACAGGAAGGATGAGAAACTGTAGAGTTCCAGAGGAGGAGAACACACTTCACCAGGCCCGCCAAGGACTAAGTCCTGGGGCCTCCTGATTTGGGGAGTGGCCAGCAAACCCTTCTACTTAAACCAGCTCCCAGGGTAACAGGCTGGAGCTGTATTCCTGAAGCAGCCCCTGCCTTCCCCTAGTCTTCAGTTTGGCCTGGACTCCCAGAGAGCAGCAGAAGCTCTGGGCCCTGGAAAGCACTCAGGGCAGGGAAGGGCAAGGCTGGGCTGGGCCGGGCCCAGACTTTGGGGTGAAGTCTGGATCTGGCCCACAGTAGGCGGCATATTACTGGAAAGTGCTTCCAGGGTGGGGGAGGGGTGAGCTCTGTCCGGAGGAGGACGCTCCTTCCAGCTCAGAGAAGGGAGGGGTAGCCCTGGGCCTGTTTTCCCAAGGCCCAGAATACACTGATTCTCCCCACCCTGAAACTCTTAGGGGTCCCTCAAAGCATGGGAAGCTTGCCGACAGACAGTAGATGTGGTGAAAGGGCATGGAAGAATGGAGGGTCCCAGGTACCCTGATACTGAAGCAAGATCCCAGAATGCCAAGTGAGGTGGAACTTCCCAGGGCTCCAACTAGTGACAGTGGTGATGTCACCAGGATGGAATTAGGGTGGGGCGGGGCAGTCAGAATCAGATTCAGACATGAGAGCTGGAACGGACCCATGGAGAGCATTTAATTCTCCATTACATGGTTAGGAAAATGGAGACTCAAAGGGAGCCAGTGACCTGTCAGTGGTCATACGACCAGTTCCACCAGAGAGCAGTGCTGCTCCAAGGGCTCCTTTCTGGCACGGTCCTCCCAGGGGAGGAGGCAAGAAGGTGTGGAATTCAGCACCTGAATCCCCAGGGCAAACTCTGTTCTACTACTCAAGGCTGTGTGCATGCACACATGCAGGTACGCAGACGGACATGTCACCAAACCTTGGGTTGGTGGGAGCTCTCAGCCGTTCTGAAGCTGTTCTGCCCTTTACCTCGAGAACATTTTATCCACATCTCTCAGACTGTCCCCATCTGCTCAGACTGGCACTCTCAGTTGCCAGGGTGACCAGATCCCTATCCCACTTCCCACAGCCCTCCTCTGGCCAAGAAGTCAGAGGGGAGTGCTGGGAAGGGGACTGCAAGGCCCACCAGCACTGGGCCACCAGGGACCCAGGGTAGGCTGGGGGCTCTGCCGCCCTATTTCCAATCCTGAGGACTGAGCTGGGGCTGCAATTAGGTCAGGTCCCAAGGGATTTCGACTTGCACAGTGGTTCCATTTCCTTAACTCCCTCTTCAACTGTCCCAGCAACCAGTCTCAACTACATCAGTGAAAGGTAATACCTCACAATGAAAGCCCAGCACTCAATAGTTTATACAATGCACTCTGACACTTTTTATCTCGTTTGCTCCTCACTACATCTCTGGGAGGTAACAATTTTACAGACTAGGAAACTGAGGCACAGAAAGGTTAAACAACTTGCTAAAGTCACACATCTGGGAGTTGGGATTCAAAACCTAGGCAGTCTGGCTCCAGAGTCTGTGTGCTTAACTACTCGCCACATAATTCCTAGTTTTCTTCAAATTTTGTTTCCAAGGGGAGCATCTGCCCACTACTCTTCGAAGAGGCCCAAGGCACTTCCCAGAGACCCACGAGTAGCCATTTCCTCTGTGAAATGGCTGTGAGCTCTTCTCCAAGGAAGTCTCCCACTGTGCCCCTTCCCCTTTATTGGCCTTGTAAAGACCTCAGGAAGTCCTACCTTTGGAAGCCAGCTCCTCCTGAAAGCCTTCTGGAGCTAACCCAGCTAGAAGGAGTGAGTCTTTTCTAGTAGCTCTTAGGAACACTGGCAGTTAGTTCAGAATTTTGACCCTTCTCACCATCAAGGCCAGCTGTGAGCACCAAGGGGCAAGATAAACTAGACAGGGCTGACCCAGCTGCTGCCTCAGTGGGTTCCCAGTAGAGAAGACACACATGTGGCACCAGCCACCCTGCCCTGTGTTCCACCTCCAGCCAACTGGGTTCCAGCTGGGGAGCAGCAGGGTGGCCTGTGCAAGATACTTTACAGCTCCTTCCCCAGTTTCCCCAGCTGTTTAAAAGCCTGCTTCAGAGCGGGTCTGGAGTACAGGGAAAGACAGTAAGGTAAAGAATGCCAAATAATGCTGGTATACAACAGTAATGGAAAGTGGTGACTACCACTATTATTTTCTTGAAAACCTGAGTGAAAGCAGGTGTGGTGCACAAGCCTGTAATCCCAGAACTCCGGAATCTGAAGCAGGAGGATCACAAGCTCAAGGTCATCCTGGGCTACAGAGTGAGTTCCACACATAGCAAGACCCTGTCTCCAAACAAAACAAAACCTAAGTAAAACATGAATAGTAAGTTAGCGTGACCTGTTGGTGTTCATGTGTTCATTGCTGGGCTATAAGTTCCTTGAGGGTGAGAATTTTCTAGTCATCTGATCTCCAGCTTCTAGGTCAGAGTAGGTATTAACTACTTGTGAATTGAGATAAAGCTGATTGGTCACCCAGGTGAAGCACTGCATGCCTATAATCCTAGCTATAGGAGGCTGAAGCAGAAAGATCTCAGGTTCAAAGCCAGCCTGGGCAACTTAGCAAGACACTGTCTCAAAATTTTTAAAAGTACAAAGGGCTAGGGTTGTAGCTCAGCGACCCCTGGGTTTGATACCCAGTACCACAATCAAACAAAAACGAAACATCTGACTCAACTTATTAGATGTAAGGTACAGGAAAGAGGGAGGAGGTGGAGATGGAGCTGCGCTTTCAAGAATATGTGGTATTAGCTGGAGGTGGTGGCACACACCTATATCCCAGCACTCAGGAGGCTGAGGCAGAAGGATTGCCACAACTTTGAAGCTAGCCTGGGCTACATAGCAAGACCCTGTTTCAAAAGACCAAAAAACAAAACAAAACGGGCCGGGGATTTAGCTCAGTGGTTCCACTGCCTGCCTTACAAGCACAAGGTCCCCAGTTTGATCCCCGGTACACAAAACAAAACAAAACAAAACAGAATACGTGGTATTAAAGAAAAAAAAAGTAGGCGGTGTTCCCAGAGCAGGGACCATTTGGACTGGGCTTTGAAGGATCAATAAAAGTACAGTGGACCCTTGACTTGCGAACTCAATCAGTACCCGAGGGCTGGTTGTAACTCAAGTTGATCGTAAGTCAATACAGCTGAGATCTGGATATTTACCTGGGTACACACTATAGACACCGTGAGGCAGATGAATCTTCCATTAACATAATTAACCCAAGTTGTTCATATGTCAGGCCAGTCATAACTTGAGGGTCCACTGTATGCCTAAAGAGAAAGGGGGTGTATCTTCTAAAAGGCCTTCCACAGTACCTTGCACGCAACAAATGGATACTACTTGGGTAATGAAAAACAGGAAAGAAGACAAACAGGAAGGCAGACTAGCTTCATCAAGTCTTTGCCAACATACACACAAGGAGACTGTTGTGAAAATTAAGTGAAGCTGGGCGTGACAGCACCAGGTTGTAATCCCAGCCACTGGGGAAGGTGAGGCAGGAGAATCCCAAGTTTGAGGCCAACCTGGGCAACTTAGTGAGATCTTGTCTCAAAATAAAATTTTAAAAAGGGCTGGTGACATAGCTCAATGGTAGAGCACTTGCCTAGCATGTGCAAGGTCCTCTGTTCAATCCCCAGCATCCCGCAAAAAGATTAAATGAGATGGTGTGTAAAGTACTTAGCACAATACCTGGTACACGGGTCTGAGTCCCATTTCCTCTCAGTAACTAGGACGATGATGCTACCTCCAAAACTGGCTGTGTCATTGAGATACTTTAATTAGAACTAACTGGCCCTGGTACCTCAAAGAATAACACTTTTTTTCTTTCTTTTTTTTTTTTTTTGGTGCTGGGGATCGAACTCAGGTCCTTGTGCTTGCGAAGCAGGCAGTGGAACCACTGAGCTAAATCCCCAGCCCAGAATAACACTTTTTAAAAACTATAAGCAACCCCCCCAAAATAAATAAAACTATAAGCCAATAATGTCCACTCAATAGGACTACATGTGATCGTGATCCACTTTAAGATGTACTTTCTGGCACAGAGAAAAGAGAAAAGTGTGTGTTGACACATACAGCATCTGATGTGCGGTGCCAAGCTGGGGCTTTTACACCTCTCTTCTCATTTCATGTTCTGCCTAGACCCCCATTTGGTGGATGAAGAACGGAGGATCATGGAGGTGATCCACCCAAGGCTCCCTGGCTGGGAAGGCAGTCATAATTAGAACCCAAGTCTCCTAATTACCAGTTCCTGCGCTCTGCTGCTCCAGCGAGACTAAGCCTGTCAGGATCAACAGGAAGAGAATTCAAGTCTGCAACACTACTCCCCCACAAAAACTGCCATAAATAAATCTGTTCCGAGTACCTGGGCAGGACTCATTCTGCACACACTGGTGGAAGTCAGTCTCTCTGTGCCTCTCCCCAACATTCTTCCAAATAGCGCCTCTGTTTCTTGCTTGTTTCAGTCCACATTTCAGGGAGTCTTACTCGGTTGATCCCCACCTCTAAGAACATCAGGTGGATGAGAAAGCAGCTAAAAAGCTAGCAGAAAAAAGCAGCAATGCTAGATTGGTTGCCCAAGGCCTGGACAAAAGAAGGCTGGCCGGAGAGCCAAGACCAGGTTGCTGTCCCAGCTCTGCCCTCCAGTAATCCTGAGCTCTGGGCTAACCACTACAACGGAAGGGCTTCAGTTTCCTCTGTGCCAACGGGAGACTCAAGGGTTGGCCACAGAAGCACCTTGTACACCGTGAAGTGGAAGAGATGGCTAAGACCGGAAAGGTCTGAAGAGGCATGGCGGGCTGGAAGGGGCTGGGCAGCCCCCAAGTAATAAGCACAGTGATGCAGCTAGGAGCCCTTTGTCGGATACCCAGCAAGAGAAGCTGTTGCAGCCAGAGGCTGGTGCACTGTGGTCAAGACTCCAAGGTCAAGGACCTTGGCTCTGGGGACAAGCCCCTCACAGTGTACTGTTTTTCTCTTGGCGCCCCCTTCTCTTCAAAACCTTCCATTCATCAGCCTCTCTACTCAGGGTCCAGATGTCCCCCAACCCCACATCTACACGTACACCGGGAAACTCTCCTCCTCAAACTTTACCCACTTCTCAAAACACAGTTAGGTATCGCCTTCTCTGAAAAGCTTTCCCTGCACCCCCAGGCTGAATCAGGAACTCTTCCAAACTGAGGTGCTAGGTGCTGAGGTCTGTGAGGGACCCCAGCACCCAGCCCCCAGCCCTGGGTCCTGAAAAGATGATGCTCAGGAAAAGCAGGTTAAGAGGGCTAACGTTTAGCCTCAATGGTGGGAGAAGAGTGTGAACAAATGAACAGAGAGTGAACCTCAAAGCTGTCTGAAGCTCCTAAGGTCTGCAGTCAGCCTGGAAATGAGGCTGGGTAATGAAGGAGACACGGGGGTGTGGGCCTGAGGCAGGCAGCCGGCAGAAGGAACTGGATGCTGCAGGCAGAAGGAACTGGATGCTGCAGGCCTCAGAGGGTCCCCCAATCTTCACACGAGTCCCAGACCTCAGCCCGGCCCCAGGGCCGCTGTCCCAGCCTGCTGCCATTCTACTGCCACTGGCCTTTGCCTTGGGGCTCAAAGACCCCCACCCCACCCTGCAGCAGCAATTTTGGGGTCCAGCCAGCCCTCCCCAGTCACTCAAGCTCTCAATAAACCAATGTTGGATGAATTCCACGCAGCAGATTCTCCCTCCCTGCAGTGAGGCAGAGGATGACTCACACAGGGGAGGGGAGCGGAGGGAAAGGGACCAGGACAGCAGTAAACAGTGTGCTGAGACACAGAACAAGGGCAGCAACGGTGCCTTTGCTGCCTGTCCAGGGCCACGGCTCCAGCAGCTGGCAGGGGGGTTACCTGGGGTAGGGGAGCGGAGGGGAAGGGGTTTTACTTGGGACAGGTGCGGTAGGAATTCAAGCTCCTGACTCTCAGGGCCAGCCTGAGTCTCTGGTAGGTGACCAGGTAATTCTTTTGATTTTCTCAAAGTGGAACTGTATTGCTTGGGTTTTTTTGTTTTCTGCTGTACTGGGGTTTTAACCCAGGGCCTTCACACTGAGCTATAACACCAGCCCATTTTTTATTTCTTAGTAAGTCACTAAGTTACCCAGGCTGGGCTTGAGTTTGCAGTCCTCCTGCCTCAGCCTTCCAGAATAGGCCTGTACCATCATGCCCAGGTGCTTTGGTGATTTTAAACAGAACCTAAGGTCATCTAAATTTTTTCTACAATGGTATATAAACTCTTTAAGAGGAGGATCATTTCTCAGGGATTCTTCCCCTTTTCCTTTTTGTTTTTGTGTTTTGAGACAGGGTCTCACCAAGTAGTTCAGGCTGGCCTTGAACTCACTATGTAGCCCAGGCTGCACTGGAACTCATGGTGATCCTCCTGCCTCAGCCTCCCAAGTGCTGGGATTACAGGCGTGCACCACCACACCCAGCCCCCCTTCTCCAATACCTTCTATCCTAACCCTCATTCCAGTGTATGCTGTTAGGTTAACCAAAGTTAAATTCAGTTTGGTTCTGCATCCCTAGCTTTAAAAATATGTGTAAAAGGGGGCCGGGGATTTAGCTCACTGGTTTCATTGCCTGCAGCACAAGCACAAGGACCCAAGTTTGATCCTTGGTAACCCCCCGCCCCAAAAAAAAACACAACAAAAAAAATATGTGTAAAAGGGCCGGGGATTTAGCTCAGTGGTTCTGCCGGCTGCCTCGAAAGCGCAAGGATCCGAGTTTGATCCCTGGTACCAAAAAAAAAAAAGGTGTAAAAGACAATTTTTACCATAAAGAAGTGATAAATGTTTGAGGAGACAGATGTTTAACCCAATTTACACATTAAACAATGTAACTCACAGAACTCCTTTTTTTTTTTTTGGTACCATGGATCGAACTCGGGACCTTGTGTTTGGGAGGCAGGTGGCGGCACCACTGAGCCAAATCCCAGGCCCCACATTAAACAATATAAACATCTATAGAAATATCACATGGTACCCTGTGAACATGTACAATTTGTGTGTGTGCATGCCCACATGTACGTTGTGGAACAAAAAATAAATTGAAAGCCAGGTGTGGTGGTGCATACCTGTAATCCCAGTCATCAAGAAGGCTGAGGCAGGAGGATCTCAAATTCAAGGCCAGCTTGGGCAACTTAGCAACATAGCAAGACTCTGTCTCAAAAAATTTACTTATTTTTCTTCTCAAAATAAAAAATTTACAAAAGGTTAGACATAGCTCAGCATGAAAACCCTGGGTTCAATCCCCAGTACTGTAAAAATAAAATTAATTTAAAAAGTTATATATAGCCAGATGTAGTAGTGCACACCTGTAGTCCCAACATTCTGGGAGAGTGACTCAGGAGGATCGCAAGTTAGAGCCCAGCCTGGGCAATTTAGCGGCTCAGTGAGACCCTGTCTCAAAATTTTAAAAACCAAAAGGTTATATATAAATGGTCAAACTGCTTCTATGGCATACAGGCTGCTCTAAGCACTTTACTATGGCATCTTATTTCATTCTCTCAACAACCCTACCTAGTGCAGTAGGTGCTATTACCGTCTCATTGTAAGATACATGAAGAGAAGGTCAGAGGATGGCCACTTACTTGCCCCTGGACACATGGCCAGAACAAAAAGCAGTGTTTTGGAGCCATGTGACGCTGGGCTGACCCCATCCCTCATAGCACACCCTCACTGTGCAGCTACCTCGTAGGGAGGGCCTTGCCTGAGCCATAGTAACGGAGCAGTCATCCAGCAATGGCGTCAGAGTGGAGGCTGGTTTCTCATGTCCTGATGTCCTCTATGAGGAGCCCCAGACAGGCTTTCTTGTGTCACTGGCAGTGAAATCAAAGGGCCTTTGCTTCCAGTTTCTCTGTACCTTCATTTAACTTCACGGTATCATTGGCATCAGAAAAATCTAAGTGACATTCCTGGCAATGGGGGCTCTCCTTGGCTTCCAAAACTTCAAACCCTGAATGTGGAGGAAGTACACACACAGAATGCTGGAGCTGGAAAAGAACCTGGGAATAACCTGGTTTCAAGCCACCATCCCTGCCATTCCTGGTGGCCCTGGTGTGTGACTCCCTGGCTCGGCTCTTCCTCCCCATGGTCACCCCACTGCTGGCCAGTCCATGCTTCCTCAGCAGCTCTCAGGATATGAGGCCACATGAGGAGCTCCAAGTGCCAGTTTGCCCCACATCTGAAGTGCGGTAGGGGTGGAGGAGAAACAATCAGAGAGGTTCTATTTCTAGACACTTTAGAGCCATGGGAAAGCTGAACTTTTCTTTTCAATGAGGGTAGAGTATAATGCGTAAAATGCAAATTTGGGGGAAAACTGAAATTGAATATACTAATACCTTTTGATCATAGTGTCCCTTCCAGTTAAAATTTGTTTAGCCGAGAAACATAACAATGTATAGTACAGTGGTATCTCTGTTCACAAATGCTGTTGTTTGTGAACAATTTAGTTTGCAAACAGAAGTATTTGGCAAAATTTTGTTTTTGTTTGTGAACTCTGCCTCAGGTGATGAACATGACTGCAGCCATCTTTCCCACATGAACACGAACATGGTCATCTTTTCCAGAATCATGGAACGTATTAAGTTTGTGAACCAAGGCACCAGTGTATTAAAGTTATATATAACTTCAAATTGCTGAGAACACCATCATACTGGAATACAGACAGGTAGAGTATTGAGAGGTGACAGTAGGGAGGCAACACAAAAAGAAATCCTACAATTTCCAGTGCAGTCTACCACTGGTTGTCCTAGAGTCTTGTGGAGCCAGACATAGCCCTCCATGAAGAGTCTGACTACGCTGGAGGGTTGGGTGGTTGTTTCCCCCTCCAGACCACAGGCAAGTTCCTACCCTGTTCGTCTTTATGTCCAGCACTGAGCCCAGGGCCTGGCACATGGCAGAGAGCACAACTTGGCTGGTGAGCCTGCATGACCACCTAGGGGCTGAATTCCTATCCGACCCAACTTGCTCTCCAGCAGTGGGCACTAAGCACATCAGCACTAAACTCTACTGAATTGGCCTTCACCTTGAAGGGCCTGCAAGGAAAGCAGCGATATCTAGCAAGGCAGGACAGGGAAATGAGCATGGTGTAGATAGAGGGTCTCTACTGGGAGCAAATAACTGTGAAGGCTGGAGAGGAAGTGGCTACTTAGATGGTTATAAAGCAGCCTTTTCTCTGGTCCTCACCACAACCCTGAGCAGTAGATAGCAGATAAGGAAACAGAAGTGTAAAAAGGTCCAGAGACGACCCAAGATCACAGGGTGACAGTGGAGCCAGGTCATAACACCAGACCACTGACTCCCAGTCCAGGCTCACCCAGGCCCAGGCAGTGAAAGGCCTTAAACACCCTGTGAGTATGTGTATGTGTGGTAAGCAATTCCCAATCAATGTGGTGAGCCAGGCAGAGCTAGGGCTGACCTGGAATGACATGAAGCCCTACCCACACACACCTCAGGGAAGTCACGAGAGATGGTGCTGGCCACCCAAGCTCAGCACTCTGGGATGAAGCAAAGCTGTCCAACCACCCAGCCATCAAACCTAGGCTCCAGTGGTATCCAGCACTGCCTCCTACACAATCCAACAGGATGGCTGAGGCCTCCACTCCCACCTCTAAATGCCGAGAGACCAGAAAGATTCTGATAAGCTAGGTGTAGTGGCACACACCTGTAATCCCTGCACTCGGGAGGCTCAGGCAGGAAGATTGCTGCAAGTTCAAGGACAGCCTGGGCTACATAGTGAATTCAAGGCCATCCTGGACTATATAGAGAGACCTTGTCTCAAAAAACAAAAACCAAAAAAACCCCCAGAAAAATTCTGAGAGATTCAGAGGGAGGAAGAGCCTGTACCCAGCCCAGGCTTCAGTTCACTGGGTGTTCTGAGCAGGCCCTTGACGTTCTCTGACCTCAGTTTCCCCAATCCCAGCAGCTTGCTAAGAGCCTTTCTAGCTCTGACATCTGACCAAGGCGTCTGTTGCGGGACAAAGCCAGGCTCTGTAATCCCTGTTCCTGCCAACAAGTATGGCGACTGGGCCCAGGACAGTGTCTGTTGATCACACGAAGCAGGTGGGGCAGTGGAGCTGGCTTCTGATCCTGTTCTAGAGTTTTGAGTGGGGCCAAGCCAGCCCCTGTCAGTGCCTTTTTGAGAAGGTTGGTGGTGCATACCTGTATTCTCATTTATTCCGGAGGCTGAAGCAGGAAGATGACAAATTCAAGACAAGTCTAGGCAACTTATCAAGATCCTGACTAAAAAGAAGAAAGAAAGAAGGACAGAAAGAGAGAGAGAGGCTAGGGATGTAGCTCAGTGGTAGAATGCCTGAGTCACTCCCACTACAGCAAAATAAAAAAATAAAACTAACTTCTCTGTGGCTTCTGACAAATGGTACTGCCCTGAGCCTCAGTTCCTTCCTCTCAGGCCTAAGAGGGATAACACTGGAATAAGCAATGTCTGTGGTACGGCATTGCTCGGAGAAAGAGAAGAGATTAGAGGTAAAAACATGCTGGGGAAAGCAATAACAAAAGCAGCCATCCAGAGATGGGTAGAGATCACTATGACAGTTCTGCCTTCAGGGAAGGCACAGGGGTAGATAACAGCGTTTTGGGTGAAAATGGGATGCCAAGGGGGCTTCTGTCTTCTGCAGGGAAGGATGCATCTACTCTGCAGGGCTTGGCCTACTCTGCAGTCTGGTGTGGGTTCAACCTGCCTGGAAGTGAGTTCAGCACAAGCACAGCGCAGGCATAAAAGCAAAGGGGCTAACACTTTGCTGCAGCTACAGCCCAGTCCCACTGCCAGACCCTAGTGAGGCAAGGGCCCGGGTATCAGGGCAGCAAATCAGGGTAGGGGCAAATTCTTTCTGTGGTTGTGTAGCCAGCACTCTGGGGCCTGTGGCAGAGGGACAGGGCCCCACCTGTAAGCTGGGAGATGCTGAGAAACACGGCAGGAAAGGGAGACATCTAGAGAAACATACAGGGAGTCAGCTCAGGAATCTGTCGTTTTATCCCAAACTCAGCTACCAGTAAGGAAGGCAGAAAGGCCTGGGGTTAAGAGTGAGCAGAGAATCAGGCAGCCTGGTCTCCTGCCACCAACCAGCCATGTCTCCTTGGAGGTACTGAACCTCTGACCCTCAGTTTCTTCATATGAAAAGGGCATCTCGGAACATTTCCATCTTAAAGGGCTGTTCCCAGGAAATTCAGTATCTCAAACTACAGCCAAAGGTACTGTCCCCTCTCTTTAGGGCCTGCTCCTGGGTCCTGAGAGGGGTTCTGGCATCAGACACAGCTGCCAGAAGCAGCCAGAAGCCAGGGGACCAGGGCACACTCAGAGGTGGCTCTGCAGAAGCAGAGCATGGTCATGGCTGGTTTCAGGCCACAGGAGTCTCAAGGCACTGAGGGAGGCCGAAGGAGGTGGAAGCCCTCTGGAGCCCCGCAGAACCTGCTCCTTGTCACCTGTAAAATCTGCAAAACTCCTTTACACAGAGACCATGATGGTGACACAGGTCACAAGATGGGCTTGGTAAAAGCTGCAGGTACCCTCTCCGGGCCACATCCTGAAAGCCTCCCAACACACTCCTCCTGGCAGACCCCCAGGAAGGTGGGGGCCATAGGGGCAGGCTTGGAGGGCCTCACTTTGCTCCCCCCCCCCCAACACACACACTGGGGACAGTGTCATTCAGGTCTCTAGGAGCCAGGAGATATACTGAGTGGAGGGGAGAGCTGAGAATGCTCAGAGGAGGCTGCCCTTCAGAGGACACTATAGAGAAATGATGAGGATGTGGACAGCAGCAGGCTTTGAGAGCTCAAGACCTCTCATTGGGAAGAAAGGGCACAGATAGAAGCCAGAGGAGACTAGAAGAGGCAGTGCTCTGCAAGGCCATCCAATCCAACCTCTTCTCACAGAGGCAAAGAATGAACCTCAGAGAGGGGCAGAGACTTAGCCAAGGTCACAAGGCAAAGTGGTAGCAATCTGGGACTCACATTAGGATGGTTTACTATGAAACTGATCCTCTTGTACCCCATGGTGCCAAACCACTTCACTTTTTTTTTTTTTTAAAGACAGGGTTTCTCTATGTAGTCTAAGCTGGCCTTGAACTTACTATGTAACCCAGGCTGACCTTGAACTCTCGGTGATCCTCCTGCTTCAGCCTCCTGACTACTGGGATTAGGATTACAGGTGTGTGCCACCATGCCCAGCCACACTTCACTTTTGACACTTTGCTTACCTTAACTTCATGATTCTCCTCATAGCCCTCTGACCTGGGTATCACCGTCTTCACTCTACAGCTGAGGAAACTGAGGCAGAGAGAGGTAAAGGGACTTAACCTGGACCTGAGGCCTCATCTTTCTGCCTCAGAGCCACAGCCTCCAACCATGCTACCTGCAGCCCTGGACCCCACTTTCTGTCCTGCTGCTGGACCGCGTGGGGAGTATGGGGAGCAGCAGCCAGGGTGCACTGCCAGCTCTCTCACTCCTCTGCTGTGTGACCTCAGACAGGCAGGTCATCCACCCACTCCAAACCTCCAGCCCCTCTAAGGCCCAGAGCAGTGTGATCATGCCCTCAGTCTGCATATTCCCAGAAAGGACCCCAGCTAAGGGAATGGAGCCACATGGCTGCACCTCCCAGGCCTGGGTCTGCCTCTGCTTAACACTGTATGTGCTGCCTTGGGGACACAGCAGCCCTCCAGCCGGATGCCACCGGAAGGGAGAATTACCAGCAAGCTCTGTGTTTCCCTTAGCCTCAGCAGTGCCACGAGGCAGACATCACTGTTTCCATTTTCTAGTGGCCCAGAGCTTTAAAAAACCTGCTCAAATGACACACAGCCAGCAAGCAATCAAACTGGTATTAGATGCCAGGACTACTTGATTCCAGAGGGCAAGTTCTGGAAGGCCTGATGACTTCATGCCAGGCCTGGTGACTGCCTCCTGCCAATGAATTGTGTCTGAAGCATAGGTCTGCGATGAGGACTGGGAAGGAGGCTAGAGCCCCTCAGCGATGAACAAAGCACAGAGGGACAAGGGTCCCAGGCAGGGTGAGAGGTTGCCTGCTTCCCTACTCTCCTGCCAACTGGCAGACCCCACAGAAGTACATGCGCTATGCCTAGGAAGGAGATAAGGAAGCCTTTGTTAGCTCCTGCTTCCACCTGGCCTTGTGTCAGCTTCTGGGCCTGTGCAGGGCTCACTGTATGATCCTGCACAGAGTACAGAGGCAGGGCGCACATGCCTCCCCGTGGCAAGGCAGGACACAGAACTTAGGCAGACTACTTCTAATCAGCTTACTCACCAGCCTCCCCTTGGGATGAGGTTGTCCATGATAATGACAACGAGCAGATAGGGCTTCCAACTCCTCATTACTACCCAGTGAGCTAGGCACTATCAGACCTGTATCACAGATGAGAAATCTAAGGCTCAGAGAAGCAACGTTACTTGCTCAAGTTAGCAGGTGGCAGGGCCAGAAGGAATTCAGACCCAGGAAGCTGACTCAAGAGCCAGTCAGTGCTTGCCCTCCAGGTATTTCTCAACAGTTCCTCATCTACAGCACCAAGAAAATGATCTGGGTGACAGTTTTCTCAGTGCTCCAAAGATGGCCGGAAGCAGGGCTCTCTCAGAAAGCCCACAGAAGCAGGCATGGTATTGGGGATGGTGCTGCTGGGGAAATGGAATGAAATGTTCCCCAACACTAGCCCCCATGCCGCCCCAACTCTTTCAGTAGGTTATACGCTGGCCTCGGGCCTCCTTGGCCATGGAAGGGAGGGGACTGGATAACCTCAAAGGTTTCTTTCACCCTGACTTCCCAGGATTCGAGGTTATCCAGTTTCACCACTTCCCTCGGTAAGTCAGCTCACCATGTGAACCTCAAGGTCCTCGTTTATAAAATGGGGCTATCTCTACCCAAGTCAACAGGGCCAGATGAGGACCACCCCCAGATAAGGAGGGCAGAGCCCAGAGGGGGCCAGATAAGGCAGGGCTGGCTAGAGCTCATGGTGGCGGTGCCTCCTATACCTAGTACAGGACTTTTTCTCATCACCATTCATTGCCACTAGAATATGTCATTCCAAGACCTCACCCTGAAAGCAGATACCAGGGCTCTCCCCACACCCCACCCTTGGCAAACAGGGCACTCCCAGGTGGGCCCTGCCTGATTATCACTGCCTTGGTGCTTTCATAATGAGCTGTGGCTCCAAGAGGTGATGGAGCTGGGGCACCAGGAGCCATTTCCGCTGCTGTGTACCTGGTACTGAGTGAGACGGCTTAACACCTGGGAGAGTAGAGCCTACCTGGGCCATAGTTCTAAATCTTAACAGTCTTATCTCACCAAATGTTTCCTGGGAGGGGGCAGGGTGAGAGAGGTAAAGGCCTCAATCCATGCCAGTCAGGTTTGTTTCCGGATTCTTGACCTTGGCCAGGCCTGTGGTACCGCATGAGTGGACAGGGAGCAGGGCTCCTGGCTTGACTTCTTAGGTGTGTGGGGCGGGGGAGCATACTGAAGCCCAGGGTTGGGGTCACAGTTAGGACAGGGAGGATGCTGTGACCTACTGGGTTGCCTTCCTGCTTCTCAGACCAGAGGACGCTGGGCACACCTCACTGCCTGGATGTTCTCGTGACCTGAGTGGCTTTGGCCAGGGAGAAGGGGAAAACTGGAGGCTTGGACATTTTGTAAAGTGCTCTTCCTCCTAGGAGGAAGCCCTACAGATAAGGAATGAGAGGGTCTGAGCTAAGCTTGGGCCCAGAAAGAGTGGAAGCCTACTAGGGGAGATCCCACTGCCTAGGAAGTGGCTGTACAGACTCCTAGGAGGTGGAAACCCCTGGTTCAATTCTGACTCCATTACATTCTGGCTCTGGACCTCTCCTGGGCCACAGTTTGCTCCTGTGTAAGATGACAGGGCTGGTAAACTTTTCAGGGGTCTCCTCCAGCTCTGACAGCCTATGATCTCACATAATAACTAGAGCGCGCGCGCGCACACACACACACACACACACACACATGTGCACACACACCACTTTCCATTTTGCTCTGTACTTCCATGTATATTATCTCATTTAAACCTCATGGCTTCTCTAGGAGGTGAATACAGATTCTATTATGCTAACATTGAGCAAAGCAAAGCACAGGGCATTTAGGCCAAGAACACACAGGGAGTGACAGAGCCAGGACTTGCTCCTGATCTCTGGAAACCAAGCCCTGGGCTGCACGTAGAGTGAAGCCGGGAGAGCAGCCCTGCCAGGTCAGGGTGCAAGGCTGAGCTACTGGTTCGGGGATCATCCCAGACACTCCCTCTCCAATAAAGGAACCTTTTTCAAAAGATCAGATTTAATTTTAAAAGTAAGTTGCAAAACAAAATGACCATGAAAGCTAAAAAGTTGGTTTTATAGAAGTGGAGAGTAGAACAGTGATTAGCAGGGAAGCAGAGGTGCAGACAGGATGGTTATTGGGTCCGGGTGCACAGCTGGGTAAGCAGAGTAATAGTCCTTGTTCTATAACACAGCAAGCTAACTGTGGCTGCCAACAATCGAGTATTTCAAAAGAGTTAGTAGAAAGCATTTTGAATCTTTCTAACTCAAAGAAATAATAACTATCTCAGGGGATGGATATGCCAATTACCCTGATCTGACCAGGACAAACTGTATGTATGTATGTATTGAAAAATAAAAATATTTTTTACAAAAGCAGAATAGACTGCATGCTTCTTTTTATGTTAATTTTATTAAAAAGAAGTTCACACTATCATAGAGAAAAACTCAGTTGGAAACATCAAACCACTAAGAGCACTCAGCTTAAGGGGCAGAATGGAAGGGATATGACTTGCTTCTGGAACTATAGGTGTGCACTACCATGCTTGGCTCCACTTTTTTTTTGCGGAACCAGGGATCGAAATCAGGACCTTGCACTTGCCAGACAGGTTCTGGTGCCACTGAGCTAAACCTCCGGCCCTCTTCCACGTTTTTTTTGTTACAATTTTTTTCTTTCTTCCCTTTTCTGAAAAAAAAAAACAAAAAAACGGAAGGGAAATTTTCTGAGCACCTGCTCTGAGTCATAATTCAGTATTAAACACTTTACTGTAATAGACTATCTCATTTAATTCTCACAAAAACTCTACAGAGTATAAGAATGCTCAAAGTAGTTTTCTTCATTACAGTCAAAAAAGGGAACCAACTCAAATGCCTATCAACAGGAGAACGAGCCAACTGTGGTGCATTCACATGAGGCCATACAGAACAGCAATAGAAAGAACAAACCACTGGTATAAGAGACAACAAAGAGGAACCTCACAAATACCTTGAGCAAAAGAAGCCAGACACAAAGGGTACCTATTGTGTGATTCCATTTATAGAAGTTCAGGAACAGGTAAAACCATGGATGATTATGGCCATCAGAATAGCAGTTACCCCAGGGGAATATGGAGGCTCAGACTAGGAAGGCCACATGGGGACCCAGGGAGTATACAGATGTCCTTTACCTTGGTCTGGATGGCTAATATGCATGCAGATATTGTAATACTCAGAGCTGCTCGCTTTAAGATGAGTGCATGTCATGATATGAATGCATGTAATTCCTCAAATAAATGCGGGAGGACATGGGGGTAAGAATTATCTGCAGAAAAATGACACTCACAGATCAGGTCATCAGCCTAGTCACAGAGCTGGCAGGGAGTAGAGCTGGGACTCAAACCAGGTCTCTGGACTCTGATGACCGTAGGCTATCAGGCTACATTGACCCCCTGACTGGCCAGAACAATGCCTTGTATCTCCACATGTGGAGCCATCCAGACCCCTCTAGAGGCAGCCTTGCTCCTGCTTCAGATGTAGGGAGCCACTGCCACAGGCCACAGTGGTTCAGACCCTAAATGGAATGAGGCTCACAAAAACCCTCAGAATACTGAGAGCTGCTCTTTAGCCAACGAGGCCAAATGGGGGCAGAAGTCAGGCCAACTAAAACTTTTTTTTTGAGACAGGGTCTGCAGCAACACTCCTGTCTCAGCCTCCTGAGTGCAGGGGTTACAGGTGTGCACCACCATGCCCGGCCCAACTAAAACTTCAAAGTCTACTGGGAGCTGAGGCAGAGGGAGGCTTGCTCTGTGCCAGAAGAGGGTATCTCTAGTGCACATCTACCACTCCTACCAGGCCCTGGCCCACAAAGTGGGATTTCAGATGTGAAGGATCAGGCCTTCAGGGCTATGTAAAAGCTACACAGCACAGCTGGCCTGGGCTTGGTTCCAACACCTGGCCCAGTGGTCTAGCCTCTGGGTCACACTGCCTCACGCTTTCCCATTAGGACCCTAGCTCCTGTTGACCCAGAAAAAGCCAGATCTTGCCAGTCACCTCACCCCTCTCCCCAACCAGAGACAAGGCCTAGAGGAGCTGTAAAGAACTCAGCTCTTCTAGGGCCGGGGATTGAGCTCAGTGGTTCCAGCGGCTGCTTTGTAAGTGCAAGGTCCTGAGTTCGGTCCCTGGTACAAAAAAAAAAAAAAGATACATATCTAAGAACTCAGCTCTTCAGAACCACCTGCACACTGCTTCACACTCCCAGCCCTGCCCAGGCTGCCCAGGCTCCTCAGTCCTCCCTCTCCTCTTCTCCAAGGGAGCCACCCCTGCTGCTTGGCACAGATCCCCCTCTCTTGCTACATCCTTCCCACTCTTCCCCCAACTCCTACACAATCCCTGTCCCAAACCGCTTCCTGCAGTTTTCCATCTGATCAGTTTCTTAGGAAGGATAATTATCCACGGAGGAAGGAGGCGGAAAACTCTTAAGAGCCAAGAACACTGAGAGAAAACTTTATCTAGTCCATTCTCCACCTGCCAGGATAGCCTGTGTCCTAAATACAGGCTGGTCGTGGTCATCTTCCTCCTAAAACATCTGCAGTTTCCATGATCTGCAATACAGAGTCCACTCTTTTTCTCTGTACTGAATCTGAGGCCTCCCTGATTGGCTCTACCTCAGGGTCAGGCCTCGTTGCCAACACATTTTAAGTGACAACATTGCCAAAACCCATCTGCTACCAAGGCCCATGCTGCATTGTGCCGAGTCCCTCTGTCACCGCAACTGCTTTGTATTTTAGCTGTTTACACGTCTGTCTCCCACAAAGTGTGAGCATTTCAAGGGTGGGAACCACCTCCTACACAGCTATGCCCAACACATAGTAGGTGTTCAGGGGCAAGTTGACAGGGAGGCCACCTCCCTCTGCAGAAGGAACAGGGAACAGTATGGGAAAGGAGAGCTACTTAACATCACCACAGAAGGGCCTGGGCTGGGGGTCAGGAGAGCTGTGTTTAACCCTTGCCACCATCCACTGCAGCCCTTGGCCAAGTCACTTCCACTCTGGCCTTCTGCTTCCTCCTTTGTAAGATGACAGGGTAGGCCAGGCTCCCTCATCATTTACCAAGCATTGCCAAACTCACTGCTATGCTCTCTCCTCAGCATGCTCATTTAACTTCCTCAGCTCTGTGTGTGGGGTCCTCACAGCTGCAAGAAGAAGAGCCAGAATTTTTGGCTCCTAAACGCTTATCTTTTCCGTTAAGTTCCCTAGACTCAATGCTTTGTCTCTAGGATCCTACTCAGCTCTAAAGTCTCATTCTAGGTCTGCCTTCTCCTGTCCTGACAACAGCCTCAGGCATGAGCCAGGGTTCATCTGGGAAGAGGCATATCCAGGTCCCAGAGCTCTGCGGTGCCACACCTTCCACATGACAGATCTGGTGACTATCTGCCTGCTGACTAGCTCTGAGACTGGGCAGGGAAGGGGTAGTCAGCAGAAGTCCCACAGGGCCAGCACCCCACTCAACCCCTCCTCCTCCCATATGCCCTTGTGGCCCCTTGCTCGCCTCCCTGGTAACCACTCTCCTAGGCTGGCACTACTGCCCGTGGCTACCCTGGCTAGAAGGACCTGTAGAGGAGCTTTGCTCTGCTGCCTCACAGGCCCAGGCTGAGGTCCTGGTGGGTAGGGACTTCCTTTGCTCAGCTCCTTGTGGCCAGCCACAGCCCGGGCCATTTCCCCACCTCCGACTCCCAGGCTGTCTGCACATCCCTCCCCAAGTCAGATCATGCCACCCTGCTCAAAACCTTCAATGGTCTACACAGCACCTACCATCACCTCGAAAACCCAACCCAAAGTCCACAGACCCCACACAGAGTCTCACCTCACCTTCCTCTTTGTTCTCACACCAACCTTTCCCTTTTACCCCACTCCCCCTTCTTCAAACATGAGCTCCTCAAGGCCCCGGTCATTGAAAGGTGGGCTCCTTCCTGTCATTTGGCCATCTCCTTAGAGAGCCTTTGCTGACCATCTGATATAGCCTCTGTGTCTCTTTCATGTTTGTTTTCTTCATTGCTGCCTGACACTGTCAGGTCCACTGACCAAAGCTCTCCGCTGACATAACAGCTCCCTGACATCAGGAGCCTCTTCTGCCTTGATCCTGGCTGTGTCTTCAGCATCTAAAATAGAGTCTGGCACCGGGGGAAGAGAGAGCTGGGGTGGGGTGTATGCTTAAGCACATCAGCCTGGGTGGTCAGGGAGGCCGCTCTGAAGAGAGGCTATGTGACCTGAGGACTGCGTCAGAGTACCAGCCTGAGGCCGTCTATGGACAGTGTTCCAGGCAGAGGACAGGCAAGTGCCACTGCCACATGGAGGAAAAAGCCTGGCAAAGCACATGTTGGCGGAACACAGGAAGGCCCATGAGGTTGGAACACAGGACAGAGGTGCAGGGTGTGATGTTGAGAAAGGTGCAGACCACATACATCTCTTTTCAATTTTATCCAGACTTTATGAGACCCATCAGAATGGTTTTCAGCTGGGAACACCATGTTCTGGTTTGCATTTCCACCAGGTCCCTCTGGCTGCACTGTGGAGAACTGATTACAGGCAGACAGGAGTGGAGCTGAAGACCTTCCAGGAGGCCATGGGAGTCACCCTGAGATGCTCATGGCGGGGACAGGAGAGCAGGTGTAGAGATGCAGTGAAGGGCAAGCCTCTGCTTCACATAGCCATGCTTCCTGGCAGCCTGAGGAGCCCTGGCCCAGACTACACCCCTCTGGCTGGAATTCCAGATGATCAGCAATCCAGCAGCCCACCTACCCAATCTTATGTCTCACACATAGTTGGCTGAGGGTCCTCCTTGGTGGCCGCCCACAGCAGCTGCTCAGAGCCTTGGCAGGTTTCACAGCCCTCTCCTGCCCTGCCACCTCCTTTCCTTTTATGGGGTCTGGTGAAGGTGCCTGCACCTAGCCTCTGCTCCCAGCTCATCCCAGCTGTGTTCCTCCCCTCCCCGGAGGCCTCCTGTGCTTTCATCAGTAGCATAGCAATCACCAAGTGCTTAATTATCCTGATTTACTTTCCTGAGGTAGCTGTGAGCTGGATAAAGGCAGATACCATGACTTGCACCCTTTAGGGTTGTTGTGAAAATGAGACAATAATGTACTATGTGGAACCCTAAGGGCAAGGCCAGGCACTAGCAGGAGCTCAACAAACACTAGCTCCCCTCTTATTGCCTTATAGGCGGACACAAGTGTGGCTGCGCACCTCTGCTTTCTCTGCCCACTCAAGCAGGTGGGTGACGTATAGTCTCTTCGAGGGTCGGAAAAGTCCCAGCGGGTTTCAAAAGCAAAGGGCAATGATTCTGGGTTACTTCTGGCTTGGCATATTCAAATCTCTGTGGCTTTCTCTAGCCCTCCCCTCCATATGAGCAAGCAAACTCCCGTTTAATCTTCAGAACCCAGCTAAAAGAGCTGGGAAGCCTTCCCTGATCCACCACCTACACGCCCTGCTGAGGCACTTCACAGTACACTTCGAATGCCTATTTACATGTTGGCCTCTCCCTTGAGGTCAGGATTACAGTACTGTATATGTATTCGACTTTCTATCTTAAGCACAGCATTATTTATCAGTGTAACTCAATGTATGATCAGTATAAATCTCTCTCCCAACTAAACGACCAAAATCAGACAGTTCCACTCACAGTCTCATTTATACCCTGCCCCAGTACTGGTAACTTTCAGTCCCACGCTAATGACCTCTGGCTGACCCTCATCCTCATCTCATCTCTTCCCTTTTTTTAAAAAAGCTGGGAATTACCAGGCATGGTGGCAGATGTCTGTAATGCCAGCATTAGGAGGCTGTCGGAGCAGGTCAGCCTGGGGTACGTAGTGAGTTCAAGGCCAGTCTGAACTGCATAGTGAGACCCTGTCTCAATAAACAAAACAAAGTGAATCCAGGCTTTGGTACTAAGGTACATCCCCAGCCCTTTTTATTTTGAGACAGAGTCTTGCTAAATTCCCCATGTGGGATTTGAATTTTGATCCTTTTGTCTCAACATCCCAGAGGGCTAGGATTATAGGCATGGGCCATCATGCCCAGCTTTATCCTTCCTTTAATGCTACAGGACCAGTAGCAGCTCCCACTACTGAACATTTACAGTATGCTCAGGGCCTTACAGACCTTACCCCATCTGACTAGGGAAACAGACTGACAGGGTGCTGCCGCTAGGAAGTGGCAGAATTTGCTACTCAACACCAGCACACCCTACCTGGCACTTATCATAGCTGGGCTATTTTTAAAACCATTATCCGTTCTGCAAAATTGAGTGCTTTTATGGCCACACCTCAAGTTGTCTTACGAAATCATGCTTTGCTCATTAAATGTTTCAGGAGATGAGTCTTGATACTCCATTAGGTGGTAGAATGTAATATAAATGTTACATGGGAGAAATAGTGCAGGAATTGGAATAGGAAGCCCTGGGTCTGGCTTCAGTTATGCTATAGTTGGGCCATATGGCCCTAGCCAGGTCACCTAAACTGAGGCCTCAGTTTCCTAATAGGTTTAAAAAAAAAAAAAAAAAAATATATATATATATATATATATATATATATATATAAAATAGCATCTCCCTTAAAAGATGGGGGGGGCAGCGGCTGTGGGTGTAACTCAGTTGTACAGCACACGCTTAGCATGCATAAGGCCCTAGGTTTGATCCCCAGCATAAAAAAAAAAAAAGGCATGATGGTATATGTCTGTCATATCTGTCATCCCAGGCCCCTGAGGTAGGCTCTCTGAGGCAGGCAAGCTGAGGCAAATTCAAGACCATACTGGATAACTTGGCAAAACCTTATCTCAAAGCAAAGAAATAAAAAGGACTAGGAATGTAGTTCAGGGTTCCCTAGTTTCAATCCCTAGTACCACAGAAAGAGAAGAGAGGAGGAGAGGGGAAGAGGGGAAGGGGAGAGGAGGGGAAGGGAAGTTTCTTGATAGACATGCTTGTAATCCCAGCACTCAGGGAGGCTGAGGCAGGAAAACCAAAAGTTCAAGTTAATGATACCCTGTCTCAAAAAAAACCAAAAACGGCTGGGGATATAGCTTGGCAGTAGAACACCCATGGGTTTCATCTCCAGTACCACACACACACAAAAAAAGTTTTTGGAGCCAGAGATTTAGCTCAGTGGTTCAGGGGCCTGCCGAGCAAGCACAAGGTCCCAGTTTGATCCCCAGTACCAAAACAAACAAACAAACAAACAAACAAACAAAAGTTTTTGGATACATGCAGGAAAGTTCTGTACCCATCCTAGGGGTTTACTTATTAAAAGGATCAATATATTTAATGCACAGCCACCTCACCCATCACTGGACACAAAACAAGGCACCAAATTGTTTTGCTGAGTGATTTTTCAGCTGCTGCAAAAAACAGCCAGTTTCTTCCTCTTGATCCTACAGCCACCATTTATTGTGTTCCCACTGTGCCAAAATCTGTACTACCATCTTACATGGGTACTCTCCCAGCACCCTCCCCAGTCCCTGCCAGCTAAATGTTACCTCATGTTACAGATGATCAAATGAAGACTCTGAGGGTAAGTGACTTGCTCAAGGTCACAGTGTTACAGAGAAGTGGAACTAAGATTTGAGCTGAGGTCTATCCAGCTGCAAGCCAGTGTTCCTAACCAGAACCCTTGTGTGCGTGGTTCCAGAGGGAACTGTTTTGCAACATTCCTCTGCAACCCAGAGATTCTGCTCCAGGTAGAAGCTTCTGGCCCTGCCCAGTTAGATCTCTTCAAGCACCTCAAGGACATCCTGCTACCCTTCACGGCCTAGCTCAATGATCACAAAGCCTCATCAACCTGCCCAGTGGGGAGATCTCTCTCCCTGCTTTAAACTCTCATACAATTCCACCTGCATGTCACATCCCACCTACTTGCTACTGCTTGTCTGTTCTGTGTCCCTACTGTGTCCTCAGACCATAAGAGAAGCTGGGCAGGGTGGGCTCAGTCAGGGGTTTGTTGGGTTTTGTTTTCTTTTCTGGTACTGGGGATCGAACTCAGGACCTTGCGCTTTCAAAGCAGGTGGCTGAACCACTGGGCTAAATCCCCAGCCCTGGGCTCAGTCAGGGAGGGTGGGTGGAGTGAGTACTTGCTCTCCTTCTCCCACCTATCTATAACCTCATCTTAGGCTTTGCTTAGCTAGGGTTGGCCCCTCCCCATGCTGTCGACCTGCCTACTGGGTATAGCTTCCAGATTCCTGTGGGCCCTGGCCCAGGACCCAGGATAGAGAATCTTGTTTGATGGCAAAGATGCTATGAAAAGCACCGAACCCAAGTTCAACACTGGCTTGTAGACTACAAGCCCCGAGGGATTCAATGGGTGCAAGCACAGCCTCAAGACTGGCTGGTTCAGAGGTCCTGAGCCTCGAACTTGCTTTCACTGTAAGGACCAGTGTGGCTAAAGCCCAAGAGTTTTCCTGATCCCTGTTAGGTACCACCCAGCAGGATGCTGCCCTTCTTCAAAGGGCCCACTGGAAAAATTGAGATTTCCCAATGCTTAGATATCAACACTTAGCCAAACACCTACTATCTATGCCCTACTGTCTGGAGACCCCTCAATTAGAGCAGGAAAGAGCCGGTTCTGCCATGAGTTCTGGGCCTCAACTAAAAAATGAGAAGCCTTCTTCAAAACATCTCCATTCTCCCTTTGAGCCTAGGCCCACAGGTCATGAGGGGGTTCTTTTTACCACTAACATTCTTGAGTTAGAATATCCTCTACTTTTCACTCCTAGAAGCAAGGTGAGAGCGGAGAACAGGGTCCTTAGTCCAAAACACAGCAGAGGCCAGTCAAAGCTTCCTAGCATGGTGCCCTCAAAGCCCACCCACCCTCTGAGCCTGTCCCTTAGGTCAGCTGTCTCCAAGGTTGCTGCTTCCCTTCCCCGGGCCTCAGAGGTGCGGTTTGGGACCCAACCACTTTAGGAAAAAGGGGAAGGGATCTGAGTCACACCTGGGCTGTGAGCTAGGCTCACCAAGGCAACACAGCAGACCCAGGGGGCAGTAGGAAACCAGTTTGTCCCCTGCTCCAGTGCAGAAAGAGTTTGCTTGACTGCTTTGATTCTCAACCCAGAAATGCTTTTTTCTTCTTTAAGGAGTCATGTGCCCTTCTCCTCCTTTAAGACACAGTCCACTTGACCAATGGGGCTCATTCCCCTTGCCTCAAAGTTGTTCCATGGTTCCCCAGCTAAACCCCACTTATCCCAGGATCAAGCACCAATTTGTTTTTGGTACCAGGAATCAAACTCAGGACCTTGTGCTTGCCAGGCAGGTGTGGCGCTGCTGAGCTACATCCTTGGCACAAGCACCAATTTGCCCAAGAAGCAATTCTAGACCAGCTAGTCTATAGGCAGAAGCATTGAACTTTTACAATCTGTGGCTACTATGAGCCTCCCCCACCCCCTAAGCCCACTTATACAACTGTCTGCAGAGCATTTAAGGTCTCCCTAGGTAATTCAGGCTAGCCTTAAACTCACAGCTATCCTCTTGCCTCAGCCTCCCGAGTGCTGGGATTAGAGACGTGCACCACCGCGTCTGGCCATCTGCAGAGTATTCTGGAGGGACCATGAACTCCACCCCAGACTCTCAGCCTTAGAAGAAACCTGCACACCAGAAGAAGTGAGCCCCTAGTCCACTCTCCCACCTAGGCTAGAATCCCTTAGTAAGCACTCCTGAATGATTCTCCTCCTCTTGCCCACCTCCCTATACTACTTCTAGAAGCTTCCCCCTTTTCTGACCTCCCAGCATCCCCATCTGAACCACACAACTTCCCACCTGTGCTTTTTTCCCTTTGGTGTTATCATACTTCCCCTATGGACCTGTTTATTCAATCCTGAAATCATCGACTGGAGTCAGAGATGAGCATCAACCTATACTTTAGAATTCTGTGCTTTAAGTCAGGCTCCATGACAGCCCTGCACCCCCACCGACCAAGGATAAGGCTGTGGGAACCCCCTCCAAGTCCCTCACATCCTGCCCAGGCCTCTACAGAGCAAGAGCTCCCTGGACTGGCTGACTTTCTTGCCAGAAAGCTCCTAGAGATCTTTCATAGAGAAATCAGCAGCTAGGGAACTAAGACCCTAGCTGGCCATAGGAAAGAGGCAGAAGACTGAGGTCCGCACAATTTCCCACCTGTGCCTTCTCCCTGTGAGCACATCTTATAGAGCTCTTTTTTTTTTTTATGTTGGTGGTTTTATGAAAACTAAATCTGCCTTCAAGTGCACACAGGCTCACACACTCATATATGTATCCAAAAAGATGCACAAGAAAGTTAACAGCAGCTGGGCGTGGTGGTGCACTGTAATCCAAGCACCTGGGAGGCTGAGGCAAGAGGATTGCCATGAGTTCCAGGCCAGCCTGGGCTACATAGCTACATAGTGAGGTCAAGGCCAGTCTGAACTACAGAGTGCGACCCTGTCCCAAAAAAACCCAAAAAAGTCTGCAGCAGTAACGTGTGGGGTATGACATGGTGACCAGGAAGGTGAGGAGGGAGACTTACTTTTCATCTTAATACCCTTCTGTACTATTACTGGGTTTTACTTTGCTGTTTTTGTTTTACCATGAATGTTGTTTACATGTTTTATGTATTCATATAAAAATATATCTACCACAGAAAGGAGTTTCTAGCCCCAGACCACCCCCAACACACATAAAAACAAAGAGAAGCCATAAGTAAACCTGTCCAGGTATGACTATGAATTAACAAGATTGCCTTCTTATACAGTTTATGGCCACTGGTCTCATTAATTCAAAGTCACAGTGCAGCTTATGGCTTAAGGAATATTCCATGGAAGAATTTAATTCAATTAGGGCTCTTGGCAACTCCTTGAGGAAGCTCTGGTATCTCACTTTTACTTACTCAGATGGAGGGCAGAGCAAACAGACCCAAAGAGACCCCACCGAGCCCAGAAAGGACACCCCTGCAGACCATCATTAGAGCCAGGCTGAGGGAGGGGGACACACAGCACCACCTAAACACTGGCTGAGGACTGATGCATCACTCCCGAGAGCATCACTTTCAGTTAAACCTCCAGGCCTGGAACTCTGCCAGGTGCCAAATAGCCTCTGGACCTTTTTCTCCCTTCTCTCTTCGAAGGCAACCTGGTTTCCAGTCTTCTCCAGGCTCTAGGCAGGGACTCGTCTCCCCACGGAAGTCTGTCACATCATATGCTCCATCATTCATTCGTTCCCCAAATATACGCAGGAAACTTTCCCTGAGCGAAACACAAAGGAGAAAAAGAACACACCAAGGTCCTATCTTCAAGAGGCTTATGTTATCATGGGACCTGGGTACTAAGTATAGCCACCCTATCTAATTCCCTTCCTTTCTTTAAGACTCTGCCCAGGGTTCCATCTCCTCAGAGAGGCCTTCTCTAACCACGCAGGTCTCAGGGACTGCCTGTTTCCTCTGAACTTTGCTGCTCTGCACATATCCATATCCTGTCTCATCTTGACAGGTCCTGAGCAGACTGGAAGCACCTACTGAGCAGGGCCTGGGTTTCACTCTTCTTCATTCCCTACCAGCCACAAGTTAAATGCCTGCTGGCTGTTCACAGTCACAGTGCCTCTTCCACTTGAGCTCTGAATTATCTGCTCTCAGTCCTGGCTGGCCAGCACACAAATACAGCTTCACCTCTGTCTCACACACAGCTGTGATTTCTCTCCTCTGCCTTTGGTGGCCTGGTCTCAAAATGGCTCAGCACTGTGGAAGGGCCAGTCTGGAATCAGAGGTAAGTGTTCCCCAAGGGTCTAGGGAGGGGGCATAGAAACAGAACTTCTCACCCTGAACCTCAGTCACAGTTGCTTAAGGACATATCTTTTCAGGAAAGAGCTTGCTAGGATAATCTAGTGAACTCCCTGATGTTAGTAAGTACTACTGGCACTCAGGGTTCCGATCTAATAAACCCCAAAACTGGCCCTTTGGGGCCTCACTGGATGACCATTAGGGGGAAGAAAATGAAATCAGCATGATCCCAGAGAAGGGGGGCAGCCCACTGATCCAGGCCCAACCCAAAACTTAGTTCAGTTAAAATTAGATTAGCCCATAAGATTAAAAATACCCACATATAATCACGGGCCGCCTTAAAGTATCAGTTGATGTTTATTGGCATCTAAAGAGATGGTTTGGCCCAGTGCGGTGTGTGCAGACAACCTTGGGGAGACACGTCTGACTCAGACGTTTGCAGGGGGAGTGAGAGCTGCGAGGAGGCCCACACTGGCGATGGATGACTCAGGAATAACCCAGGTCCTGGCTTTGCTGAGTGAGCCTTCTCAGCCTGCCTCACAAGGAAAGGGGGCAGGTGGGAGGTTGACAGGAGGAGGAGAGGAGGAGGTAGGCCTGCCTCCTGTGTGCAGGCTGCCATTCCCAGAGGGAGTCCAGGGCCCCTTAGCTTCAGGTCCCTGTCATTCCTGTGTTTGTCAACACCAACCACCTCTGAGATGGTAAACACTGTGGGATTTGGAGTGGGTCATAGCTTTTTCCCCAAACCCAAAAAGTCATCCACTGAAAACAGCCAAACCTTTAAACCTTCCCAGTTCAGAATGATAAGGGAGAAGTTAAATTTCTGAACTAAAAGGGTCCTTGAAGTCAGCATAATGATGAAAAGTACACAGGCTCTAAAGTCAGATAGATCCTGGCTTAAATGCCAACATTTTCTAGCCTTTGAAACAGGAACTTAATAAGCAGCAATTAATTTACAAATTTTTGGGGGGGGGTACTGGGAATTGAACTCGGGACCTTGCGCTTGTGAGGCAGGTGGCAGAACCACTGAGCTAAATCCCTGGGCTGATTACAAATTTTTAAAAAACATATTACAAATTAGGGAACAGTCAAGCATGGTGGCACATACCTATAATAGCAGCACTTTGGGAGGCTGAGGCAGAAGGAATACAAGTTTGAGCCCAACCTGGGCAATTTAGTTAAGATTCCCTCAAAAAAAACCCCCAAAAAACAAAAAAAATGGGCTAGAGATATAGCTCATCCCTGGGTTCAATGCCCAGTGCCACCACCAATAAAACAAAACAAAACACCCTGGAATTGAGCTTCCTTCGCAGAGGAACTAGTGTCCCTCCTGACAAGCATTCAGGTCTCCAACATGGTTATATCTGGTCTTTTACTCTCCTCAAAGCCCATTCAGATCGAGGGTTCTCCTTGACCCTTATAGTAACCCAGCAAGTTGGCCAGATAGGAAAGAGGAGGGGGCCTTGGATCAGAAGTCCAAGAATTATTATATGACCTTAAACAGGTCACAGCTCAAGACTTTCCTTAGATGTAAAAAAAGATTAAATTCCATCGCTTCTTGGCCTTTTGGGTAAGAGCAATTGTAAAAAAAGACTAAATCCTACATATGCAAGTGTCTTGGAAACAAATCACAACACTAATGAGAATTACTACTAAACATCTCCTGCCTTGTAGGGCTAAGAAAGTTGTGCCACCTGCTCCCATCACAAAGGCTGTCTCTCAGGAGATCATGTTGAGCACTGAATATAACTAAAAGCAGCCCAGAACTCAAGGAGGTCACACTATCAAGGTTAGCCACAGCCTGCAGGCTACAGGAAATCCCCTTTTAACAGTCCCTCCCCTGCCCAAGGAGGAAAGAAGCAAGCTCTGGTCAGAAAGCTAAGAGGGCACCAACAGAGAGATCATAGGCAGGGTTACCACCTCAGAAGAGGAACAGGCCCGGCCTGACCACAGGATTTGTGTACACCCATGCAGATTCCATGACAAAGGACAGACCCAAAGCCAGGCACAAAACACCTACAGCTTTCTCAGGAAGAATGGGTTCCTGCTGTGGACATCTGTCCCCACCACCACCCAGAGAGAGTCCTACTGTCCTAAAATGCAGGTGCAGTGAGTTGGGAACCACTCCTTAAGGGCTTTGTGCATCTACTCAGAGGCAGGCGATGCAGCTGCACCCCCACAGGAGGCTATGCCAAGTCGTGAACAGAAAATACATAGCAATTCAGCATCACTGAAGATAACCCTTGAGCTGTTTCCTCATCTGCAAAACAGAGAGTGCCTTTAACACATGATTTTACTAGGAATTAAATGAGATTACTTTTATAAAGTACCTGACACTACTCTGTAAATACCCAATAAATGTTAATTATTAATATCCCTCCCCCTTCTGACAGAGGAGATGTCACAGGGCAGGCCAGGCCTAATGCCAAAGCTGTGGATAAACAATAAGGGAGAAGGGTTTTGGGGAAAAAGAGGAAGCAACTGTTAGGGCTGGAGTGGGCTAGGAGGACTTCCTAAAAGGGGAGTACTGTAGTTTAGATCTTAGACATCTCCCAAAGGCCCATGTGCTAAAGGCTTGGTCCCCAGGGTGGTGCTGTTATGGTAGGAGGCTGTGGAAACTGTAGGAGGTGGGTTCTAATGGGAGGTCTTTAGGTCATTCAAGGGTGTGTCGTGCAGGGGATTTGGAGACCTCAGCCCTCTCCTGGCCATAAGGTAGGTAGCTTGCTCGGCCACACCCCTGCCATGATGTACAGCCTCATCCCAGGCCCAAAGCAATGGGGCCACCCAACCATGGACTGGAACCTCTAAACCACGAGCCAAAACAAACCTTTTCTTTTAATGAGCTGATTATCTCAAGTTTTTGGTGTCATGATAGACACCAAGGCTGACTAACATAGGGAGGAATCTGAGAGGGCCTAAAAGCTGCTACAGTGAATTGGGTATCCCCAAATCAATCTCTACCTCCAACAGTATCTTTACCTCACTGATAAGGCAAGTTGGGTTCAGAGAAGGGAGATATATGAACCCAGAGTCACACAGGTACTGAGAGGTAGTGTCAGGACAGTCCCCAGGGTGTATGACCACATCTTGCCTTTGTACCTGAGCTGGTTGGGAATGAGAAAAAAAGGTGTCTCATGGGTGGTCAGTTAAATGAAGCCCAGGCCACATGACCAAGCTAGGCCCTTCAGGTGTCCTGACACTCCTGGCATGTATATCTTACCTGATGCCTTCCTCTCGGGCCCAGCTGACCTCCCCACAACTGTCCTGCAGTCAGTCAGCTGTTTTCCCAAAGAGAAAAAGTCCATCTCTTTCTTTTTAGAGAGTCCCATCTGGGCTTCTTGAGATTGTTTCAAGGTGACCTTTAAGCTGTTTCTTCCTCTCTCCTTTTGAAAAAAAAAAAAATAGGAGAAGCGAGTTCTAGTCTAATTTGTTGGATTGTTTTTGTTTTGTTTTGTTTGTTTGTTTTGTGGTACTGGGGATTGAACTCAGGACCTTGTGCTTGCCAGGCAGGTGCAGTGCCACTGAGCTACATCCCTATCCCTTCTAGTCTAATTTGTATAGGAAACCAGTTGCTGGCTCCAATATCCATGCATGTGAAGTGGGCAGTAATGACCCTATTTCTCCTAGTCACAGACTAGTTCTAAAGAGGAAATGGCAGGACATATCTTGCAAAGACCAAAACCCGAAAGCTCTAAGATATAAAGGGACAAAAGAAGTCTTTTTTTCGTCCCCGGTCAGGACACAAGATGAATACCTGCTTTATGGGTTCTTGGTAACTCTGCCAGGAGTTTCAGGTCAGGAATATGGGCAAACAACACAGGGGAGCTGCCAGCAGTGAGCTGAGTTACCGTGAAGTTCTCCCAGGAACAAGCACTTCCCTGGGAGTCAGATGAACTGGGACAACGCAGAATTTATGCAGAAGCCAAACCAGTGCGGTGCAGAGGCAGTGGGAATGGCTCTACCTTAAGGCTCAGGTACACTCTCATAGTTACCCCAATAGTCCAAATCCTTTTAGGCCACTAGCCCCTCTCTAACAAGGAAAGACAAAATCCCTGATGGCTGGAGGGAGAGAAAAAAGGCCCAGAGAGGGGAAATGATATGCCTAATGTCACTCCAGGCCCCAGCTTAAAGAGAACCTAGAGGCATCTATTACTCTAGAACATCAGCTCTAACTGTGCCCCTCCCGCATCAGTCTCTGCAAGTGTCTCCTTGACGCTGTGCTCCCTGATCAGAGTAGGAAGATGTGCACACAGCACTTTCCATACTTACAAGGAGGGGCAACTTGCAAGGGAGGCAGCTGCCACTGCTGACAAAATGAGGGCTCCGACATAACTCCTACCCACGCTGGGGTGTCAAGAGAAAAGGCAAGACCCCAAAATAAACTCCCAGGCACTTGGGTATCTGACAGTGCAGAGGGAACTTGGTCTCAACATCCCAGCCATATCCCCCAAGGCAGTTGGTGCCATCTCCCCTCCTCCAAGACCAGCTTGACCAGCAAGGGAAGGCAGCTCAAGTGAAAGAATAAAGTAAGTTGGACAGACATCAAACCCTGAAACCTTTCGGAAGGGCATCCAATGGCAGTCTAGAGTTGAGATATCTGTGATCTTCTAACCTTAGAGGAAGACTGTAGGAAGCAGGGAGGCAATTAATTGCCTTAACTGGTAAAAATATGAATATGATGGGCTGGGGATTTAGCTCAGTGGTTCCACTGCCTGCCTTGCAAGCGTAAGGACCCAGTTCGATCCCTGGTACCAAAAAAAAAAAAAAAAGAATATGGTAGCTGCTGTTTACTGAGTGCTCCCTGTATGTACAAAGTCAGCTTTGTATGTATTCATTTATATCACTGTATCAGTGCACTACAGATAAATATTACTCCTGCCCCTTTTTGAGGGAAGGGTGGTATTTGTTTAGGTTTTGGCTTTTTTTAAGTGCTGGGAATAGACCCCAGGGCCCTGTACATGTTAGGCAAACATTCTACCACCAAGCTACATCCCTAACCCTTATTTCCCATTTCATACTGAGGAAACTGAGACTTAGGGAGCATTAAGTGGCAGTGGTAGCTGAATTCTACACTTCAACCTCAATTCTAATCTCGATTCTACACTGCAGGGCGTGGGGGTGAGCTTTCTGAGCTTTTTGCCTCCCCCCACCACCATGTGGTACAGAAGATTGAACCTAGGACCTTCTGCATGTTGGGCAGGCACTATCCCCAGTCTTTTTAAATTTTATTTTGAGACAGTCTTACTAAATTGCCCAGTCTACCCTCAAACTTGCAATCCTCCTACTTCAGTCTCCTGAAAATCTGGGATTATAGGCAGGTGTCTCTACTCCTAGGGACCCTTGAGGTCTTTTGGTCACCTTCTCCTCTATTCTCTTTCTCAGGGTGGCCAGATGCTAGGGCTCTTCTGTTTTCCAAGTCAGAAAAATGCTTTTCCAGCTGTGCATGGTAGTGCACATCTGTAATCTCTGCACTCTGGGAGGCTGAGGCAGGAGGATCACAAGTTCAAGCCCAGCTTGGGCAACTTAGCAATTGAGACCTTATCTTAAAAAAAGAAAAAAAAAGGGCCGGAGATTTAGCTCAGTGGTGCTTCTGCCTGCCTTGCAAGTGCAAGGTCCTGAGTTTGATCCTCAGCCCCCCCGCCAAAAAAAATAAAGGGCTAGGGGTTCAGTACAAAGGCCCTAGGTTCAAACCCTAGTCAAAACAAAATAAAACAAAACAACAACCAAAAACCCCAGCAATTATAAAAAATGCCTTTCCAATACAGAGACACAGGCTTTTTGGAACTGCAAAGGTCTTCTTACCCAGCCTCTTTACTTTACAGTGGAAACACTGAGGCCCAAGGCTGAGTGATTTGCCTGGGTTTCCAGAGTCAGTGGAACACCAGAAATGTCAGACCTGCAAAGGGCCACAAAGATCAACTGCAGGGCAGGGAGGCCTGACTGCCCAAGATCAGAGGAGGAGGGATGAGAAGCCAGGTTTCCTGATTTCTAGACTGATACTTTGCCACTGGACCATCTCTGGTCTCCAGCTGCCTGGGGTTCAAGACCCAGCACTCTGATGGTGACAAAGCAGGCCAGGCCCAGCCTGCTCCCATTAGGACAAGAGACCTCAGGCCTGCCTAGAGAAACTTCAGACTACAGAGTGGGGTCTCTGCGGTCATGCCTTCATCCTTCCAGCAGGCACTGAAACTCTGTGTGTACCGGCACCCAACCCCTAGTACAAGGCCAGGTACAGCTGGGAGGTTGGGGGGGCTGGAGGGAGAAGACAATTTATACACAACACTTCTGAGGTCTCTTTGTGATTTCATACAGGCAAATGACATATCATGGTCACTTCAGATTCTCACAACAAATTGAGACATAAGGTTTCATGACTCAACTGATACAGTCAAATAGCAGTTAAGATTCTTGCCATTTCACGAGAGGGAGATCTGCAGAAAGGGGCCCAGCTGTTCAAGGTCATATATTTATGTCAGAATCAGGCCACACTGTTCCTCTTTCCCAGTCCTTGATTTTTTTTTTTTTCCAGTAAACTGGCTACCATCAGGTATAGGTGTTGATGACCCAGCTTCCATGACCAGGCCCCACCACTGTGACCCGCTCAGCACCAAAGCCTTGCGCCAGAGAGCCAACTCCTGGGTCTGTCAAAACAGAGGCACCACTTCATTCCTGCAGCATGTCCCACAGCCTGCCCCACACTAATCTGGCATCGGCACTCAGCTCCTGCATGTCCTTGGGAAAGCTGCAAGGCTTCCTGCCAACAGTCTCAAACTCCCCAAACCCAAATCTCCAGGCAAAGAGGGGACTAGAGTCCCAGGACCTTGAGCCTTCTACAGCTATCTAGGGACAGGCCAAAACAGCAAAGGCAGCTTGCAAACCCCCCTTTGGACACCACTGCCAGGGGCTTCTGGGCTATGCAGGCTCAGGTGAGCTCCAACTATCACCCAGCAGAACAGGGTGGTCAGGCTGGGCAAGGAGCCCAACCCTCTGGGAGGGAACAACTTTTTTTTTTTTTTTTTGGTACCGGGGATTGAACTCGGGTCCTTGCCCTTGTGCAGCAGGCGGCTAAACCACTGAGCTAAATCCTCGGCCCCAAGGGAACAACTTTTTTATTTCCTTCTCCCCAAAAGAATATTTCAAAGTCTCTTCAGAAAAACCACCCAGTGCCCCCCCCCCCAAAAAAAAAGAAAAAGAAAAACTCTGTACCTCTCCTACTTGAATGAGCAGTCAATGTCATGGTCAGTCCAGACGGCACACTGAGACACAGCTGGGTGCCAACCTTGGGTCAGACCTAGCTTCATCCTCCTCCACTCTACCACCACCTTCAAGACAACCTTCAAAAATTCCCATAAACTGTACAAAAGATGACATTCCTGGGCCGGATACTGACTCAGGGGCTTCTAACCAGTCTGGGCAGACAGAACTGGCAGATAACATTGTGGGAATGAAAGAGGGTGAGACTATGGAGTCCCTTAGTTTCCAGCACACTTGTAAGTCTCCTGCAACCAGATCCCTGCAATACCCAAACTCCTCAGACAGACCAAGTAGGAATACAACCTGGAACACCCTCTCGTGAATCAAGTAGTAAACTGCACTGGTTGCTATTGACAGAGTAAAAGGTGACACTTGCTAGAAGATACTCCAGTCTTACACACACCTGGGTGCCTGGTTCCTCACTGGGTCTGGCCCAGCCAGACAAGACCTGCCAGGCCTGGAAGCCTTGCTGTAGGTACATAGTTTCAGACGCATCCCATCGAATCCTGCTCTCTCTCCCATCCGTAACGGTAGCTTCAATCTTGGGAGGCCTCAGACCTCAGAGGACACAGAGCTGGAGTTCGAGAAAGACCAAGATGGCAGAGTGGAAGCTGTCTATGTTACAGGAGTAGTTCAGCCCCTTAATCTTGGGCAGCCTCAAATATTAAGAGATGGGGCAGGAAGCTCACCAGTCTGGTGGCAGGACAGCACCATCAAGCAAATCGCACTTACCTATCTTCATGAGGCAGGCCAGCAGGATCCAGAGAGAGATCTCAAAGGGTGTGCGCACGTGTGTGTAGTCGATGCCCAGGACTGGGAAGGCCTTTCGATGCTTTGGGCCATGTTCGACAGAATGGTTCACAGGATAGCTCACTGGGTGGTGTGGTGTCTCCGGTGGGGCAGTGGTGACATCCCCAATCGAGCGTTCCCGAGGTGGCTCTGAGCCCGGGATGGTGCTGGCAGTAGGGCTGAGGACAGGTAACAGGCCCACCAAGGCGACCATCACCAGCAAGGAGGGGAAGATCCGAGGCAGGGCCAGCCCCCAGATGCCAGACAACCTAAGTATCATTCTGCTCCCTCAGCCCAGCAAGATCTGAGACATAGGTAGCAGGGGTCAGTAGGTGGGAGAAGAGACTGAAACAGTCTCTAGGAAAAGTCCATGTTTTAGAGTGGTACTTTCCTGCAAGTAGTCCCCTGGGGGTGGAGGGAAGCTGGGGTCACAATCTTAAAACTGCAAACTAGGGAAGTGGGAAAGGACACAGAACAGACCACGGAAGACCAAAGGGTCTGGAACTTCAGACCTGGGAGAGAGGAATAGGAGCAACTGAACCTAGCGACAGAGGAAGGGACAGGATAGGCTGGACCCAAGGCAAGGAAAAGGAAGAGGAAAGAATGGGAACTTTGACTGAGGAAAGTGACCGAGGCGCTGGGATTCGGCGAAAGGAAGAGGTAGGGAGCCTGCGCTAAAGGAAGTGGAACGAAGAGGGCGAGACCCGCTCCAGGAAAGGAGGGAAGGGGCTGGAAGCCTAGCGTGCAAGGAAGGAGTGAAGCGGGAAAGCGGCCAGGAGCTTCCACACCCAGAGGAGGGCCAGAGTCCAGGTGCGCCGGGCTGAGAATCCGGGGAAATGGAGGGTGGAGGGAGGCGGAAGGCAGAGGAAGACGGCCTGGCGGGAAGTTGCTTCGGCGCGGGCTGGGGGCGGCTCGCGGCAAGCCGGCAGCAACAAGCCCCTCCTGGCGACCCCAGCGAGGCGCCGCGCTCTGCCCGGCCCAGCTGAAGCTCCTTCACGACCTGCTCCAGCTCCCCTACCAGTTCTAACCTGTGCGGCAGCGGACTGATGCCTCCCTGAGCCCAGCACTGCCACTTATAGGCACCAGCGAGCAGCCGGCGCAGCAGGCTAGAGGGACCTGTCGGCGCCCGCGGAGCACAGCGGCCCCTGTCGCCCAGGAGAAGCCTCGCGTAGAAGAGAAAGTAGAGTCAAAAATGGCACCAAAAAAAAAAATCCGGAATCTACGGAGATTCTGACACGAGTGAAATACTATTGTTTACAAAGCGCTTTCACATCCACATTTGTTGACTCATGAGGGCATACCAATAATTCTGTGAAGGACATATTACGTACATTCTTCATGTACCGTGTGACCTTTAGCACATTACTTAGCCTCTCTGTTTCACAGCTTGCTTGCTTTCTTTTTCTTTCTTTCTAAGGTTTCAAAAAAACTATTAACATGCATTTTGCCTGTCTTAGCCAATCAGATTTATATTTTGGATGTTTGACTTCATTTCACAAAGTTTGTAAGAAAGACTGAAGAAGATGAAGAAAATTTAGTTAAAACTTTTGAGTTTGATACTTTTGCTGTATGTTCCAGGTTCATGGTTCCACAAACCTTGATGAAGTCTCCAACCAAAAAAGGAGGTTAGGAAAGATTTATCGGAAAAAAGAATAGCTCCTGGATTTCCAGGAGGGGGTCCCAAAGGGGTGGTCCTGTTTCACAGCTTTCTTATCTGTACAGTGGAGATAATACCACAGTAGTACCTCTATCAGAGCGATAATATATTCTATGTAAAGTACTTAGAATGCACCCTAGCACATTACTTTACACTTTGCATTTTACAGAGGAGCAAATAAGCAGAGACTTAGCTACCCTGTAAGTAGTGTATTAGTTTGCTGGGTGTGCTGAAATGAAATACCACAAACTGGATGGCAGAAATATATTGTTTCATAGTTCTAAAGGCTAGAGGTCCAAGATCAAAGAATTGGCAAGGTTGATTTCAGCTGAAGGCTGTGAGGAAGAATCTGTTCCAGGCCTTTCCCCTACCTTCTGGTGCATGGCTGGCAATGTTTGGCATTCCTTGATTGTGTCAGAATAACCCCAATTTTCACCTGGAGTTCTCTGTGAGTCAGGATCCTAATTTGCCTCTTTATAAGGACACCAGCTGGGTTGGATTAGGGGTATACCTTAACGATTTCATCATAACCTGATCATCTTCAAAGACCCTATTCAAATAAGGCCACCTTCACAGGCACTGAGGGCTAGGACTTCAATTTTTTTGGTGGTGGTGAGGGTGTGCAATTCAACCCACCACAGTAGTGGAACTGAGAGTTAAACCTATGGTGATGGTGTCATATAACTGTAATCCCAGTGCTCTTGGAGGCTAAAGTGGGAGGATCACAAGTTTGAGCCTAGCCTGTGCAGTGTTAGTGACTTAGCAAGACTGTGTCTCAAAAATAAAGGAGGGCTGGGGATATAGCTGGGTGCTGGCAGCAAGTGCCTCCTGCTGTTGTAAACCTCTGTCCTTCCTGCCCTGTCGGGGTTGGAGAAGACTCTACTCTTTCTATCCAGGATGTAGAGAAGTCACTGCATGTGGTCCCTCATCTTGGGACAGAAATGTTCCCTTTCACCCTCTCTAGCCTCCCATCCCTTCCCTTCAGGGAGTCCTTCCTATTGTCTGACTGGAATATGGGCTGAGGCAGCAGGGAGGGAGGGGCCTCCTCAGCTGGGGCACCTTGTGAGAAGGGCCTCAGGAGATGTGTGGAGGAGCCCATGTCTCAAAATAAAAAAATTTTTTTAAAATCAAAATAGTTGTATGTGTAGTTCAGCACAAAGCCCCTGAGTTCAATCCCCAGGTTTAAAAAAAAAAAAAAAAAAAAAAAGATAGAAAAGAAAACCTGGGATCCTGCTTCAAAGATTTAAATTCAATTGTTCCAGGATAGTGCTCCACTGAGTTATGGGTGTTTTTTCAAAAGCTCTAATGTATAACTAGGGCTGAGGAGTTTTTTTGTTTTGTTTTGTTTTCAGTGCTGGGGATCAAACCCAAGGTTTGTACATGGTAGGCAAGTGCTCTACCACTGAGCCATACCCCCAGCCTGGGGTAAGAATTTTGGTTTTTGGTGGTGGTACTAGGGATTGAACCCAGAGCCCTTTCTTTTTGGTACTGGAGATTGAACTTGGGCGCTTGCTCTGCAGGCGGTGGCACCACTGAGCTAAATCCCCGGCCCCTCTTTTCTTTCTTAAAACAAGATTTCACTAAATTGCTAAATTGCCTAAGCTGGACTCCACCTTGTGCCACCATACCTGGCTTCCAGGTAAGAATTTTTGAAATCACTGAAATGCTGTGATATTTTGCAAAAGACTAAATTAAGACCAAGAAAGTCAAAGTCAAGGTCACAAAATGATCTCAGAGAGGATCAGTTCAGTGTAACAAATATTTTCTGGGCCTCTCAACAAGGTTTTGGCTTGGCTCCAGCAATACAGATATAAGACATGAAGTGAAAGATGATACTGTTTAGGAGAGGGCACAAAGCACATCCAGGGCTTCTGAGTGCCAGTGCTGCTCTATTTCTTCACTAGGTGAGAGTACAAAGGTTCCATAGAGGCAGATGTTGTGTGACAACTCATCTAGTACTCATGCTTCATGCAGTTTTCCCTACGTGTGTTTATCCTTCCACATAAAGGATATTACACAAGGATATGATGGTAAATGAGCATGAAAACACTGAACTGAGCTCTCTGTACCTCACATTTTCTAGGCATAGCTCCAGCCCCCTGAGAGATGATAAAGGGCCAGAAAAACCTTCAGAGAAAGCTAGGGCACTTCTTTCATCTGGGAGCAGATGAGAGGAGAACATCAGCTATAATGGAAGTAACGAAAAAGAAGGGCATACCAGGAGTGATGGCTCACATCTTTAATCCCAGCACTTGGGAGGCTGAAGCAGGAGGATCCCCAGGAGTTAAGTTCGAGACCAGCCTGGGCTCCATAGTGAATTCAAGGCCAGCCTGAACTACATAGCGAGACTCTGTCTCAAATCAAAGAGAGGAACAGCATTTCAGTCAAGGATCAGAATGACAATAATGCCTCACAATTGTTCAGCCCTTGATAATTCACAACCATTTGTCCAGATCTATCAATGATCCAAGTCCTACTGCATAGCGAGGACTCAATATGTCATAGCAAATATTCTTATTCCCTTTTTACAGATAAAAAAAACCAAGGCTCAGGCATATGAAGACATTTCCCCCAACATCACACAGCTATTAGGAAACAGATGCAGGACATAAATCAGGCTCCTAACTTGGAGTCCAGTGGGTTTTTTCAAAACACCAAAGGTTCCCTGTAGAATAAAGAAAAGAGGGAAAGGAATGGCACTAGGGGAAGGAGGGACTTTCCACAGGTGCCCTGGGGCCAGAATCACAACACCTGCACCTTTCCAGTCTGGAGAGCAACTTTCACTGATGTAGTTTGATTTCCCCTCTCTGAGTCTCCCTCTCCCTAGTCCTGAATGAGTCCTCGGGTGCCAGCCTGAGAGGTAGCAGATCCCAAGAGGACCAGGAAATGTCTCTGAGCTCCTACAAGGCCTGAAGAAGGCTATAAAAACATGACAATACAGTAGTGCCTTGGTATTTGTCATTAATTGGTTCCAGGAGGTTCAACAAGTATCAAATAAGAGTATCTAACAAATTATTTGGGTTGGAAAGGGGATCAAGTCACGAGGGAATTGGCACTGACAAGTTCTAGTTTGCACGTCACATACCAAACAAAAGAGCACTACGACAAAATTTTTGTGTCAAAATGTGCCGGCCAGGCCTGATACCATAGGCCTGTAATCTCAGCATTTGGGAGGCTGAGGCAGAAGAATTGCTGCAAATTTAAGGCCAGCCTGGGCTACGTAGTGAGTTCAAGGTCAGCCGGAATTACAGAGCAAGACTCTGAAAAAACAAAAACTAGTGCCAAGTTTCAGCCAACCATAGTGGCACATACCAGTATCTTCAACACTCAGGAGGCTGAGGCAGGAGGATTGCCACAAGGTCAAAGACAGTCTAGGCTACACAGTGAGTTTGAACTCAGCCTGGAATACATAGCAAGACCCTGTCTAACTAAACAAAATAAAATAAAATACACAAACAGATTTGATGAGTTTCAAAGCAGTTGAATATCAAGGTATGATTTTACTGGGAAATAATCCTGGAGAGAAACCATCTAAAACAGCCTGTGGCTAAGGCCTAGCCCCAGGGAGGCAGCAGGATCATCTATAGGTTTCAGCCACAGTGTCCAGGTGCAAATCCCAGCATCACTTACTATAAGTCTTCTAGTGGAGCAGTCTCTCTTCCACAACAGGATGGGGAGGGAGGCAGGCAATGGTGCCAAGCTCATGGTGCCGGGATGAAGGTGTCAGCCAATGCACATGAAGCCCTTGGGTCACCCAGCAGTGCCATGTATCTCTAGCATCATTATTTTTACTTGCATGCACCAAGGTCCTCGAATGTAGACTTGAGCTAAAGACCACCTGATGCTATAGACTCACAGAGGCAATAGACAGGCTGGAAAGACAACTCATATCTCTGAGACTGGCCCCACCAACAGATTGCATATCTGTAGTGTGCTAGGAGTTTAATACTTCTAAAAAAATTGTATTGCTGTTTCTTTTTTTCTTTTTTTTTTCAATTTTTATTTTGTGAGACAAGGTCTCGCTATGTAGTTCAGCCTGGCCTTGAACTCACTATGCAGCCTAGGCTGGCCTAGAACTCATAGCAGTCATCCTGCCTCAGCCACCCAAGTGCTGGGATTATAGGTGTGCACCACCATGGCCAGCTGTATTGCTGTTTGTTGTGTGAGTTAAGAGCATCATCTTGTTAAAGACAATAAGTTAAAATATACTACAGGCTGGGAGTGCTTGCCTAGCATGCATGAGGCCCTTGGTTTGATCTTTGGCACCACAATAAAATAGTAAAATAAAATAAACTTCAATGTTTGTAACCTTTTCACTGGAGGCTGTCAGAAAGATTGCAAGTTCAAGCCCAGCCCACCTGGGCAATTTAGTGACTCAGGGAGACCCTGTATCAAAATTAAATAAATAAATAAGGCTGGTAGCTCAGTGCAAAGATCCTGGGTTCAATCACCAGTACTGGAAAAAGAAAAAAAGGAACGTTTTGGGGCAAGTTGGTCTTGACTCAGAAAGGCACGTCTCTAATCCTTTCATTGAATCCTTTCACTAAAAGAGCTGGAAATTAGCTGGGTATGGTAGTGCACACCTGTAATCCCAACACTCTGGGAGGCTGAGTGAGGCAGGAGGATTGCAAGTTCAAACCCAACCTGGGCAACTTAGTCCTTTTTTTTGGAGATAGGGTCTCATTATGTAGTTCAGTCTAGCCTTGAACTCAATGTGCACCCTAGGCTGTCCTTGACTCTAGGCATGCACCACCATGGCCTCTTTTCTTTCTTTCTTTTTTTTTTGGTACCGGGGATCAAACTCGGGTCCTCGCACGTGAGCAGCAGGCGGCGAAACCAATGAGCTAAATCCCCAGCCCTCTTTCTTTCTTTTGGTCTGTCTTTCTTAATCTTTCTTTCCTTTGTTCCATGTGTTTGTTTGTTTGTTTGTTTGTTTGTTTGTTTGAGACAAGCTCTCTCCATGTAATTCAGGCTGGCTTTGAATTCACTTTGTAGCACAGGCTGGCCTGGAACTCACAGTAATCTTCCTGCCTCAGCCTCCGGAGTGCTAGAATTACAGGCAAGTACCACTACACCCCATGTACAGTATTTGTACTTGTCCAAATCTTTTGCCTCCCAGTGTGCTGGGATCAGAAGCATGCACCACATGCTGGGCCCAGCCCTAGTTTGTTTGTTTGCTTACTTGATGTAATGATAGCAAAGTTTTATGAAAGGTAGGAAAAGAAATAGACTCTACAGAGCAACTTTGGGCCATGGAAAAGTAGGAAAAGAAGTGCACCTTTCAGCATGAGGGGAGGACATCTGTGCAAGAGAGAATACAGTGGAGATAGACAGATAGATAGATAGATAGATAGATAGATAGATAGATAGATAGATATCACGTGATCTTAGCCAAAAGGCTGAGAAACGATCATATATATCAAATATATATATATTTAAAACAGGATCTTGGGGCCAGAGATTTAGCTCAGTGGTTCCACCACCTGCCTTGAAAGCACAAGGACCGGAGTTTGATCCCCGGTACCACAAACAAAACAAAACAAAACAAAAACAGGGTCTTGCTAAGTTGCCCTGATGGGACTCAAACTTTAGATGCTACTTCAGTCTTTCAAGCGCTGGGATTACAGGCATGTGTCACTGTACCCAGCTCTCAAAGTTAAATTTAAAAAGGGACGGAGGGTGCAGCTCATTGGTAGAGAGTTTGCCTAGCATGCTCAAGGCCCTGGGTTCAATCTCCAGTACTGGAAAAAAAAAAAAAGCTCATATTTGGCTCTATTATATTGCCCCTTGTTTAGCTGTGTATCTGTCTCTCCTACAATGATTGTCATCATTTGAAAAAAGGACCCTATGTAGTTCATCCTTAACTGAACACTGAGCACGATGCAGCCAATGTTTATTGAATGAATAAATGAACCTAGTCTGGATGAGTAGTCTTCAGACTTGTTGTTCTTGTGGCCCTGAAGAAGTTTTTTTAAACTCTGAACCTCACTCCCCTCTATGTCTGTGAAGCTTCCAAGAATAAACACATGGCTCATTTAAATTAATACAATTTGTATACAAAGGGACTAATTTGGATGTGTGGTCAGGATGTAGGAAATCACAAGGGATCACGGAGGAAGGTGAGGGTGGCTGTAGTCAGGCTGTTCCCATCCTAGGCCTGAAGGGACAAGTCCTCTGCTTTAAAAAGGCACTAGCCAGGCATGGTGGCGCACACCTATAGTCCCAGCACTTCAAAGGCTGAGGCAAGAGGATTGCCCTGAGCTCGAGGCCAGCCTGAACCACATAGCACAACCCTGTCTCAAAAAGCAAAATAAAACAAAAAGAGAGAGAGAGGCACTAACTTCCTGTTCACTGACAATGCAAGCCTAAGTAGACCTCACAGGGCTGGAAGCCAGGGGCACGGTGCAGTTATGTCTTCCACCAAGTCAGCCACAAGGGATAGGCAGGTAGAGGACAGAGAATGGATTTGCAGGGATACCTGCAGGCTATCTGGCACATTTTTAAATTGACAGTTAGAACGTTTATTAGGGCCAGATGTGGTGGCACACACCTGTAATCTTAGCACTCTGGGAGGCTGAAGCAGGAGGATCACAAATTCAATCTCAGTCTGACAGCTTAGTGTAAAGGCCCTGGGTTCAAGCCCCAGTACCAAAAAAACAAAAACAAAAACAAAAAATTTATCTTAGGGGTTGGGGATGCAGCTCAGCGGTAAAACACTTGCCTAGTATGTTTGGGTTTGATCCTCAGCACCCCACTCCCAGAAAGTAAATCATTGCCAAGTATATACTTAGCATATAGTAAATATTAATATTTAAAATAAAACTGCTCCCTCACTCAACTGATTCTAAGTACCTTTGTGATTTGATACCCACTATCATTTATTTAAAGAAAATATCAGAACAAGATCTACTTTCATAGAGAGAAATGCTGGATCATTACTTTTCTTACTGAATGTATCGTTACATTTTGCTTCCTCTCAGAGAATGTTAAACTACTGTAATATATTTCATGCTTGAAAGTCTGTTATGGATCACCTCGTTCATACTTCAACAGAAATGTATATATAAAATTATAACTTAAAAAGTCTTGTAATTATTTGGACATGGTGGTGTACACCTGAAAAACCAGCACTCAGGAAACTTAGACAAAAGGTACTTGAGTGCCAGCCTGGGCAATTTAGATAAATAAATAGTAGATAAATAGATAAATAAATAAAATTTAGCTGGGCATGGTGGTGCACTCCTGTAATCCCAGCACTCGGGAGGCTGAGGCAGGAGGATAGATGTGAGTTCGAGGCCAGCCTGGGCTACATAGTGAGTTCAGGGCCAGCCTGAACTACAAAGGGAGACCCTGCCTCAAAAAACTAAAAACCAAAAAATAAAATAAAATAAAATTTACCTCGGGATTGAAGTATCACTAAAAGTTATTATCATATTCCTATACAATTAATCAAAGCAACATAAAATATTATATTATATTTTTTCTTTTTTTTTTTGTCTTGAGACACGTTCTTGCTACATTGCTAAATTGTCTAGGCTGGGCTCAAATCCCCAGTAACAAAAAAATATATATATCAAAAATATACACAAGCCAAGTAATGAGAGTGTACATTCGCTGGGAGGCTGAGACAGGAGATCAAAAGCTCAATTCCAGCCTGAGCGATTTAGTGACTTACTGAGACCCAATCTCAAAATTAAAAATAAGGCTACATGGCTTTCTTCATGATAGCCCACCCTGCTCCCTCCAGGGGTACTTTCATCTTGCTTTTTCCTCTTTTACTCTCCCCAACCTTGCTCTGCAGAGCCAGTTTCTCCCCCACTCTTCACTTTTACTTTTTCAAATAAACTTTATCACTGCTTTAAAAAAATTATGTGTATATATATATATATATATATATATATATATGGATGTAGCTCAGTGCTAAGGTCTTGAATTCAATCTGCAGTACTGAAAAAAAATAGTTAAGGGCTGAGACTCAAGGTAGGTGCTTGCTTGGCATTTGTGAGGCCCTGAGTTCTATCCCCAGCATCACTGAAAGATAAATGATAGTAATGTATAAACAAAAATAAGGCTGGGGTGTAGTTCAATAACAAAGTGCTTACCTAGAATGCCTGGGGCCCTAAGCTTGATCCCTAGCACAGGAAAAAAAAAAAAAGAAGAGCTCTTTGCCTTCTGCCCTAGATGTTTTTACCCTCTGCCCCACTGTGGAGCAATATTGTGGGGTAAAAATCTGAGCTGTAAGCTCACGCTTTTGTGAAGTATGAGGAGGAAGTTGGGAAAGTCGGATCTGTACGTCAGAATCTGCTCTAGGGGCTGGGTCATAGGAAAGAGCACAGTTGACACTTAGGGTCCTGATCAGTTTCTTTGTGGTCTCTGGGCCATGTTTGTGAACCCCATTTGAACATTGCTGGCCCAGCAAGGGAGATAAGAGAGCCTCACAGGGAACCTGTTCACAAACGAGGTGCAGTGGGACTTCAGAGGAAAAGGAAACTTCCACAACGGCAGGGCTCCCATCACACCCCCCCGCCCCCCCGCAGCGCATGGACCCCTCTGGCTGGGCACTGATCACTTGCCCCTTACTTGCTGCTACCCCTTCTGTTTCCTAACTAGAATACAAGCTTCTCTTGCTTTTTTTTTGGTACTGGGGATTGAACTCGGGACCTTGTGCTTATGAGGCAGGCGGCCAAACCACTGAGCTAAATCCCTGAAGCACAGCAGCACTCTAGAAATGGTTAATTCACTGACTGACTGACTGAATGAATGAATCAACCAATCAATCAATAGCATTTGAAGGACAAGTAGTGCTTGGTAAGAAATGGGAGAAGGATTAAATGGGTATTCCTGAGATTACAGATAGAACTTAAAATAAAAAATGAGTTGTGTGTGGTGTTGCACACCTGTAATCCCAGTACTTGGGCAGCTGAGGCAGGAGGGTCATGAGTTTGAGGCCAGCCTAGGCTACATACTATAATGAGTTCAAGGGCAGCTTAAACTACATAGTGAGACCCTGTCTCACACACACACACAAAAAAAGCAAAGTGAACATCTAGTGGCCCAATATTTTCCTAGCTAGATGGAGTCCTTGAATCATATACCCTTGTCACAGAATGGGACCCACATTAGGTGTGCCCATCTGAAACTGTCGGCGTGAACCGAGGGCCTCAGGACTAGGGCAGGCTGAGTAGACACTTGTTTTTCTCCTGTGGACCTGGCTGAGTCTGGTGTCTCTCTGGGCCCAAATAACCTAATCACATGGCAGATCACACAGGGGTGTGGTCCTGGCTCTGTGTGCAGAATAAACCAGTTTGCTTCTTCTTCTTTTTCAATACCAGAAATTGAACTTAGGGCCTCACAGTGCTAGGCTCTAACAAGGAGCCGCACCCCCTGTACAACCTGTTTACCTTGTTTAAAAAAGATAAAATAAAACAGGTTATGCTATAGGCCTCAAACCAGTGCCAAAGTGCTACTTCCTGCAGGTCTGGCTGTGTGGCCTGCAAGTCCCCACAATCCCTGAGGGCATGGAGAAGATCTTTCTTATAGGCTGTAGAACTTCCTTGTCCCTTCATCTACTTGGCCAAAGAGCAAGTTTTTCAGCAAGTTAAGCTTCTTGAGGCTCCAAAGGACTGCTTCTTCCTTTTCACCTCCATCCCCTGTCTACCACCTCTGAGGGCCAGTGTCCTCCATGCAGCACACAATGACAACCTCCTCAATGAGTCTGTAGCTTTTTGTCACCTAGTACCTTCAAACCCCCATGTTCAGCCTCCCCTTGCATACCTGTAGCCTTTGAGAGTCGGGCTACTCTTCAAGGTCCCTACTTACTGTGCATTTACTCTGTGCTGTGCTAAGAGCAGACCCACTCTATGGCAGGCGTAATTCTCACTAATCCCTATTTTCCAGATAAAGAAACAAAGGCTCAATGATATTAACATAAGCAAAGTCACACAGCCAGAAAGTGCCATAGCCACCATCCAAGCCCATTTCTGTCTGATTCTCTTTCCTCTCTACCTCAAGGCCAAATTCCACCTTAAAGATCACCCAATCAAGCCAGGCTTGGTAGTACCCATTTGTAATCCTACCACTCTGGGAGGTTGAGGAAGGAGCATCAAAAGAGGCCAGCCAGGGCAAATTAGGGAGATCCTGACTAAAAAAATTAAAAAGGGCTGGGGATATAGCTCAGTGCAAGGCCCAGGGTTCAGTCTCCAGTGCCACAAAAACAAAACAATGATCGTCTAATATGGGCTGGAGATGTAGCTCAAGGATTGAGCATGTGTTTAACATGTGGGAGCCCCTAAGTTCCATGTTCTGCACCATAAAATAATTAACTAAAGTTAATATAAAAAAGAAAAAAGACAACTGAATTAAATTAGACACCTAGTAATAATAAAGAAAATAAAATTAAAATAAGACAGTCATGGGGCCAGGGATTTAGCTCAGTGGTTCTGCCACCTGCCTCGAAAGCACAAGGTCCTGAGTTCGATCCCTGGTACCAAAAAAAAAAAAGACAGTCATGGTGGTGCACACCTGTAATCCCAGCACTTGTGAGGCTGAGGCAGGAGGATCGTCTAAAGTTTGAGGCTAGCCTGGGCCACATAGTAATTTCAAGGACACCCTGAACTACATAGTGAGACCCGGTCTCAAAAACCCAGGGGCAAAAATAATTTTCCCCTAGAGCTAGGGATGGTGGCACATACATGTAATCCCAGTATTCTGGGAGATTCACAAATCCAAACCCAGTTTGGGCAATTTACCAACTTAGTAAGACCCTGTCTCAAAATTAAACCTCTCCCCCATAAATAAATAAATAAATAAATAAATAATAAATGTCTGGAGATGTAGCTCAGTGCAAAGACCCTCCATTCAATCCCTGAATGGTAGAATACTGCTGACTTGGTTTCTTGTTTAAACTTTTCTGCATCTTCTGACATGTTTACCACAGACATGGCTTAATATGTAATCAGGACAGGATAACTACTAGGTGCTACAGGTGCTCTTATGAGAGGCACCCAATCCTGGTGTCATAGGTCAGGGAGAGGTTTCGGGAAGAAGATGTTTAAAAACCAACATAATTAATGCTAAAAACAGATTTAGTTGTGTTAAGTTTATAATTATTCTTTAAGCTGTACTTACGCTTCATGTACTCTCCTCTGTGCCTCTTTCACAATTTAAAAACACAGGTCCACTTCCCAGTGGCAGTAAACCATGCACACACTGACTCCTAAATACCATTTTTTCTTCAATAAACGGAACCAGAAATCTTTGGAAAAATGAGTGATTCTAGGCATTAGGCAGGGAAAATGACAAGGGAAGTCCAGAGCATCTTATAGAGCCAGAAAGGAAATGCTCAAAAAACAAAAATGGGGCATGTCACCGAGACAGGAGTCTATGTGGGAGAGCTCCCAGTCATTAAATCTGGGATGGTGTGAGTTACAAAATAAGTAACAGTACTGAATTTTAACCTAAAGTATAAAAGAAATATGGATGAATCCATATTGACATAACTGATTGAATAAATAATGGAGGGAAAGAAACAAAACTTGAAATTATTCAAAATGATTTATGTCTGCTCCTTCCTCAAAGAGATACAGTTTAAGCCTGAGGGTGAGCTAGACTTGTGTAATTTGTGTCAGAAGACTACAGAATGGAGTCAGGTATGGTGGCACACACATGTAATCCTAGCACTCAGGAGGCCGAGACGGAAGGATTCACACAAATTAGAGGCCAGCCTCAGCTACATAATGAATTCAAAACCAGCCTAGACTTCATAGCAAGCCGCTGCTCCAAAAAAAAAAAAAAAAAAGAATACATAGCCAGGCACAGGGGCACACACCTGCAATCCCAGCACTCAAGAGGCTGAGGCTGGAGGATCCCCATGAGTTCCAGTCCAGCTTGGGCTACGCTACATAGTGATTGCCTTCATTATTTTTCTTGTTGCTGAGAAAAAATACCCAAGTTAAAAAAAATACCCACAAGTTAAAGGAGGAATGGTTTATTTAGCCAACAGTTTGTAGAGGTTTCAGTCCGTAATTGGCTAGCACCAAAGGCAGGGTGGGACGGCAGACAGGCATGGCAGAGGAGAACATAGTTCATGGTGGGCAGAAGGTAGCAAAACAACAAAGGACAACCATAGCTCTTTCTATCCCTTATATCTTATCCAGGCTACTTAGGGTGGGTAGCACTTACACCCTCAATCCTAGTGTCCTTGATCTTAGCATTGCACCATGATTCAATCCCAGTGTCACACACTCTAGATCCAGCCACCTCTGAAAAAGCCCCACCTATGAGCACATGAGGCTTTGAGGGAACATCTAGATACAAGCCATAACAATGAGTTCAAAGCCACCCTGAACTACATAGCAAGACCCTGTCTCAAAAAAAAAAAAAGAATGCATAGTGGAATGTCTTTAATACCAGCATTCTGGGCAGGCCAAGGCAGAAAGACTGCAAGTTTGAGCCCAGCCTGGGTAGTTTAGCAACTTAGTAAGACACTTTTTTTTCCCTCTCCAAAGATTATTTTTTTAAAGATTATTTATAATTTGAAAGTAAATGAGATTACTTCTAAATTTTTGATTTATAATTCACATATGGATGATTTTTTAACATTTTATTTTTATTAATACATGTTTACAGTACATAACAATTACATTCATCATGGAATGTTGGTATATATACATAACACACCTTAATTCTTCTTATGTCTCCTTCTGCTCTCCTCTTTCCCTCAGACCCTGTCTTAAAATTCAAAAAAAAAAAAAAAAAAAAAGGGCTGGGAATATAGCTCAGTGTGAAGGTCCAATGTTCAATCACCAGTACAATAAGAAGAAAGAGAAGAAGAAGGAGAAGGGGGAGAAGGCAGAAAGGGAGAAAGAGGAGGAGGAAGGGGGGGAAGGAAAGAAGGGGAGGGGAAGAAAAACAGGAAGAGGGGGAGAAGAAAGAAGGGAAGAGAGGAGGAGAGAGAGAAGAAGAAGGAAGGGGAGGAGAAGAAGAATAGGGCAGGATGGAGAAGACAAGGAGTAGAGTGAGTGGGGTGGGAAAAGGGGAGAGGGAGGAGGGGTGGATGTGGCTGGATAACTTCTAGGGGAAAAGCCTGGCAACAGCACCAAGCAATCAAGGTTAACATCACACAGAAGTTATGGTGTGGCCTGTCATGAGAAGGGCACTGTGCCTCTATGGAATTCTTCCTCGGCTCCCTTAACTCCAGTCCAGCCAGTAAAGAGGAAAGCATCAGGCAAACCCAAACTGTGTGACATTCTGCAAAATCCCTGACCAGTGTTCCTTAAAACTGTCATGGTGTAGGGCCAGGGATTTAGCTCAGTGGCACTGCACCTGCCTTGGAAGCGCAAGGTCCTGAGTTCGATCCCCTGTACCAAAAAAACCCAAAAAACAAAAAACTGTCATGGTGTAGCAGTTGTGGTGGTGCATGCCTGTAATCCCAGCACTCCGGAGGCTGAGGCAGGAGGATCACTGTGAGTTCGAGGCCAGCCTGGGCTACGTAGTGAGACCCTGTCTCAAAAAACAATAGGGAGAGAGAGAGAGAGAGAGAGAGAGAGAGAGGGAAGAGAAAGGAAGAAGGAAGAAAAAAAGCAGGAAAGAAAGAGAAAAGAAAAGACTGTCATGGTCCTAAGAATAAGGAGACATGAGGACTCAATGTGATATAGTATCCTGGATGGGATCCTAGGAGAGAAATGGACATTAATGAAAAATTAATGAGATCCAAGTAAGTTTGTGGACTTTAGCTAATGGTAAGGTATCAATGCTGACTTTTTTTTTTAAACAGAGTCTTGCTATGTAGTTCAGGGTGGCCTTGAACCCACTATGTAGCTCAGGCTGATCTTGAACTCCCAGTGATCCTTCTGCCTCAGCCTCCCAACTGCTGGGAGTATAGGCATGTACCATCATGCCCAGTGAGGTCTTTTATTTATTGGTTTTCAGCACTGGGCATTTAACCCAGGGCCTTCACACTGCACTACATCTGCAGCCCTTTTTTGAGGATCTTGCTACATCACTAAATTGCCCAGATGGGCTTGAATTTGTAGTCCTCCTGCTCAGCTTCCCAGAGTGCTGGGATTACAGATGTGCACCACCACACCCAGCTCTCTCTTCTTTTTTTTAGTTCTGAGGATCAAACCCAGGGCCACAGGCATTCTACCACAGAGCTACAAACTCAGCCTCTGATTTCTTAGTTTAGACAAATGCACCATGGTAATATGAGATTTTAATAATTAGGAGAAACTGGGAAAGGGGTTTATGGGAACTGGACTATCTGTATGGATTCAACTTGACATAACTGTAGCCATCTTGAATCGTAACCATTATGATTGGCCCTGAATAACCCTAGCTGCTTTTTCCTGCAGTCTCCTGGAAAACCATAATGGATGGTATCCTTAGAGTCACATGAAGCTTCACAACCAGGCACTGTCTCAAGCATGTGCCTGACTCTTTGATACTATCTTAAGATAAACCAGTACATTCCAGCAAGGATGTAGTCACTTTTTCCTAACCCATAAGTACTCCCCTCTTTCTGACACAAATTGTGGGGATCCAATCGGTCTCACTGCTGCCCAGGACCAGACTTCCATGAGTAAGGTCCTCAGTAAACTGTGCTCTGTTCAATCCTGAATCTGCCTGCCTCTCTGGCCTCATTGTACCTTGGACTGAGTTCTTCCAGAATACTATCTTTCCAACTTTATCATTCCACAATAAAATAAAGACTAAAATGTATATTAGATATTGGGAAATGGGAAGGAAATTTTCAAATGGGAAAGGGAACAAGGGAGGAGGGTGAGAGAAAAGAAGGAAGGGACAAGAAAAAGATGAAAATAGAAGGAAAACATAGGAAACAGAGCTTTTGTGCATAGGGAGGGGAGGGGACTTGTGGGAAGGGGGAAATGGGAAAAAAGAGGTAGGATGTATCATGTACAGGTGCAAATTCCCTATGATGAGTGTTATCATTATGCATGTCTAAAATGTACCAATAATGTTTTACTATTAAAAAACAAAATTAATAAACTAAATTTTAAAAATTATTCTACAGTAAAAGCTTGTTATATAATATATATTTTTATATACATGTGGATACTCATGTATAATATACATGTATATAGTATGTGTATGTACTGTGTATGAAACCTAGGGGAGAAAGATATAAAGAAAGAAAGTAGTAAAGAAAAGAAAAGAAAGGTATAAAGAAAGCCTCATGGGCCGGGGAGTTAGCTCAGTGGTTCCACTGCCTGCCTTGCAAGCGGAAGGACCCGAGTTTGATCCCTGGTTCCAAAAAAAAAAAAACTTCATGTAGCCAGGTATGGTGGTACCTCTCTGTAATCACAGCACTTGGGAAGATGAGGGAAGAGCATTGCAAATTTGAGCCCAGCCTGGGCAATTTATCAATTTAGCGAGACCCTGTCTCAAAATAAAAATAATTAGAAGGGCTGAGAACGTAGCTCAGTTCAAAGGCACAGTGTTCAATCCTCAGTACCATGAAGAGAGAGGAAAAAAGAGAGAGGGAGAGAGAGAGGTTTTGTGTATCTAAGCAGAAACCTCTGTCAAGAACAAAATTAAAAATTAATTTGAAGCCTAATTGACTTAATTTTCAATTGTTAAATCAGCCAACAATTTATTCCATAAAATAAAATATTCTGATGGATTGAGCACTGGAGGTTGATTTTAAAATAGAACAGGGTTATGGCTGGGCATGGAGGCACAAACCTATAATCCCAGTAAAATAGGGGATTAGGGCGTGACAAAACTGGCTGGGGAAGTGGGCGTGACTTGTTAATTATAAGATCCTGGGCACTTGTGCAGAACAGTTCTTGGGCCACTCACTGCAGTTGGGCCTCTCCTGAGAACTTGAGCAGGGTTTCAATAGGATGGCCTGGACCTGACACCAGCCTGAGGCGTGGGATCCCAGCACCGCCTCTCAGGACCTGTATATAGATGTTCTTGAGGGTTTCCTCGAGATATGGACAATATAAAAACACATCAATGCTATAAAGAGCTTGCTGTTGTAACTTTCCATGATAGCACATGCTGTGTCTCCCAGGTACAACATGTATTTTTATTTTTGCTTTTACCCTTTTTCTCTTTATTAGGCCCAAGCTCGCTCTGCAGAGCCAGTTTCTCCCCTACTCTTCAGTTTCACTCTCTGGAATAAACTTTGTCACTATCTTTTTGATCATTTTGTCCAGTTCTTGGTTCTAGATGAGAAGAACCTGGAATCTAACTCCAGAGGGAGAGGCAAGCAACTCAGAACCCGGTAACATTTAGAAGCAGCCTACCCAATAACACCAGCACTTGGGAGGTTGAGGCAGGAGGATCCCTTGAGTTTGAGGCCAGCCTGAGCTACACAGTAAGTTCAGGACCAGCCTGAACTACAAAGCAAGACCCTGTCTCCAAAAAAAAAAAAGACAGGAAGGAAGGAAGGAGGGAAGGAGAGAGAGAGAGAGAGAGAGAGAGAGAGAGAGAGAGAGAGAGAGAGAGGGAGGGAGAGGGAGAGGGAGAGAGACAATGGAACAGGGTTTTTTAAAAAAACAGAAACAATAAAAAATGTGGTCTCGTCATTTCAAAGATACTTTTTGTGTGTGCTTCTGGGGATTGAACCTAGAGTCTTGACACTGAACTATATGTTCAACCCTTTTTATTTTTTATTTCAAAACAGGGTTGGTTGCGGTCAAACTTATCATCCTCCTACTTCAGCCTCCCAGAGTACTGCGATTACAGGTGTGGATCACAATCCCTGGCTTTGGGTTTTTTGTTTTGTTTTGTTTTGGTTTGGTTTGGTTTTTTTGAGACAAGGTCTCACTAGGTAGCCCAGGCAGGCCTTGAATTTGTAGCAATCCTCCTGCCTCAGCTTCCAGAGTGGAGTGCTAGGATTATTGGCATGTGCCACCATGCCTGGCCACTTTGGGTTACTTTTTACAAAAAAGGAAATCTTCAGAGGATTAAAGGCAGCAGAAATTTGTCATGTAGACTGAAACAAGCCTGTTTAGGAAATTTGCCTGTCATTTCTCATTTTGCCTAGTTTCTTGGAAGATCAGATAACAACTTCCGGTTTGGTTTTTTAGTATGAATGATTCCAAAGGGTTTTTTTTTTTTAATGGTCTTGGGGATTGAACTCAGAGCTTTGAGTGTGCTAGGGTGGGGCTCCACCCCTGGGATACATTCCAAACCCTAGACCTAAGTAGTTTTGGGAGGGCTGTTTTGTTTTTGGTTTTTTGGTTTTGGTTTTGGTTTTTTGAGACAAGATCTCATGTAGTTCAGGCTAGACTTGCACTATGTGGCTCAGGCTGACCTCAGATTTTTAGCAATCCTCCTGCCTCAGCCTCCCAAGTGCTGGAGTGATAGGCATGGGCCAGGCTGGACCCAAGTTGTTGTTTTTGTTTTTTTGTGTGTGTGTGAGACAGGGTCTCATTATGTAGTTCAGGCTGGCCTTGAACTCACTATGTAGCCCAAGCTGGCCTTGAACTCAAGGCAATCCTCCAGCCTCTGGCTCCCCTGTGCTGGGATTACAGGCGTGCACAACCACCCCAGGCTGACCCAAGTATTTTTTGCTTAACACCTCTGATAAGGCCAGAAGCTTGGGGAAGATGTGAGGTTGAATAGATGGCTTTTAGGTCCTCGGGAGTTCATCCTGGGGGGAGCAGGGTTGAAGGCTGCACAGCAAGGGTGTGGCCTAATTACTCAGTGACTCAGCCAGAGTCACACACACAGTTCAGCTTCCCAACATCCCCTGAGCCCCACCCCTCCCCCACCCAGTACCAATGCTCCTTCCTTCCTGAGCCCTTTCCCCTCTATCTGGAGAGGTCTAGCTCTGGCAAGAGCTGAGTCAGTAGCACAGAGATGGTCAACTCCATCCCCAACTGGTTCAGCTGTTTAAGAGGCTCCACGTTTAGGATCTCAACAGTAATGGGTGGGTCCATCTTTTAGCTCGCCCAGCTCAGAGACTCCTGGTCAAGGACTTGCAGGGTGTAGTCTTATATAAAACTCCAGCCAGTTTTACCTTGAGCACTTCTACCACAGACCCCTGCTCACTACTCCTGCAAGGAATCCAATCCTTTGGGGAAGGAGGGCTCCAGAGCAGAAAGAGAGGAGGGGGCTTCGAGACTGGGTCAGGAAGGACAACTTGCCACCCAGAGAGTCATTACCACTTACTCTTCAGAGGGCCTGCTTGGAACTCCAAATTCATCCAGGTAGGATTCTGGGGTTGGGGGAAAGAAAAAGGAGGTGAAGCAGGTATCAGGACTTCATTTAACTGTTTTTTTTTCAGTACTAAGCATTTAATTCAGGATCTTGTGCATGCTAGGCGAGCACTCTGCCACTGAGCTTTTTATTTTTGTTTTTGAGACAGGGTTTCACTAAATTGCCCAGGCTGGGCTCTAACTTGGATCTTCCTGCCTCAGCCTCACAGAGTGTTGGATTACATGCGTAGGCCAGCTTCTCAAACTTAACTTTTGACTAGCCTCAGATTTAGAAGTGGAAGCTCAATGGGCATGGTGGGACATGCCTGTGATCCCAGCACTCTGGAGGTTGAGACAAGAGGATCACTGAGAGTTCAAGACCAGCCTAGGCTACATAGCAAGACCTTGTCTCAAAATTAAAAAAAAAAAAAAAAAGAAGAAGCTCTGACAAGCCTGCAGCTCTGGGTGAGTTGATCCTTGGTCTTCCTCATTGTCTTGGCCAAAAGTTTAGCATTTTGCAGCTTCTCTTCCCCCTCACTGTAAGACCCGCTGTCTTTACCAAAAGCTCTGAGGAGCTGACTGTAGTGAAGCACACCCGGGGATCCCAGCAGTGCCTCCAGAATGTAAGACCAAAGGCCTTACCAAATGCTCCAAGGAGCTGGCTGCAGCGAAGAACACCCGGGAAGGAACACACCGGACAAGTTGGAAAGTGAAACAGACCTTAGTCTGGCCAGAACGGCACTCCCAAAGCAAAGTAGCTTAGAGAGGCGATCAGCCCAGAGTCCGAGGCTCTTTTTATAGAGGCTTGCAGGGGAGTTAACAGGCGAAATTTACTGAAGAAGGAACAAAGGTTTAGTGGTCTTACATTTGTATGTTAATTAGCCTGACCAGTACTGTTAGTCAGCAGATGTTTTGTAGATTGGTCTATAGGTAGTGGTGTCCAGAACAAAGGGTTGGATAATTATGACTGATAGGGATCTTATCCAGTGTCCCAGAACTAAGAAGCATCTTTATCTATTTACTCACATTCAATCACAGGTGGGGCTAGGGGAGTTTTATGATTACAGAGTTATGCAGTCTTACACCCACCCCCACCCCCATCCCAATCTTCTTCGGGACAGGGTCCCACTCTGTAGTTCAGGCTGGCCTTGAACTCAGTAAGTGGGACAGGCTGGCCTCGAACTTGAGGCGATCCTCCTGCCTCAGCCTTCCAAGTGCTGGGATCGAAGGTGTGCACCACCATGACCAGCTTTTGTTTTTCTTAGCTCACTATTTTTTTTCCTTTTTTTTTTTTTTTGGTACCGGGAATGGAACTTGGGTCCTTGCTCTTGCGAGGCCGGCAGCAGGCGGCAGAACCACTGAGCTAAATCCTGGCCCTAGCTCACTATTTCTTCAGAGTAGTAGGCTGGCATTTGTGTTGCAGGACAATAAAATAACAAGGTGCTGAATCTTGAGACTTTGCTTCTGGGTTTCACACCTTCTTTGCTTAAGGGCTTTCTCACAATATACTAGCGCACATCATGTACTTTATTTTATTTATTTATTTTTTTAAATTTTTATTAGCACATCTTTTTTTTTTTTTGGTACTGGGGATCGAACTCAGGACCTTGCGCTTGTGAGGCAGGCGCTGGAACCACTGAGCTAAATCCCCGGCCCCATCATGTACTTTAGAGACATTGAAAAGTGTGTATTCACTCACTTTTTAGTGCCCCAGGCAATCAGGGACAGAGTATCAGGTCCATGTCTTGTCTTAGTCACTTAACCGGCTATTGGCACAAAATAACCAACACCCACAGCTCAAAGGAGGAGAGGTTTATTTGACTCACAGTTTCAAACAGGTTCAGTCAAAGTCAGCTTGCTCCAAGGCAGAAACAGCATGGTGGAAGGGCCTGGGTGGGAGAAGGTGGTTCAACCTGTGGTAGCTGGGAAGCTTGGAGAGAAGGGAGGGGAGACACCTTTCCAGGTCCCTCCCTCAATGACCCAACCTCCAACCAGGCCCTACCTCCTAACAGCAGTTCATCAATGGTTGAATCCACTAAACAGCATAGCACCTCCACAATCCAATTACCTTCGAACACATGAAATGCTGGGGGAACATTTTAGATCTAAACCATAACAGTCCAGCAGTAGCCTCTTCTTTTCTACAGTAACCACACTTCAAATGCTCAGATTGGCCAGCACAGTGCAACCTCAAGCAGAATTTTGCTTGTCTCCAGTTCCCCATGACACTTGCTCAGTGGTGGTGGATTGACCATGGCCAAGACTTCCTGCTTCTGAGGGAAACTTCCTGATTCCTGCCATAGATTTGAACCACGCAACTCTTAACACTCTTCAACTAGAGTGTCAGCAGCAACTGTTGTGACCTATGCTTCTCATAAAAAGTATGAGGTTTAGGGCCAGGGATTTATCTCAGTGGTTTCGCCGCTTGCTGCCCAAGCACAAGGACCCGAGTTCGATCCCCAATACCCAAAAAAAAAAAGTATGAGGTTTGTGCTCATTATTAACTTCAATAAGCTTCTGGTAGCCCAGGGCTGAGGAGATATTTAGTTTCATCTTGGCATCCCTGATTACCTACAAAGTGCCAGGGTCACCTACAAGTCCTCCCTGTTTCTTTCTGTCCCCTTCCCCACCACCACTCCCAGTGTTCACTTACCAACTTCAGCCCATTCTGCCTCCTGTCTCCCAATCCCTGCTATAACCCCTGTGCCAGGTGACCTTCCTCTTGCCTAGATCATGACAGCAGTCTCCTTGCCAGGTTTCCTCTTCCAGGCTGGTCACTGGTGTTCGTTGTCTCCACGTTGCAGTCAGAATGATTAGTCTATTATAGCTCTCCTTGCCTGGGTAAACATCCCACTGCGTCCTCCTTGATAGCTTGAGATGGAGTCTGCAGTGTTAATGTGGTTTACAATGCCCTTCTCCAGCTTGCCAAAGCCTCCTTTTTAATCTCACTCTACTCCTGCCTGGTTGAGCTAGTTGCAGTTCCCTAAATGTGCTCAAGATATTTCTTTAGCCTCGAAGCTCTGTCTAACTCCTGCACATCATTCAGGTCTCAGCCTGGACACCACTTTCTCCCGGAATCTCTCCCAGAGCTCATCCACCTGCCAGGCTGGGTTAGAAATCCTCAGTGTATAGAATCAGGATTCCCCCAACCCTGGAGGGGTTCAGTTCCCCAGTGGGTATCACTACTTCAATCACCTCCTGTGCTCTCTGATGCTTCTCACCACTCAAGGCCCATCTCAAGTCTGGAGTTGTCTACAACTCCTGGGGAGTGAACGAAAGGTAGCTTCTGAGTCAGGATGTCCCTAGCTCAAGTCTCACCTCACCTCTGCTACTTCTAATGATGCCAGCCTGAGCTTGGCACTTTTCCTTTGAGAATCTCACTTCCATCTGCAAAACGGAGATGATCACAATAATATCCACTTCGCACTTGTTATGAGTAAAGCTACAGATGTTAAGAAATATTGTTATGAAGACTGAGGATAAAGATTCTCTTCCCAGTTGCATCTTCCCGAGATATTGTGTATCCCCTAGGTTTCAGAGATTGGAGGCCAGCAAACAGATGTATGTGATTATGATGGTTATAACCAGCCACTATTTATTGATCACCTATTATGCAGGAAGTACTTTATGTATATTATTTCTAACTCTCAAAACTATCCAAGAGACAGGCTACATCTATTTTATCTTCCTCTGCAACCTGAGGCTGAGAACAATTAAATAACACAAGTTCACAGAGCTATTAGGACCCTGGGAGCAGGAATCTTGAGACTTCTATCTAGCAGGATGATGTTAAGGGTCTCATGGCTGTCTGCCTGCTGGCATATCTCTTAGTCATCAGCTGAGCTGTGTCCAGATAAAGAGAAAAAAAATCAAAGTGAGAGCCTCGTAGAAGGTGGCTAGGCACAAAGACAGGAGACTTGAAATGGAAATTAAAGTGTGGCTGGCTCCACTCAGCACTCTCACAAAGCCCTGGTTCTGTGGTTGCAAGGGGTGAGAGGTGGTCAAGAAGAGCCTTGGACTTATTCTAGCAGCTTCAGCACTGAAATGCTACCGACTATGAACTATGTGAGGATGTTGATCAGAGTGGGATCTGATGGTCAGGTCACTCACAGTAAGGGGCTGGTTAATTCTTCCAAGGAGTCTCTGTCCTCGCTGACCAAGAATTTGATCCAGGAGGAGATGCGGTGTTCATAATGAACCACTAGGTGGCACTATAGGAGGAAGCCACACAAATTACCCTATCAGAACCTCCTGACCTGAAGAAGGGATTGTAGAGCAAGAAAAGGTAAACTCTTCAGTTTACAGAAAAGCCAGGCTGTCGAAAGAAGTTATCCAAGTTGCCTAGTTTTGTTTTTGAGCCAGTACCAGAGACACGGGTCTGCCTAAGTCCAATGTACCTGCCTTTTAATGCCCATTGGACCACATCTGCAGAGGGACAGACAATCTGAGCCTCAGTCTTGCTGTCCGTGGAATGGAGGATTAGTCTGGTTTGTTCATCCGTACTGTCGCCACTAGTCACATGTGGCTATTTGAATTTAAATTATTTAAAACTAATTAAAATTTAAAATTCAGTTTTCAGTCACACTAGCCAGATTTCAAGATTTTGGTAGTCAATTGTACATAGTAGCTCTCATTGGACAGCACAAATATAGAACATTTCCACTCTTGCAGATGGTTCTATTGGACAACATGGGATGATATTTAAGGTGCTTCCAGCTTTAGTATCCTGTGAATCCTCTCTGCAAACATTGGCAGGTGTAGGATTAAACACAAGATTTTCCAACTTTCAGCCTGAGTTCTCAACCATATACAAGCACTAGAGGATACAGAAGAGAATACAACAGATAAAAATCCTCCACTTGTGGAGTTGATATTCTGATGGGCCTAAGATACTACGTACGAAAACCACAGCTCCTACCAACAAAGTAGCTTTGTTAAACTTTAATGTACATATACATCTAGTTAAAATGCAGCTTCTGATTCAGTAAGTCTAGGGTATAGTCTGTGAGCCTGCATTTTTTTTCTTTTTTTGGTACTGGGACCTTGAGCTTGTAAGTCAGGCGGCAAAATCACTGAGCTGAATCCCCAGCCCTGCATTTTTTTTTTTTTTTGAGACAAGGTCTCACTATGTAGCCCAGCCTGGACTTGAACTTGCAGTGATCCTCCTGCCTCAGCCTCCCACATGCTGGGACCACCTGCAGGTGCCACCACACCCAGCTCCTGAATTTCTTTTTTTTTTTTTTGGTACCAGGGATTGAACTTGGGTCCTTGCACTTGCGCAGCAGGCAGCGAAACCACTGAGCTAAACCCCCAGCCCCTAAATTTCTAATAAGCTCCTGTGATACCAATTGTTGTTGGTGCAAGGGTACACTTTAAGTGTAGCAAGGATTAGAAAGGTTTGTGGCAGGACGGAGTTGGTGTATGCAAGTCAGCTAAAATAATATGTTTGTATTGTGGATCTTCCTGGGAGGCCTGGGTTCAAATCTCACTCCCAGATAGTACTTTCTTCTGAATCCTCTGCATGAGGCTAGGAAGTCTCTTCTGAGTCCCTGTCATCCCTCACACTTCTCAGCACTTTTCATGCCACAATGCCTTTCCTTTAAAGTCCATGTCTCAGCCACCCACATGGAGAGGCCATCTGTGTTCGTTTCATTCCCGTACTCCCAGTTCCCAGTACAGTGGCAAGTAGCAATGCTGATTTGATTTTTCAGTGTTCTTTACTCTTTTTTTATTCCATTAAGTTTATTGGTACATGTAAGGTACACAATATAGTTACATTCATCATTGGGATCTTGTACCTTTACATGATATATCTTGGTTCTTATTTTTTCCCCATTCCCTTGTCTTCCCTTCACCTCCTCCACCCTTCCCTATTTACAAAGACTTTGTTTCCATTTTTTTCCTTTTCTTGTATTTTTTCTTTTCCTTTCTTTCCTTTCCCTACCCCTCCCTTCTTTACTCTTTAAATAATATAGATACAAGTGCTTTGTCAGACTTGCTAATATTTTCTCTTTTTTAGTTTTTATTTTTATTAGTCCATAAATGACCACATTCTTCATGGGGAGTTGGTACATGTACATAGCATATCTTAATTCTTTTTACTTCCCCCTCAAAATAAAAAATAGGAGCTGGGCTGGGGATGGAGGTCAGTGCAAAGGCATGGGTTAAATCCTCAGTCCAATAAATTAATTAATTAATTTAATTTCCACCAGGTGTGGTGATATACACTTATAATCCCAGCACTCTGGGAGGCTGAGGCAGGAGGATAACAAATTCAAGCCCAGCCTGTGCAATTTAGTGACTTAGCAAGACCCTCAAAATAAAAAAATAAAATAAAATAAAGGGCTGGGTTGTAGCTCAGTGCAAATGTGCAAGTTCAACTTCCAGTACAAAAAAGTTTCAATTTCTAATTGTTACTTATTAGAATGTAGAAATACAAAGAGATACAGTAATTTTGTTTGCTACAATCTTATTAAATTCATTTAAGAGTTCTAGTAGCTCCTTTTTTTTTTTTTTTTTTGAGGCAGAATCTCATTATGTAGTTCAGGCTGGCCTTGAACTCACTATGTAAACCAGGCTGGCCTTGAACTCATGGCAATCCTCCTGCCTCAGCCTCCCAAATGCTGGGATTACAAGTGTGTGCCACCATGTCTGGCTGATTTTTGCTTCTTTTTGTTTATTTAGTAGCTTTTTAATTGTGTGTGTGTGTGTGTGCGCGCGCGCGCGCTCGCATGTGTGTGCTTTTCTAGTAAACCGTCATATCAGCTATGAATAAAGACAGTTGTACTTCTTCCTGTTCAACCTATATGCCATCTACTTGTTTGCTTTTGCAGTATTGGGGATAGAAACCAGGGGTACTCTACCTCTGAGCTATATCCCCCAAATTTTATTTATTTATTTAAAAAAAATTTTTTTTGGGGGGTACTGGGGATCGAACTTGGATCCTTGAGCTTGCACAGCAAGCAGCAGAACCACTGAGCTAAATCCCCAGCCCTATTTATTTATTTAAAAAAAATTTTTTTTTACCAGGGATCAAACTTGGGACCTTGTGCTTGTGAGGCAGGTGGTGGAACCTCTGAGCTAAATCCCCTGGCCCATTCCCCAAATTAAAAAAAAAAAAAAAATTTTGAAGTGAGGTCCTACTAAGTTGCCCAGATGGGACTCAAAGTTGTAATCCTCCTGCTTCAGTGCATTTATTTTTCTTGCTTTATTTTATTGGTTACTACTTCCAGTACAAGACTGAATACAAGTAGTAAGAGCAGACATCCTTATTTTTTCTCAATCATAGTTGGAAAGTATTTAGTACTTTACTATTAAGAATAATATTAGAAGGGCCAGGGATTTAGCTCAGTGGTGTTGCCGCCTGCCTTGCAAGCGCAAGGTCCCGAGTTCAATCCCTAGCACCGCACACACACAAAGAAAGAATTATATGTTTGGGCCAGGGAGTTAGCTCAGTAGTTTCATCGCCTGCTGCGAAAGCGCAAGGACCTGAGTTCCATCCCCGGTGCCAAAAAAAAAAAAAAAGAAGAAGAATATTAGAGGGCCGGGGATTTAGCTCAGTGGTTTTGCTGCCTGTTGCACAACCGCAAGGACCTGAGTTCCATCCCTGGTGCCAAAAAAAAAAAAAAGAATAATATTAGACCTGGGCATGGTGCCACACACTTGTAATCTCAGCGCTCAGTGAGCTCCAGGCCAATCTGAACTGCACAGCAAGACCTTATCTCAAAAAAAGAACGAAAGGGCTGGGGATTTAGCTCAGTGGTTCTGGCCCCTGCCTCGCAAGCACAAGGACCCAAGTTCGATCCCTGGTACCAAAAACAAAATAAAACAAATACAGACAAGTTCAAGAAGTGAATTTATTTTTCTCATAAGAAATAATGGAGGGGCTGGGAATTTAGCTCAGTGGTTCCGGCGCCTGCCTTGCAAGCACAAGGTCCCGAGTTTGATCCCCAGTACCAAAAAAAAAAAAAAAAAAAAAGAAATAATGGAAAACTAAATAACTGGTTCTGAGGCCCAAAAATTACACATATACATTCATTTTTCTGGGACTTTAACAAATTTTGTAATTATTTCTTTTTTTTAACCCTATCTGTGGTTTTCACAGTTTTCCTCTTAGCTTTACTGCTGGTATCACTAACTTTCTTTGGAGCTGTGGTTATGATATTTTACACAAATAAAGCACACCCCCCCCCCAAAAAAAAGCACAGTGACAAATGTTTTAACACACTAACACAAGCACTGTATATTGTCTGGGAGAGCAGTGCTTAGACTGAAGCATCACCCCTTTGTGTCCCACTGAGATGTGGCACATGACTCACTCTCAGCCTGTACTTGTTTCTTCGGGGTTTTTCTCTGGTACCAGGGACCATGAGCTTGTGAGACAGGCACTGGAACCACTGAGCTAAATCCCCGGCCTGCAGCCTCTACTTGTTTTTTCAAGTCAGATTTTCAGTTTGACTGTCAAGCAAAGTTACAAACACCAAGCAGGTGTTTTTAGAACTTTGTTGTTCGGTAGTGAAAAGTTTGAGCTTGGAGCTGTTCAAAAACCAAGGTATCACTGTATTTTTCTTTTTTGAGTCAGGGTCTCATTATGTAGTCTAGACTGGCCTCAAACTGGTGGTGATCTTTCTGCCTCAGCCTCCTGAGTCTGGGAATACAGGCATGTATCATCACGCCCAGCCAGCTATAGATTTTTGTAGATGCTCCCTCGTTATCATAAATAAAGATTTTAGCAAATGAATTTGATTTGGGTAGCAGGCGGCAAAACCACTGAGCCTTTTCTTTTTTTTTTTTTTTGGTACCAGGGATCGAACTTGGGTCCCTGCACTTGGGTAGCAGGCAGCAAAACCACTGAGCCAAATCCCCAGCCCCAAATGAATTTGATTTGAATTTTATCAAATGCTTTTGCTGTATTTATTAAAATGATTGTGTCATATTTTCTTAGGCTGTTGATTTGAGGAGTTACACTAATTTTCAAATGTTGGAGGAACTTTGAACTTCTTGGATAAACCCCACTTGGTTATGACATATTATCCTTTCATATGTTGTTTGTTTGATTGCATATATATATAATTTTTATTTTGGATATGTTTTCCAGGCTGGTCTTGAACTCCTAGACTCAAGTGATCCTCCTGCCTCAGCTTCCTGAATATCTGGGACAACAGATATGTGTCAAACCACACGAAACAATTGCTAGTATTTTTTTTAAAGATTTGTTTGCATCTATGTTCATTTGGTTTGGTTTGTGCTTTTATTTTCTTATTATATCTATTGGAGACCCCAGAAGAGGATCCTGATCTCCTGCTCGGTGCTGTGATGCAAGGTGAGAAGAAAGACTTAGAGACAGAACGAAAGAGAGAGAGAGACAGAGAGCTGAGATGGCTAGTGTTTGAGCAAGCAAAAGGCCCTGAACAGCCAGAACCATTGATATTTATTGGTGACACAATCATTGTTAAGTTGGGGTAAGGGAGCTATATGTGGTTGCTAGGGGTACATTGCTGATGCAGGCAAGGCTTGTAAAAGAAAAGACAAAGCATTCTTGTGTTAGGAACAGAACAGACCAGATATAAGTCGTGGTAAATAATTAACCTTGTCTTTTTAGTTAGGAAGGTTTTAATTCTGGAAATGGAATTTAGGTGTGAGTTACCCTGACCGCGGCTGCCATGTTATCTCATATTAAGCCCCACAGCTTCATGGGCCATTTCTTTGGCCTCTGATGTGACCATTGGCACAGAGGTTATGCTAACCTTCACATCATCCACAGTGCTTTCATGAGTCACGTAGGCTCTGTCAGACTCACTTTTTAAAACAAGCCACTTGTGGGGTTAACGCTTTACAGCATGCACTGCTTATAGCCTGCTTTGGGCATAATCAATAGGGCGGTCTCCCACAAATATTTTTGTCTGGTCTTAGTATTGGGTAATGCTGGCCTCAAAATAAATTTTAAAATGATACCTCTTCTAATTTTCAGGAAGAATTTGTATAGAATTTATATTTCTTCTTTAAAAGGATAGAATTCACCAGTGAAGACATTTGGGTCTAGAGTTTTCTTTGTGGAGGATTTTTTTTTTTTTTTTTGGTACCAGGGATCAAACTCAGGACCTTGCACTTGGGAGGCAGGCCTTGGAACCACTGAGCTAAATCCCTGGCCCTGTGGAGGATTTTAACTACAAATTCAATTTTTTAAAAATTTTATTTTATTTTCAATTTCTTTAATAATTGTTCAAGTTAACTACTGTATTTCTTCTTGAGTGAACTTTGGCAGCTTATGTCATTCAATAAATTTGTCCATTTCATTTAAGTTATTTTATTGACATAAAGGTTTTTTTTATAAAGTTTAAAAAAAAATATTCTTGGGCCAGGGATTTAGCTCAGGCACCATGCCTGGCTTGCAAGTTCAAGGTCCTGAGTTCAATCTCTACATAGTGAGTTCAAGGCCAACCTGGATTCCATAGCAAGACACTGTCTTCAAGTAAAAGGAAGAAAGGAAAGAAAAAGGGACCAAGCTCATCCATTTGTCAGAAACTCAGTCCTACAATAATTAACTTGTGCCTGTGGTAATGACATTAACCCATTCATGAGGGCTGTCATTGTGATCTAATCCCTCTCTCTTTCTCTCTCTCTCTCTCTCTCTTTCTCTCTCTCTCTCTCTCTTTTTTCAAATTTGAGGGCCAGGGATTTAGCTCAGTGGTTCCACCACCTGCCTTGCAGCCACAAGTTCCTGAGTTCCATCCCCAATACCAAAAAACACCAAAACAAAACTGTTTTTCAAATTTAAGATTTATTGGAAAAAATACAAACCAAATTGCCCCTCCAAGGCGAGGTTTTGAAACAATCTCTTGTAAGCCAATAATTTCCACTTACGTTTCATGCATTTATTTTTTTGAGACAAGGTCTCGCTGTGTGTTTAGGCTGGCCCTGAACTTACTTTGTAGCCCAGGCTGGCCTCGAACTCATGGTGATCCTCCTGCCTCTGCCTCCCAAGTGCTGGGATTGCGCCACCATGCCCAGCATTTCATGCATTTTTAAATCATCATTGATTTGTAAAGGTATATATATATATTTTGGTACTGGGGATCGAACTCAGGTCCTTGCGCTTGTGAGGCAGGCAGTGGAACCACCAAGCTAAATCCCTGGCCATAAAGGTATATTTTAATAGCAGAGGGGGAAATTTGGCATAATAAAATTTTGAAAGCATTTTTTTCCTAATTACAGTGTTAAAACATCTTACAGAACATTTACTATAGTATGTTGACTTGTTTCTTGCCTGTATGTACCTGGATATTTTGATAAAAATATGATTTTTCAAATTCAATCAAAACACTTATATTTTATCTTTTTTGAGTATGCTAAAATATATAGCAACATGACAAAAATTTACATTTTTTATCTCTTCAAGATACTGTACTAAAAAATGATACTGCACTAGATTTATTTATACAGATCAATTTTCTATATCTTAATAGTTTGACAAAAGATCTTCATCTCTGTCACAGCTTTGGCTTTAAGACTTTCCACATTTCTTCAGTTTACTGTTTGGCTACAGCTTCTCCAGAGCAGTCGAGATAGTCTGCATTCCACATACCAATGCCCCGTAAGCCATAGTTTGTATATATGCTGCCTTTTAAGAAATGCTCTGAGGTGGGCCAGGGACTTAGCTCAGTGGTTCTGTTGCCTGCCTTGAAAGCACAAGGACCCAAGTTCGATTCCTGGTACCAAAAACAAACATTTAAAGAAATGCTCTGAGGGTGCCAGGGATTTAGCTCAATGGTTCTGCCTCCTGCCTTGCAAGTGCAAGGTCCCGAGTTCGATCCCTGGTACCAAAAAAAAGAAATGCTCTGAGGGTTATCATACCACACTTGATGAAAATGGCCAGCAGGATCTTTATAATTATAATAAGGAGCCTGCTGATCTTTATTCCACTGACTTCCAGAAACAGAACTATTTATTTGTTTCACGATTGTTTTATAGGGCATTTGTCATCCTGCAGCATCATTACAAGGAGCCCCCCCTGGAAAGAGACTTTTGCAGTGATACAAACAAGATCCTCGAATAGGTTCAGGCAGTGATAATCATAACCATACGAAGGAACACCCAGTACAAGTTTCTTAGAGTTAATGACCATCTTGATGTAGTCACTATATCCTGATAATGTCTGATTATAGGGAGCATTGGCTGCTGCAATACATTCTGACCAGATCTAACTTTGTTCATCATAAGACATGACAAAGAGAAAGTCACAAGCATCTGCAATTCCAGTATAATTATAGCATCTTCTTCTGTCTATGTTCTTTGGAGACCAAGCCACATCAAAAGTTACCTGTGATCCCTCAATCTCATGATGGAAAGACTGTGGTTTCTTTGACCAAAGCTGTTAAATGCATCATATTCTGGTGATGAAAAATTAACTTCTTGCTCTATGTCAATATTAATTCTATCCATATATTGTGTTTTAGCCAAGTGAAGTTTTTGTGCTATCCAGGATGCTCTGAAATTAGGATCAATGATGTTCTTTAAGGGTACATCTCAAAGTCTGGGCAGTGTCGGATCTGGCAGCAGAGCTCAGGTTCTCAGCAAGGACAGTCAGCCCAGGCCACCAGGCACAGCACCAGCAAGGCCAGCAGCCCCAATGGCTGCAGGATGACCCTTGGGGTGGGGTGAGGAACATAGCATCTGAGGTCCAGTGCAGACATGCTGGAGGGTGGCCTTTCTTTCTTTCTTTCTTTCTTTCTTTCTTTCTTTCTTTCTTTCTTTCTTTCTTTCTTCCTTCCTTCCTTTCTTTCTTTCTTTCTTTCTTTCTTTCTTTCTTTCTTTCTTTCTTCCTTCCTTCCTTCCTTCCCCCCCCCCACCAGAGATCAAACTCTTTGTGGTTTTTTTGAGACAGAGTCTCACTATGTAGTTCAAGCTGGTCTTGAACTCACTATGAAGCCCAGGCTGGCCTCAAATTCACAGCAATCCTCCTGCTTCAGCCTCCCAAGAGGTGGGTTTACTGACATGCACCACCATGCCTGGCTGCATGATATGCTAATTTCTATACTTGACTTTTTAAAAACTTTAAACCTGTCTATGCCTTTTTATTTTAAATGAAGTATATCGCAGACAAAATATAGTTGGGTCTTGTTTTTTTCTTTTTACTTTTGATGGTTCTGGGGATTGAACCCAGGGCCTTGTACATGCTAAATTCACACTCTTGTCACTGAGGTACATCCTAAGGCTTGAGTCACTTTTTTTTCTTTCTTTTTTGGTACCAGGGATCGAACTCAGGTCCTTACACTTGCGAGGCAGGCGGCGGAACCACTGAGCTAAATCCCCAGCCCTTTATTTCTTTTTTCTGTCTTTATTTCTTTTGTACTGTGCGTTGAACCCAAGGTCTTTGCCCTGAGCTATATCCCTGACCCCTCTTTTTTTTTTTTTGGTACCAGGGATTGAACTCAGGACCTTGCGCTTGTGAGGCAGGCGGTGGCACCACTGAGCTAAATCCCCGGCCCCCCTCTTTATTTTTTTGAGAGAATCTTGCTAAGTTGCTAAGTTGCCCAGGCTGGACTCAAACTTAAAGTCCTCCTACCTCAGCTTCCCAGAGTGCTGGGATTGCGGGTGTGTCACTATACCTTGCCCAAGTCTTGCTTTCTTAATCTAATATGACAATTTTTGGCTCTCTTTTGAGGCATTTAGATAATTTTAAATATAATTTTTATATGATTGGATTTAAATTTATTATCTTGAATTTTTTCTTTGTTCCATCTGTTTTGTTTTTGTTTTTGTTCCATCTGTATTTTTCATCTTTCCCTGCTTCTGTGCAGAGCTTTGGGGGTTTTTGTTTTTGTTTATGGTCCCACTTTATCTCCATTATTGGCTTATTAGTTATACTGCCTTTTAAAAATTTTAGTGGTTACCCTAGGATTTATAATGTATGTATTTCACTTATCACAATTAATCTTCAAACATGCCATTTCCATATACTGTAAGAACCTTAAACAATGCACTATAGGAACTTTCCAGCTCCTTCCCACTCTCTTTTGTACTGTCATGCATTTTTACTTTTAAATATGTTAAAAACCAGACATAATATGTTGTTAATTATTTTTACTTTAACTATATTTTAAAGAAATTAAGAAAAATGTTTTTCATATTTACCTTATTATCTACCATTTTTAGTACTCTGTAGATCTAGTTTGCCTCTCCTATCCTACTCCTGGCTGAAGACGGAGATCTGCTGACAATGGATTTTCCCAGCTATTTTTGTTGCTTCATCAGCTTTCAGCCACCCCTGCACACCTGCGCTGCAGAGCTGCTTCCTTTCATGCTCTTGTGTTTCTGCTCTGGCCTGTAACTTGGGACTGGGCTTCTAGAGGAGTGTGAGATGGAGTTCTCTATTGTCCTGATCCAGTGTTTCTGTTTTGATTTATTTTTTGCTGTGTGTGTGTGTGTATATCTGTGGTACTGGAGTTTGATCCCAGGCAGAGCTTAGCTACATCCCCAGGCCCCCTTATTTTTATTTGATTTTGAGACAGGATCACATAAGTTGCCCAGACTGTCCTCAAACTTGCAGTCCTCTTGCTTTAGCCCCCGAGAGGCTGGGGGCTATCGTGCCTTGGTGTTTTGTTTTGTTTCATTGGTGCTAGGGATTGAGCTCAGGGCATTGTACATGCGCAGCATGCTCTCTACCACTGATCTATATCCCCAGTTTCAGTCTTAGGCTTTATGCCTTCAGTCCTAGGCTTGACCTCTCTGCATTTCACCCCTTCTGTGATAGCAGCATTCCACTCTGTGTTTTGGTTGGATCTCAGTGTTAGCCGACCGTGGCTTGGGATTGCTGCAGGAACCTAGGCCCAAGATGGTTTCTTGTCCCTCCTGGAAAGGTGGTGAGAGGGTTGCTTCTTTAGTTCCCTGCACTGTGTCTTGTGTCATGTGGTGAGAGTGTTTCCTACACAGCCACCACCCCAGTCAGGTGGTTTTTGCTTCTACTCTTCCCCTAAAATTATAAAATCTTTGCCAAGACCTGGCATGAGAGAATTTGCTTCCCCTACCAAAGATGCCTTTGCTTGATGGGAAGAAGGGTCTGGAAAAGCTAGTGGATCTCAAAGCTCATCCCTCCACAGAACCTTATTATCTCCTGCACACCTGTTCACTTGCACCCCTGAGATCCTTGCCTCCAGTCTTTCTTGCAAGCACCCACTGGAGATCCTTGGTACAGAGCCTGGGGTGACTGCACACTCCCTGTGTGTCTGGGGCCAGTTCTACAGCAAACCAACATGTTAGCACACACTTGAGCTCTCAAAATGTTCAAATTTTAGCTGATTTCTTCTTACCATGTGGATCGCAGCCACCTTTTTCCTGTGCTATAACAAAAGTGACGTAATTCGTGCATCTCAAAACATCTCTGAGAAGCTTGTCCCTCTTTGGAATTGAGTTGACTTGGTTCCCTTGCAACCTGAGCTCTCTGAAGAACTCAGGAAAAATTTTGACTCCATAAATACCTGCCTTTTCCTCATTGTTAGGGTTGGAGCAATGCTCTTTGTCACTTTTTTCCAAGCAAGATGGAAGTGGAAGCCTAGAAACTTTCTTGAAATTTACTTTTTATAACTGAAAGAGATATTTTGGATATCTTTTTATGACAACAGTAAAGGATTAATATAGTAATTCTAGACCACTTTGGCTGCAATAGAATACCCCACACAGGAATTTTGCCAAAACCAAATTCCCCAACCTACAAGGCTTGGTCCACCTTTTGCTGCATCTCCAGAGCTTGACTCGGTCATTATGGAGCACAGTGTCTATTTTAGTCCATTCTGCTCTAACAAGATATCCAAGCCTAGGTTATTTATAAAGAAAAGAGGTTTATTTGATGCCTGATTCTGGTGCTGAAAGTCTAAGAGCAAGTGGCCGTATCTGTTTGGCCTCTGGAGTTGACCTTATGCTACTTCACAATGTGGCCAAGAATTGAAAAGGAAATCAGTTTGTTATGCTTTGGATCATTTTGTTTTGTTTCATCTCATTTACCTTGTTTGTAGTACTTAGAGATCAAACCCAGAGGTGTTCTATAACTGAGCTACATCCAGCTCTTTTTAAGTTGCCCAGACTGACCTTGAACTTGTAATCCACTTGACTCAGCCTTCCAAGTAGGGATTACAGGCAAGTGTCACTGTCTCCTGCTTATAGTTTGTGTCTTGAATTTCCTCCAAAGTCTAGAGTGTTAATAGTCTTGGTGTCCAGGGTGGCCCTTTTGGGAGGTGGGGAAACCTTTAAGGTGAGGCCTAGTAGGAGGTATTTAGGCCCATGACTTCAACACTGCCACACTGAGGACGGAGCCTCCAGCCCATGACCTCTTGGGGAACGAGGGACATTTCAGCACAGAGAAAAAGGTGCCTCCTGGCCATGTAGGAAAAGTCCTTATGCAAGCACTGTTTGGCCTTAATTGAGTCACATCCTCATTCTTTTTTTTTTTTCTGGTACCTGGGATCTAACTCAGGACCTAGGCTTGCAAGGCAGGCGAGGCACCACTGAGCTACCTCCCTGGCCCCTCAATATCTATTATACATTTTGGTCCTTATTTCCCCTTTCGGTTCTCACACCAGAGAAACAATGCCCCAGTTTCACGTATTCTGTTGTAGCAACACAAAATGGACTAGGACACTGGCATTGGAATCAAAATATTTAGGTTGGGGCCAGGGATTTAGTTCAGTGGCACAGCACCTGCCTCACAAGTGCAAGGTCCTGAGTTCGATTCCTGGTACCAAAATATATATATATTTAGGTTGAAATCCTAGCTCTGCCATTTACTAAATTTTTGACTTGGATGTCAATAACAATAATACCAGTATTTTTGTTTGTGTTTTTGTTTTTTGTTTTGAAACAGGGTCTCTCTGTAGTTCAGGCTGTCCTTGAACTCACTATGTAGCCTAGGCTGGCCTTGAATTCATGGGGATCCTCCTGCCTCAGCCTCCCGAGTGCTGAGATTACAGGTGTGCGCCACCATACCTGGCTGTGATAGTATTTATTTATTTTATTTTTTTATAATAGTATTTGTTGAATGCTTACTGTTTGATAAGCTTTAGCAAATGTTTATCTCATCTAGTCCTTAACACAACTTTATTCTGTGGGCACTGACAACCTATCTATCTCTATGTATAGATACAGAGATACTTTATTTCTATCTCTATATCTATATAAATTTGGGGAAATATTACTGGGGATTAAAACCAGGGCCACATAGTTGCTAGGCAAACACTGAGACAAGTTACATCTCCAGCCCTTTAAAATTTTTATTTTAAAATAGGGTCTCACAGGGCCGGGGATTTAGCTCAGTGGTTTCGCTGCCTACTATGAAAGTGCAAGGACCCGAGTTCGATCCCCAGTACCAAAAAAAAAGAAAAAAAAAAATAGGGTCTCATAGATGGGCGTGGTGGCGCACACCTGTAATCCCAGCACTTGGGAGGCTGAGGCAGGAGGATCACTGAGAGTTCCAGGCCAGCCAGGGCTACATAGTGAGTTCAAGGCCAGCCTGAACTATATAGTGAGATCCTGTCTCAAACAAACAAACAAAAAATGGTCTCATTAAGTCAAATATTGTCTTCATGTTGTATACCTGAAACTAAGGCTCACAGACTGGGATTCAAACCCAGGGCCTGGCCTTCATCCAGAGCTTCTCTCCGCAGGTTGGCTGGGCAGCCTGGGGCTCCTCGGCTGTGTCCCGGTTCCTGTCCATGGCAGGGCACGGTGAGGTCCTGGGAGCAGCTTAGAGCCCCTCCTTCATTTGGTGCTCCGCTTAGCTGCATGGGCGCCTGCAAGGCCCAATTCCACCCACCCCCACCCCCACCCCCACCCCCCACCCCCGCCTTACGGCTCTTCTGGTACCTGGTCCCTCACTACAGAGGCACAGGGGATTATACTTCACATAGTTAAATGTGATAGATTAATAACTACCACAAATTGTCATTTTCTAAGCTGTGCTTGATGCTATGGTATTGCTGATTGTAACATTTGGCCTAACATGTTGTGATTGATCTAATCAGTTTTCCTTCCTGGTATTAGGAAAATAAAATAGCCTCAGAGTCATTACAGCCTCAAAACCTAAACACAAGCCATATCTGGAAGACACCTCTGAAAAGCAATCATTCCACAAGGGTTTTAAGCACAAGCAACAAAGATACCTGCATTAAGCAATTTTGAAATATCAACCCAGGAATTAAACCAAGGACAGTAACAAAAACAAAAATGAGAAGACATTTAAGCAAGGCACAAACGCAGGCCTCCATGCCACAAAAAGGAAATTCTGGGGGAAATGAGTTGGAAAAGTCAGATAATCAACCAGCTGGACACCCTGAACTGATAGCACAGGAAGTAACAAAGCAGATACATGAGGCTCTAGAAAAATTCAAAGCAGAAATAATCTCCCAGATAAATACAGAGATGATTAGAGTGAAAGACATGATTAGAGGCTCTAGAGCAGAAACAGACAAGAAAATAGATGAGATCAGAAACATGCTGGAAGCCCTGAATACCCAGCATAAGAAAGAAATGGAATCCATGAAACAGATTCAAACAGATATTCAGGAAGTTAAAAATTCCATTGAAAGCATGCAGAGCAGACTAAGAGAATCTGAAGACAGAATACCAGATATAAAAGACAAGATCGCAGTTAAGGACCATGAAAACAGAGATTTCTTAAAGATAGTAAGGGACCATGAGAAATCAATCCAACAGCTGCTAGATGATGCAAAGAAGAATAACATAAGACTGATAGGAGTCCACAAAAAAACAGGAGACAGTACAATTGACATAAAAAAACTGTTTACAGAAGTAATAGTAGAAAATTTCCCAGAGGTGGAGAATTGGACACACAGATAAGCGAGGCATATAGAACTCCACCCAGCCACAATCAAAAAAAATCTACACCTAGGCATATAATAGTCAAGATCCCAGAAACCCAACAGAAGAACAAAATTCTACAGGCAGTTAGAGAAAAGAAACAAATCCCCTACAAAGGAAAGCCCATCAGAATCACGGCAGATTTCTCAACACAAACCCTCAAATCAAGGAGAGCCTGGAGTGAAGTATTTCAAGCCCTTAAAGAAAATAACTTCCAACCTAGACTGTTGTATCTGGCAAAATTATCTTTCAAAATCAATGGGGAAATTAGATACTTTCACAACAAAGAACACCTGAGAAATTTCATGAACACCAAACCAGCACTCCAAACAATTTTATGCAATATCCTAGAAAAAGACAATGACGGTCACAACTCCATGAGGGCCAACAGAGAGAAGACACCATGCAAGGTAAGGCAATAAAGGGAAAGGGGGAAAAATAAGAAAAGAGCCAACAACAATAAAACATCACTGCAAGAATGAGTCAATATCTCTCAGTTATAATCATCAATGTTAATGGCCTCAATTCACCAATCAAAAGAAACAGACTGACAATGGGTTAAGAAGCAAAACCCAGCAATATGCTGTATACAAGAAACACACCTAACTCAAAAGGAAATTCATAGACTGAAAGTAAAAGGATGGAAAACAGTTCTCCACATGACAGGATCCCAGAAAAAAGCAGGGGTAGCAATCTTATTTGCAGACAAAGTAGATTTCAAATCAAAACTAATTAAGAGAGACAAAGATGGTCACTACATCCTTGTGAAGGGAACAATCCAAGAGGAAGAGATGACAATCCTAAATATTTATGCACCAAATATGAATGCCCCCAACTATACAAAACAAATATTAATGGACATGAAAAACCAAATAAGCACTAACACAATTGTAGTGGGGGACCTCAACACCTCTCTATCACAAATAGACAGATCATCTAGGAAAAAAATTAACAATGAAATTCTAGAACTGAACCAAGCTATTGAACAAATGGACTTAAGAGATGTTTATAGAGTGTTCCACCACACAAAATCAGAATACACATTCTTTTCAGCTGCACACAGGTCATTCTCCAAAATAGATCACATGCTAGCTCATAGGGCAAACCTAAGTAAATGTAAAAGAATCAAAGTTATCTCCTGTATATTATCAGACCATAGTGCAATAAAATTGGAGATCAATAACATAAGAAACCGCAGAACAACCACAAACACATGGAAGTTGAATAACACTGTCCTGAACAACCAATGGGTCACAGAGGAAATCAAAGAAGAAATTAGACAAGTTTCTACAAGTAAATGATAATGCCAGTACAACATACAGGAATCTGTAGGACACAATGAAAGCAGTTCTTTGTGGGAAATTCATAGCAGTGAATGCCCATATTAGGACAACAGAGAGAACTCAGTTAAATAACCTAATGCAGAACCTCAAGCTCCTAGAAAAAGAAAAGCATAACAAACCCAAAGCTCATACAAGAAAGGAAATTATAAAGATCTGAGCAGAAATCAATGCAATGGAGACTAAGAGAACAATACAAAAAAATCAATGAATCAAAGATCTGGTTTTTTGAAATAATAAATAAAATAGATAAACCTTTAGCCAACCTTATCAAAAAAAGGAAAGAAAAGGCTCAAATCCATGCAATTAAGAATGAAAAAGGTAGGGCTGGGGATTTAGCTCAGTGTTTTCGCCACCTGCTGTGCAAGCACAAGGACCCAAGTTCAATCCCCTGTACCAAAAAAAAAAGACTGAAAAAGGTGAAGCCACAACAGATCCAGCAGAAATTCAGAGGATCATCAATACCTACTTTGAGAACCTGTACTCTAATAAAATGGAAAACACTGAAAAAATGGACAGATTCCTAGATACATACAAATTGCCAAAGTTAAATGAAGAAGATATAGAAATTCTAAACACCCCAATAACAATGAGTGAAATTGAATATGTAATAAAAAGTTTACCAACAAAGAAAAGCCCAGGTCCTGATGGGTTCACTGCTGAATTCTACAAGACGTTTAAAGAAGAACTATCACCATTACTCTTTAAACTCATCAAGGAAATTGAAAGGACAGCAAGGCTTCCAAATTCTTTCTTGGAAGCAAGTGTTACTTTGATTCCAAAACCAGGGAAAGACCTATCCCAAAAAGAGAACTACAGACCAATCTCCCTAATGAACATAGATGCAAAAATCCTCAACAAGATACTGGCAAACAGAATACAGAGGGTCATCAAGAAGATCACACACACACACACACACACACACACACACACACACACACACACAGAAGATCATACACCCTGACCAAGTCGGATTTATCCCAGGGATGCAAGGATGGTTCAACATCCATAAATCAATAAATGTAATACACTATATTAACAGAGTCAAGGACAAAAACCATATGATCATCTCAATAGATGCAGAAAAGGCATTTGACAAAATCCAGCACCCATTCATAATAAAAACGCTACAGAAAATTGGAATAGAAGGTCTTTATCTCAACCTGATTAGGGCTCTCTATGAAAAACCAACAGCCAACATCATACTAAATGGTCAAAAACTGAAAACTTTAATGCTAAAATCAGGAACAAGACAAGGATGCCCACTATCACCACTCCTGTTCAATATTGTTCTGGAAACATTAGCCATAGCAATTAGACAAGAGAAATAAATAAAAGGAATAAAGATAGGAAAGGAAGAAATGAAACTGTCATTATTTGCTGATGATATGATACTTTACATAGAAGACCCAAAAAACTCGGTCAAAAGCCTTCTAGACCTAATTGACAGATTCAGTAGAGTAGCTGGATATAAGGTCAACACTCAAAAGACAACAGCCTTCTTATATGCAAATAGACCCATTGAGAGAGAAATTTGGGAAATAATTCCTTTTACAATAGCATCTAAAAATATGAAATATCTAGGAATCAACCTAACAAAGGAAGCAAAAGACCTCTACACTGAAAACTACAGCACTCTGAAGAAGGAGATCAAAGAGGATATAAGAAAATGGAAAGATATCCCTTGTTCCTGGGTAGGAAGAATCAATATAGTGAAAATGGCCATACTTCCAAAACTACTATATAGATTTAATGCAATACTGATTGAAATTCCAACAATATACTTCACAGGACTAGAGAAAACAATCCAAAAATTCATTTGGAGCTGAAGAAACCTAGAATAGCAAAAGCAATTCTGGGCAACAGAGACATGGCTGGGGGTATCACAATCCCCAACTTGAAACTATACTACAAAGCTACTATTATAAAAACAGCATGGTACTGGCAAAGAAACAGACCCGAGGATCAGTGGAATAGATTAGAAGATGAAGAAACAACTCCAGACATACTCAGCCACCTCATCTTTGACAAAGGAGCCAATCACCCTCATTGGAGAAAAGATAGCCTGTTCAATAAATGGTGTTGGAAAAACTGGATTTCAACCTGCCACAGATTAAAACTAGACCCATACCTATCACCGTGCACTAAACTAAGATCAAAGTGGATTAAAGAGCTAAATATCAAGACAGAAACAGTAAACTTGCTGGACGATAAGTTAGGTAGAACTCTCAAGGACATTGGCATAGGAAAAGACTTTATGAACAAAACTTCAGTAGCACGGGAACTAGCACAAAGAATCAACAACTGGGACTTCATCTTATTAAAAAGCTTCTGCTCTGCAAGAGAAACTACCAACAGAGCTAAGAGACAACCTACAATATGGGAAGAAATTTTTAGTAGCTGTACCTCAGACAAAGGTCTACTATCTAGAATATATAAAGAATTGAAAAAAATCAGACCCCCCAAATTCAAAGACCCAGTTCAAAAATGGGCATCCAGAATGAACAGACATTTCTCAGACAAAGAAATAAAAACAGCAAATAAATACATGAAAAAATGTTCAACATCACGGGTCATTTGAGAGATGTAGATGAAAACAACACTGAGATTCCACCTCACCCCACAAAGAATGGCTGCTATCAAGAAATCAACCAATAACAAATGCTGGCAGGGGTGTGGAGAGAAAGGAACCCTTCTCCATTGTTGGTGGGAGTGCAGGCTGGTGCAACCACTGTGGAAATCAGTATGGAGATACCTCAAAGAACTAGGACTAGAGGTCCCATTTGACCCAGCTATTCCCCTACTGGGTATCTTCCCCAAAGAATTAAAAGAATCATACCACAGCGATACATGTGCTCCTATGTTTATAGTGGCACAGTTTGTAATAGCTAAGGTTTGGAAACAGCCCAAGTGCCCATCAACTGGAAACTGGATAAAGAAGATGTGGGGTTTTTTTTATAAAATGGAGTATTACTCAGCCATAAAGAATGAGAAACTAGAGTCATTTATAGCTAAATAGATGCATATTGAGGCGATACTCTTAAGTGAAATAAATAGGACACACATGTGCAAATACCGAATAGTATCTCTAGTGTGAGAAACTGAAAGTGTAAATAAGGATGAAAATGATTAAAATGAATAATTGATAATTTGAAATAGGAAAAGGTCCAAAGGTGGAAGGGTGGCGTGAGGGGAAGGGGAAAGGGAAGAAAGGAGAGGAAAAATTATGAGAAAGAAAAAAAAATGGAAACAAAGTCTATGTAAATAGGGAAGGGTGGTGGGGGTGAAGGGCGCATAGGTAGTGGGGGAAAAAATAAGAACTAAGATACATCATGTTCAGGTACAAACACCCAATGATAAATGTAAACGTATTGTATACCTAAAATGTACCAATTAATATATAAATTTAAAAAAACCCAAGGCCTTATAGACAAGCACTCTACCCCTGAGCAATACCTCCAGCCCTCTTTTCTCCTTTTCTTATAAAGCCACTAACCCAATCATAGGGATCTTTCCCTCATGAATTCATCTAATCCCAATCACCTCCCAACTTCTCAGACCTCTAAATACCATCAATGTATGACTTTGGGGATTAATTTTCTAATACATAACTAGCAGCTAGTGATCTTTATGCTTTCTTATCAGCTTCTTCCAGAAGAGAAAAAACTTTCCTATCTCTGCAACAGAGAGAGACCTCACTTGCTTACATTTTTCTTATTTGCTCCTCCTAATAACCTCTTTGGGTTATTTTTGTTGTTTTGGTTTTGTTTTTCTTGCTAAAGATTGAACCCAGAGCCTTAAGCACGCTGGGCAAGCACCCTACCACTGAGCTACACCCCAGGACCACACCCCCAACTAATATAAAAGGCACATCGCATTCTGCTGAGAGCAGCTCTTCCCATGCTGCAGCTTTCTGCCATATTTCTAATCATCTAGACCCTGGAGCAGCATTTTGCAAGTTGCAGGTTATTATCCATTAGTGGGTCATGAAATTAATTTAGTGAGCTGTTTCCAGCGTTTTAATTTTTTTAATGAAATAGAAAACACCTGGTACACCCTAAATAGGAAACCAGAGTACTTTCTTACGAAGCTCTGATTCAATTACACATCCGCATATACGTGCAGATACTAGGTCACCATGTGTAAAATGAATTTCCCTTTGTAAGATCTGGTAAGGAGTCTGAAAGCTATTGACCAGCAGAGCATCTCAAACTTTTTGGTTCCAGGATCCCTTTGCAATGTTAAAAAATATTTAGAACTGCCGGGGATTTAGCTCAGTGGTTTCGCCGCCTGCTGCGCAAGCGCAAGGACCTGAGTTCGATCCGAGGTACAAAAAAAAAATTGGGAACCCTCCCAAAACTTGTTTTTGTAGGCTTTGTTATTTGTTGCTGTTGCTGTTGTTTGTTACTTTTTCTTTTGTGGTACTGGGGATTGAACTGAGGGATTTTGCGCTGAGATAAATACCAGCCCTTTATTTTTTGTTTCGGGCAGGATCTCACTAAGTCACTAATTTGTCCAGGCTGGGCTTGAATTTATCATCCTCCTTCCTCAGCTTCCTACAGTGCTGGGATTACAGGCATGCGCCACCACATCCCACTTTTTTAAAATAGGTTTTTATCTATTATAAATTAAGAGAAGGGGTTGTGAAATGTAGCTTACTAGTAGAACACTTGCCTAGCTAGTATGCCTAAGGTCCTGGGTTTAATTTCTAACACCACAAAACAAAAAGAACAAAAAAAAGAAAGAAATTAAAACCTTTTTTTGGTGGGGGAGACACAATCTTGCTCTGTAGGCCTGGCTGGACTTGAATTTGTAATCCTCCTGCCTGTCTCCTGACACCGATTACAGCATGTGCCACCACACCCAGTTTAAAACAAATTTTTAGATACTGGAATACACAAGCATTCCAGTTCATCATCATTACAGTTCATGTCTTGTAGCCTCTGGAAAACTCAGCTGTGCCCTGTGAGAGAGTGACTTAGTGCTATTACGGATATTGCTTTGCCTTTGCAGATGCCCTGAAAAGGTCTTGGGGATAGGTCTACAGCAGTGATGGTGAACCTTTTAGAGACAAGTGCCCAAACTGCAACCCAAAACCCATTTATCACAAAGTGCCAAAGCTGCAGTTAAAGCTGAATACTGAGGTTTTAGTTTAGAAAAAACAACTGATACATCAACATCTTTTGTCTTAAAAGAATAATACAATAATTCGCATGCCATAGGTTCACCACCACTGGACTACAGGATATCTCTGTGTAAGTATTCCTGTCAAATTTCTAATCACTCTTTCCACAAACAATCACATCATCTTCCTCCCCAAACCAATAGACCTTCACAGGGTTCTGGTTGATCCTTGGCATCACCCTCCTTCACTGACCCAGGATTCAAACTAGGAATTCTGACTGAGCTTAGTCCTTCATGGGAGTCTGAGTCACTAAATCTCATTCACCTGTCTTTTCTCTACCTAGTGGGAAAGGCTTGGGATTATTGTTTGGGAAGAGGCCTAGAAAAATGATTAAAAGCATGGGATAGAGTTACACAGACATTGATGCAGAACTTTGGGCAATGTCCTAATGCACACCCTAAATTCAAAAGTACCAAAAGATGCAGAACGAAAAGCAACAAACCTCCTTCCCTTCCTTCTCCCAGATTCACTGGGTTCCTCATCTAGGAGGTAGCTACTTGTGTTGTTGGGGGTTTTTTGTTTTATGTTTTCCAGTACCGGGGATCAAACTTGGGTCCTTGTGCTTGCACAGCAGGCAGCAAAACCACTGAGCTAAATCCCCAGCCCTGGGATATAGCTACTTCTTGAATGTCAGCTTTAAGTCTCTGATTTCATATCATGCCTGACTGTCAAACTCCAGGCTTACTTGAGCCCCTCTCTGACCCCCTCCCGCTAAAAGAGTTTGCTGTTCCTTCCTATGGGAAATTGTCCATAAACCTCTGCAAAACACAATAAAAGTAAAAAAAAAAACACACACAATAAAAGTATTGCTTTGACCATGGATATATTTATCTTTCTCAAAACATTATGTGTGTCTGGAACAATTTTAACCTGTTATCTACCTAGTTTAGTTGACAGATGCACCTTTAGTGCTCTCTGGTGACTAAATGCATTTCCCCTGATCAAGCATTTTCAGATACCCGAGTGCCTGTGTGATGTGGTCTCAGCCTCTCAACTCAGCCTTTCAATTTTTTCCAATAGCCTTCACCTTTTCTACCCAAAGTGATTCCCCTGGGAAATTTGACTGCAGCCAAGACAGTCTCCTTATTAGTGCCTGTCTGCCACACTGTCCTACTGCCAGGGCTTTGCTTATGCTGTTGAACATGAACTGAACTTCTGAAACCAAATATTACTTGACGTCACACGCTATTTCCTAGAAACAACATATTTATCTGTGCAGTATGTAAATGATTAATTTGTCTTTCAAGAGGTTGCCCAGTTTGGAAACTTGCATGACATCAATCCCATCGCAGCAGTGTTTAAAATAGCAGAAGACTCTGGAAGTACCCTAAATGTTTATCAGTACAAGGATAGTTAATCAAGGTGAGTAAATTATACCTTTTCTAGGTGGTGTACTGCATCACTGTTAAATGAAGTAGGTGTAAATAGGTGTCTTAGTTACTTTTCTCTCGTTACTGAGACAAAATACCTGACACCCCAAATTAAAGGCAAAAAGGTTTATTTAGCTCACAGTTTGTAGAGGTTTCAGTGCATAGTCGGCTGGCTCCAAGGCAGGGTGGCACATGGCAGAGGGGTGTCACAGAGGAGAAACAGTTCATGATCCACACATGGTAGCAAAAGCAACAAGGGATTTTAACAGTGCCTTTCTGCTCCTTTTATCTTATCCAGACTACTGGGATTAGGGTGGTGCCAAACCAATCAATAGACTGATTTAGTAATCACTCTCCCTTAATCCCAGCATCACACACTCTAGGTTCAGCCACCTCTGAAAAAGCCACCTATGACCACCTGAGGCTTTGAGGGAACATCTAGACTCACGTAGGTAAATCAGGATAAATTTAAAATGGAATCATATAATATGCTTGAAATCTTTCTATGTTGTGTTTATGAAATTCTTCTAGATTATTGCTTGGGGTGGTAGTTGGCCCCTTCTTATTACATATATATTGCTATATGAGGAACACCATCATCCATTCTACTATGCAAGATCATTTGGGTTGTTTTCAATTTTTGATTGTTATTGTTTTGTTGGCCTTTACAAATATTCTTGTAACATCTTGGTGTACATATGAACATATGTCTATCAGCCACCTAGAGTAGAAACAATATATATTATGTTCAACTTTACTTGGTACTGTCAAATAGTTCTGCAAAATAGTCATGCTATTTTATATTCTCACAATAGTGAATAAGAGTTCCAGTTATTCACATCTTCAGCACAATTTGGTAATGTCAATATTTTATTTTATTTCATTAGCTTTTGTGATGCTAGAGATTGGACATAGGGCCTCCCCATGCTAAGCATGCACTCTACCACTGAGCCACATCCCTAGACCCAATATTTTATATTTGAACAATATTTTAGGTGAGTATGAAGATCTTGTTGTAGTTATAATTTGCATTTCTCTGATGACTGAGCAATTTTTCACGTGTTTAATGACCATCTGCATTTTCTCTGTCAGTAACATCTGTTAAAATATCTTGCCCATTTTTTATTGTGCCATCTTTTTCTTATTGATTTATAGTCATTCTTTATATTTTATGAATGAATGTGTATTATATACATTGCAAATTTATGTGTCTATTTTCACTTACATGTGTTCAAAGACCACCTTTTAGTAGTAGTATGTCGTATTTAAAAGTAGCCCACCCTTCCCCATCTTTATAAGTATTAAAATACAATTTTAAAAAAGAGAGAGCTAAACGTGGTAGCATAAACCTGTAATCTCAGCCCTCTGAGGCTGAGGCAGGAGGATCTCAAGTTTGGCTCAGCCTGAGTACTTTAGTGACTTAGAGAGACCTGGTCTCAAAATAAAAATTTAAAAAGGGCTGGGGATATAGTTCAGTATGAAGGCTCTGGGTTCAATCCCAAGCACCACATTGAAAGAGAGAGACAGAGACAGAGAGAATTTCCCAAAGTGCAAAAACCACGTCATTATTTTAATTAAAAGAACTTATTTTTAGAGCAATTTTACAATTATTGAAAATTGAGAAGATAGCACAAAGTTCTCATATATCCAGTTTCTACTTCCCTTTTTCCCAGATTGTGTGTGCATGTGTGTGTGTGTGGGTGCACATTTGTATATGTATATGCGTGCATACACTGGGAATTGAACCTAGGCTTAACACATGGTAAGCGGCAGTTTACCACAAGCTACACTCCCAACCTCAGTTTCCCTATTATTATATCTTGTGTTAACAAGATGTATTTGTTTTAACTGAACCAACAGTGGTATGTTATTATTACCTGGAGTCTATATTTCTTATAGTTCACTGCGTTGTACAGCAACATGGTTTTGACACATACATATCATATATCAACCATGATAATAACATATAATATAGTTTAACCGTTCTAAAAATCTTTCCTTTGTACCTTTCCTCTTCTCCCAAATCCCAGGAAACCATTGATCTTTTTACTATCTCTATAGTTTTTCTTTTTCTAGAAAGTCATGTAATAGCAATCATACAATAGTGTTTTTTTCAGATTGGCTTCTTTCATAAGACAATTGCATTTGGGCCCCAGTCACTGAGCCGCCTCCGAGGATTTAGCTGCCTCCCCCTTGAGCCCCCTGCTTCCCGGCGATCCGTCCCCCCACCCCCACCCCCGCCCGCCTTCTCCCGCAGCCGCCTTCCGCAGGCCATTTCCACCCAGAAAAAGGAATCGTATCGTATGTCCGCTATGCAGAACCTCCACTCTTTCCACCCCTTTGCTGATGCAAGTAAGGGTGATGACCTGCTTCCTGCCGGCACTAAGGATTATATCCGTATAAGAATCCAACAGAGAAACGGCAGGAAGACCCTTACCACAGTCCAAGGGATCGCTGATGACTACGATAAAAAGAAACTGGTGAAGGCGCTTAAGAAGAAATTTGCCTGCAATGGTACTGTAATCGAGCATTCAGAATATGGAGAAGTAATCCAGCTCCAGGGTGACCAACGCAAGAACATATGCCAGGTCCTGGTAGAGATTGGACTGGCTAAGGAAGATCAGCTGAAGGTTCATGGGTTTTAAGTGCTTGTGGCTCATTGAAGCTTAAGTGAGGATTTCCTTGCATTGAGTAGAATATCCCTTCTGTCCTTTGTCACGAGTTTAAAAATCTCACAGCTTGTATAATGTAACCATTTGGGGTCCACTTTCCTTTGGACTAGTGTAACTCCTACATCCAATAAACTGAAAAGAGCCAAAAAAAAAAAAAAAAAAAAAGACAATTGCATTTGTTTCTTTCATAACTTTTTGTGGCCTGATACCTCCATCATCACGAGTAATATTCCATTGTAGGATTGTGCCAGTTTTGTTTATCCGTTCACCATTTGAAGGACATCTTGGGTTTTTTTCCAGTTTGGGGCAATTATGAATAAAGCTGATATAAGCATTCATGTGCAGTTTTTTGTATGGACATAAGTTCATTACAGTAAATACCTAGGTGTATGATAGCGGGATTGTATAGTAAGACTACATTTAGCTTTGTAAGAAACTGCCAACTGTCTTCCAAAGTGTCTGTAACCTTTTTACATTTCCACCTGTGAAGAATGAGAGGGGTTTTTTTGTTTTGGTACTGGGGATTGAACTCAGGACCTTTAGCTTGCGAGGCAGGCCCAGTGCCACCAAGCTAAATGCCCGACCCTAGAATGAGAGTTCTTATTGATCCACATCCTTCTTGACCTTTGGTCTCTTGAATTTTAGCCCTTTTATTTATTTTTTCGTACCAGGGATCGAACTCGGGTCCTTGCGCTTGCAAGGCAGTCGGCAGAACCACTAAGCTAAATCCCCGGCCCTATGGCCATTTTAATAATCGTGTAGTGATATCTCATTTTAAATTGCTGTTCTCTAACAAAATATAATGTACAGCATCTTCCTATATGCTTACTTGGTACTCATAGTATTTTCTTCAGATAGGTGTCTATTACAGGTCTTTTGCATAAATCGGATTATTTGTTTTCTTATTATAAGCCTTTTTTCCCAGTCTATGGCTTATCTTTTCATTCTTTTTCTCAAAAAATTTTTTTAAATTATGGTGCTGGGAATGGAATCTAGGGCCTTGTGAATGTTAGGCAAGCATTCTACCACTAGAATATATTCCCAGCCCATTTGTTTTTCTGTTTTTTGTTTTTGTTTTTGTTTGAGACAGAGTCTCATTATGCAGTTCAGGCTGGCCTTGAACTCACTATGTAGCCCAGGCTGGCCTCAAACTTGCAGCAATCGTCCTACCTCAGCCGCCCCAACTTCTGGGACTATAGGCATATGCCACCACACTTAGCTTTCCAGTCCTTTAAAAAATTTTTTTTTAATTTTTAATTTTGAGACAGAGTCTTGGCAAGTCACTCCTGTAGCACCAGCTGAGCTCAAACTGGCCCATCCTCCTGCCTCAGCCTCTCAGAGTACTAGGACTACAGACATGCACCACCATATCTGGCATAAATTTTTTATTTGATACAGGGTCTGGCTTACTTTCTTAGGCTGGGCTTGAACTTGCCTTCCTCCTACTTCAGTTTATCTAGTATCTGGGATTACTGACATGTGGCATCGTGCTTGGCTTCATTTTGTGTGTGTGTTGAGAAAATTTTTGCTTCTTAATTTTAAAAATTATTTTATATTTTAAAGTTTATTATTATTATTATTATATTTTAAGGTACCAGGGATTGAACTTAAGGCTTTCACACTGAGTTACACTACCAACCTTTTTTAATTTTTCAAAAAATTTTGAGACAGGGTCTTGTTGTGTTGCTAGGCTGAGTCAGGAGGATTGCTATGAGTTCAAAGACAGCCTTGGCTACAAAGTGAGAGCAGTGCCAGGCTGAACTATCTAGTGAGACCTTGTCTCGCAAAATAAAATAAAAATAAACTGACACATAGTAATTATACATGTTTTGGAAACACAGTGTGAGATTTTGCATGTATATAAGGTGTAATAATCAAATCAAGTAATTGGTATATTTGTCACTTCAGATAGATAATTTCTTTGTGTTGGAAACATTTATGATCTTCTCTACTTGCTATTTTGAAATATTCAATTAATTGTTTTTAACCATAGTTATCCTCCTGTGCTATGTGAACCTCAAAAGTTATTTCTCTTTGGACTGGGGATTTAGCTCAGTTGTTTCACTGTCTGCTGTGCAAGCGCAAGGACCCGAGTTCAATCTCTGGTACCAAAAAAAGTTATTTCTTGTATTCGACTGCACCCCTGTGACCATTAACCATCTTCTCTTTATTCCTTCCTCTCCCATACCTTTCCCAATATCTTCTTTTTTATTTGTTTGAGACAGTGTCTTGCTATGCAGTTCAGGCTGGCCTTGAACTCACTACGTAACCCAGTCTGGCCTCAAACTCACAGCAATCCTCCTACCTCAGCCTCCTGAGTACTGGGAGTATAGGCATGTGCCACCCCGCCTGGTCCCCAATATTTTCTTTCGTGCAACTAAAACTTCATCAATTCAAGGTCACCCAAGTTTTCTTCTATGACATGTTTCATAAGTTTTATAGTGTTGAATTTTACATTTACAAATATTATCCATTTTGTGCTATTTTTTATGAAAAGTTAAAGGTCAGTGTCTAGATGTCTTGGTCTACTTGAGCAGCTAAAATACAAATAATAAATAATAAAACAAATAGTGAAAATAGTCTGCGTGGCCAGGGATTTAGCTCAGTGGTTCTGCCACCTGCCTCAAAAGCACAAGGTCCCAAGTTCGATCCCCGGTACCAAAAAAACAAAACAAAACAAAAGTCTGGGTGGCTTATAAATAACAGAAATTTATTTCTTACAGTTCTGGAGGCTGGGAAATCCAAGACCAGGCAGAGGCAAATTGAGGTCTAGTGAAGGCCCACTTTCTGGTTTGTAGACTGCCATCTATTTGCTATGTCTTTACTTGACAGAAGAGAGCAAAAGAGCTCTCTAGGGCCTCTTGGAAGGGCATTCACTAATCCCATTTATGGAGGCTCCATCCTCACAACCTAATTATCTCTGAAACTTCCCACTTCCTAACCTACCAATTTGAGGATTAGGACTCGAATATATCAATTAGAGAGGGAGTACAAACATCCAGCCCCTAACTCTGGATTTATTTATTATGTACACATCCAGTTGTTCCAGCACCATTTGTTAAAATGATCACTCTCTGTTGAATGACCTTTACTTCTTTGCCAAAGATTGGTTGACTATATTTATGTGGGTTTATTTCTGTGTTCATTACTTTTCTCTCATTGCTGAGGCAAAATACCTGGCCCCCAAAGGTAGAGGGGAAAGGGTTTATTTAGCTTACAAATAGAGGTTTCAGTCTATAATCAGCTGGCTCCAAGATAGAGTGGCAGAGGAGAAACAGTTCATGGTAGCAGAAGACAGAGAAAGCAACAAGAGACCTTAAAAGTGTGTTTCTGCCCCTTTTATCTTACTCAGACTACTTAGGGTGGTTAGCACTCATGCCCTTAATCCTAGTGCCCTCAGGCCTAGCCCCACCATGAATCAATCACACACTCTAGATTCAGCTACCTGTGAAATAGCCTATGACCACATGAGGCTTTGGGGGAACATCTAGACAAACCATAACAATTTCTGAGTTATCAATTTTGTTCTTTTGCTCTTTTTGGCTATTCTTTCACCAATACTACACTGTTTGATTACTGTAGCTTTATAGTAAGACTTGACATCAGGTACCTTGACTCCTCTAAATCACTGGTGGCTTAATATTTGAATTTCATAAATTCAACACACTCTACAAACATACTGGGGATTTCTACTTATGACTCTTGTCAAGGTGGTGATGTATGGTATACCTTATTTACAGAGCATAAAAGGCTAAATCACCTGCTCGTCTAACAAATAACAATATTGGTTTTTCAGTGTTTAACTGTAGTAACCTCTTCCTAAGACAGGAACCATGTTCTGGCTATTGTTAGCTAGATTAGGAATTATTCCCCACTGTACATTAAAACATTGAAATCCTATTTGATCTGTTCTTCCTTCCTTTCTTTTTATTTTTATTTTATTATTTATTTGTTTATTTATTTAGTTTTTTGAGACAGGGTCTCACTGTGTAATTGAGGCTGGTCTTGAACACACTGTGTAATCTAGGCTGGCCTCAAACTTCTGCCTCAGCCTCCCACGTACTAGGATTACTGGCATGTGCCACCATGGCAGGCTCTTTTTTTGGAAGCAAAACATTTATCGGTGCATTTTAGATATACATAATGATAACATTCATCATAAAGAATTTGTACCTGTACGTTATATATCTTGTTTCTCCTTTTTTTCCCATTTCCCTCCCCTCCCTTTGAGTCCCCTTCCCCTCCTTATTTACAAAAGCTTTGTTTCCATTTTTTCCTTTTACTCTCTTTTTGCCTTGTCCCTTCTTTCCTTTCCCCCTCCCCTTTCCTTTGTTCCCCTTCTCATTTGAACATTGTCTTCCCATTTTCCAATAGTATCTACTATACATTTTGTTCCTTATTTACACATTCAGTTTCTCACACTAGAGAAACAATGTGGTATTTAAACATGTGTGTCTGATTTATCTCACTTAAGAGTATGGTCTCAAAGTGCATTGATTTAGCTAGAAATGTCTCAAGTTTATCCTTCATTATGGCAGAGTAGTACTTCACTGTATAAAAAAACCACATCTTTATCCATTCATCGGTTGATGGGCACTTGGGCTGTTTCCAAGATTTAGCTATTACAACTGTGCCACTATAAACATGGGTGTGCATGTATCTCTGTGATATGATGCTTTTAATTCTTTTGGGACGATACCAAGAAGGGGAATAGCTGGGTCAAATGGAACCTCTAGTTTTAGTTGTTTGAGGTATCTCCACGCTGATTTCCACAGTGGTTGCACCAGTCTGCACTCCCACCAACAGTGGAGAAGGGTTCCTTTTTCCCCACAGCCTGGCCAGCATTTGTTATTGGTTGATTGACCTGTCCTTTCTGAGTTTGATTAGCAGAAATCATCTCCCCTGCCAGGTGTGGTGAGCAGTTGTGGCATTATCGATGCTCTTGGGAGAGAAAAGGCATTTGAATTCATTGCTACAAACAATTTTTTCTTCTTTCCTCGTCCTTGTCCTCGTCCTCGTCCTCCTCCTCCTCCTCCTCCTCCTCCTCCTCCTCCTCCTCCTCCTCCTCCTCCTCCTCCTCCTCCTTCATCTTCTTCTTTTTCAGTACTTATAGCCCTTGGCCTTCTTTTGAGTTTTTTCTATGTATAATGGAGTAAAAATAATACCTTTCTCACAAGGTGGTAGTGGGATCAAATGAGTTAGTTTATGTGAATGTATACATGATATATTTAGATATTTATGTAGGGAGAGAGAGCACATGTGGCCAAGCCTAAGAGCACAAGTGAGTACCTGATAGAAAATAATCAATAGTCACTGCAGCTATAGTTGTGTTCTTTGTGCCATCTACTTCCCACTACCAAGCATTCATTCTGAGAACAAATATTTACTGAATGTCTCCTCTGTGCCATAGACTGCTCACTCTTCTCTGTTAGTACATCTTAGATGCTCTGTCACCTCGTCACAATGAAAGAAAGTGTTTTGTGTGTACGTGTGATATTGGGATTAAACCTAAGGCTTTGGGGATGAGCTGCATCCCCAATATTTCTTTTCCTTTTTTCTTTTTTTGAGACAGGATCTCAATATGTAGTTCAGGCTGGCCTTGAACTCACTATGTAGCCCTGGCTGTCCTCAAACTCCTAGTGATCCTTCTGCCTCAGCCTCCTGAGTGCTGGGAGTATAGATGTGCATCATAATGCCCAGCTTGTTTAGTTTTAAAATTTTGAGACAAAGTCTTATTAAATTGCATACAGTGGTCTCAAACTTGCCATCCTCCTGTCTCAGTTGCCCAAACTGGGATTACTGGCATGCACCACGATGCCAGACTAGAAAAAAAGGTTTAAAATAAGGGTTCTGTATTACAATAATCTGGGTTTTAATTCTAATTGTACCACATTCTAGCTATGTGATTGTGGTAGTGTTTCTTAACCCTGTATAAGCATTTATCTTCCATGGAAAGGGTTCAATACATGTTAGCTATTATTCAGCTTAATTGACCCAGTGCTCCTAATCAAGGTTGCAGCTTGCAACTGGGGAGCTATGGATAGATGATCTCAAAACTTTCTTCTAGCACTTCGGAGGCTGAGGCATGAGGATCTCTGTGAGTTTGAGGCCAGTGTGAGTTACATAGTGAGTCAAGGCCAGCCTGAACTGCATAGTGAGACCCTATCTCAAGAAACAAACAAACAATAAAACTTTCTTCTAGTTCCAAAGTCTCTAATTTTGTTCTTTTTTTTTTTTTTTTTTTGTACTGGGGATCGAACTCAGGACCTTGCGCTTGCGAGGCAGGCGGTGGAACCACTGAGCTAAATCCCCGGCCCTCCAAAGTCTATAATTTTTAATTTATATATTCAGTGGAACTGCTGAGAGGGAAAGGCCAGAAAGAATGACCTATAACATTTTAAGGAGACGGGGCCAGGGATTTAGCTCAGTGGCACCATGGCTGCCTTGCAAAGGCAAGGTCCTGAGTTTGATCCCTGGTATCAAAAAAAACATTTTAAGGAGAAAGGAATGAAAGGCTTTGAGGTCTGAATTCACAATAGTACGTTCTTACTTCCCCAAGCATGGGTAAGGTTCAGCCTTTGGGATTCACAGGCTAATTCACATCAATGTGAGCAGAATTGGAAACAAAGCAACTCCCAGAGTAATAAACATGGGAGAAATAATTTAAGTGCAAAATATGTATATTCAGTCCTTTCTGAGGGTGGGTGCTGTCTGGCTTTCACAGGAGTGATAGGCAATGTTTAAAGGCTCAGAGTCTGAAATTAGGCAGATCTGGGTTTGAATTCCAATTTGCTTCCTTATCAGCTGTGCTACCCTGAACAGGATGCCATTCAACTCTATGCTCTGGGTTCATTTTCTGCAAAGCACAGATAGCAATAGTACCTAAGGGACCATACCCAATACAGTGAAAATAAATTACTATTATCTGACAAGTTGCACCCTATGGGTAAGTGACAATTTCCCTTCTCAGAAAGTGATGGTAGCATCTGCCATTACTGGTTTGAGACTTCTGATTTCTGTCTTAAGAAGTTAGGGACAGTGGATCCCTTGGCACCTTGGAAATTTTCTTAGAAGGTTGTCTACGTCAGACTTGGGACTCTACACAGGTGGAACTTTTTTAGAGGCGGGAACTGCAGTGATTCCATTAGTCTTGGATGGACCAATCTCTGTCTCCCATCAACCTGAGAAGCTCCCGGAGAGTACGTGGCTGACTCCCCTCCAGGCCACTCAGTATAGGTCTGATTCCCCTTTATCCTCTTCGGTTAAGCTCAGGAGACCCAGAGAGAAATGTGTTACTTCAGCTTCCTTAAAGGAGGAAGGAGTAGGCTGAGGCTTGGCTCTGTGGGCCCTAGACTGAGAGATCCTGTAATTCAGGGGCTCAGAGGAAGTCTAGAGGAACTCCTAGGGTACTTTGCTGGTGTCTAAGGGATGTGAGAGAGTGTGCTGGGGGAGGGTTCCAGAAGCCGCTTGAGGGAGCCCTTTATGCGGGGGGTGGGGGGTGGGGTGCGTCCAGGTAACTAATGGCAACTGGGCGGGGCAAGCCGGCTCAGCAGGAATTCCTCTACGGCGAAAAACTTCGACTCCCAGAATGCCCCAGGGCTTCGCCCAGCTTTCCTGCCCGCCCACTGGCTGCAGGTCCCGCGAAAGGCGAAGCGGATTGGCCGCAATCGCTCCCCAACTAGCAGGTTAGTGGGCGCTGCCGGCAGCAGACGTTGACCAGGCGCGGGGAGGCGGGAGTGCAGCTGGGGCCCTGGCTCGCCATTCTGGAAGCTCCCGGACGCCGTCTCCGTAGCGTAGGCGCCGGCTGTGAGGCACCGGGAGGGCGCGGAGACGGCGTGACGCAGGCGCAGTGCTGAACTTCTCCTGGGTCCCCAGACAGCTGGAGGAGATAAACAGAGGAGGAGGAGGGAGGGGAGTGCGTGTGTGAGAGCGCGCGAGGGAGTGTGAGTGTGTGTGAGCGCGGGTGTGAGGCGGTGCGCAGGGGCGGGCGGAGGCGCTGTCCGGCCCCGGCCAGGCGCCGGGCGGGGAGCATGGGAAGAGGCTAGAGCTACCCGGGTCCCCCAGCCCTCTTCCCGGGATCCGCGCCCCGACTCCCGGGAGAGGGGCCGGGCACCCGGGACCGACATGGGCTCCTGAAGTTGGCTCCGCTGGTCCGAGGAAGAGACCTGACAGGTACGCGTCGCCGCAGCACTCTGCCCGCCGTGTACACCGTGGCTCCCGCAGCCCCGGCATGCGGGCCGCCCGCTCTGGGCCGGCCCCAGCCTATCGGCCTGGGGGCCTGAAGCGCCAGGTCTTGGCGCCCCGGGGGGTCCCGAGGTGGGGCAGGCCTCGCTGGGGCGGAGGACAGCGTGGGCCGGGGGCGGGGTGGGGACAGAGGGGCTGGCCGGGACTTGGGGGGAGGGGTGCAGTGGAAGTCTCAGGAGGCTCTGCCGAGGTGAGGTGGAAATCATCCCTTCCCGGGACTTTTTTTTTTTTTTTTTGGCGGAGTTTTTGACATCTGATCTGGCGTCCGTCTCAGGAAGAAGGGGGCAGGTGGAAGTTAAGGAAGGGCAATGACCTGACCTGCTCTCTTCGTCAGTTCTCTCTGTTCCTCTCTTTTCTCTCCTCTTCTCTCTCATTTTCAGGCTTCTGGCAGCCGCAGATGCCTTTAGTGGCTCGTCTTGGCACTAAACTGAACTTTGCCAAGGTATTTCCACCCGCAATTGTAGCGCCCAGTACAGAGGGACTCTACTTGGGAATGGGCTATTCCGTACCCACTTCAAAGGATAAATAGGAAGTGCGGAGATAGAGAAGTCTGGGAACAAGCAGGATCCATTCTTTCTGAAAGCTGCAGTGGGGCATCCCATTGCCAGCTGCCAACCATGTTGAATTTGCTTGGTTCCCTTTGGCTCACTATTGGCTTCAGATGTACTACTATGGTTTTTAAGAGTAAAGCGTTTATCACATGTGTCTAACAACCCAATATAATTGTCTACCCTAAAGTTCTTCTCTGATTATCTTTAACCTCCTGAGCTGGTAGTAAAGCAATTTTAAAGTATTTCTCTCAAGTTTGTGAGTTCAGAAGCCTAGTAGAGTGGCTGTATATTCCTCATTCTTTCCAAAGATGGGAGCATGATCTGGGTAAAATGGCCGTAAAGTTTTTATTTTTTTTAAGGTGTTTTGAGGACAGCATATCCAGAAAAATGGTATAGGCAGCATTCCTTCTTTCCTCTTACCTATTTGTCTTTTTGTGTTGCTGGAGATCAAACCGAGGGCCCCCAGAATGTTACACAAGCCCTGTATCACTGAACTGTATCCCCAGTCCAAGTGTTCCTTTTTAAACAAGCCTGAATCAGTATGGAGAGTAAAACTATTCTGAGGGCTCCTTCTGACTCAGTGACATTATGAAATCCCCTCCTGAGGAACAGATATGCCCAGTGGCCTGCAGTAAGCTTTTCTGTACTTCACAGTTCTTCAAGGATCAGTGTCTGCTCACTCCTTGAAAGGAAATACTTAAGGTTATTTCTGGTTTGAGTTCTGGCTTATTCTTGTATCTTTCTTACTTACCTGGTTTTTTTGAAACAAGGTCTTACTCTATAATTCAGGCTAGTCTTGAACTCACTATGTAGCCCAGGCTGGCCTGGAACTCATGGCAATCCTCCTGCCTCAGCCTCCCGAGCACTGGGATTATAGGCATGCACCACCATGTCTGGGTTGGAATTGAATTTTTGTTGAATTATTGTTGGGTTTAGTACTCTGATCCTCTAAAACAGACTAAGGAGTAACTAGTAGGGCCGAGTCTGATTTCTTCATTGTAGGTTGTATCTCATCAACAAACCAGAAACAACATTTTGTGTCTCAATTTGTGATCACGCTGCCTGAAAATCTGGGGTTCTTTTCTTTTTTTCTTTTTCCTCTTTTGACCTATTTAGAGGCACTGACATTCAAGTCACATCTTAACTTGTAGAGGTAGTGCTTTTTGGTAAACTGCAGAATAACTAAGCAACAACTTACATTTCTGCTGGGGACTTATTCTCTGGTGGCCACTGAAAAAATACCTGTAATGATTACTATGATGGTGTTAACAGTTTGCCCAGTTTTGAGTTTTGGAGTTGTCACGTAAGTGACAATTTTTCTAGGTGAAAGGAATTCAATATTGACTCACTGAATGTCCTCTGCCAGGTGTTTTCACACACCTGGACTTCAGAATTTAGAAGGACACAACTAGACATCTTTCTTTCTTTTTTTTTTTTGGTACCGGAGATTGAACTCAGGACCTTTCGCTTGTGAGGCAGGTGGCGGCACCACTGAACTAAATCCCCAGCCCATAACTAGACATTTTGAAGTCCACTTGCAAAAATCTGTGGACTTTGAAATGGCAACTACTGGTGAAGATCCAGATTGTGACTTTTTTTGTGTGTGTATTTTTTTCTCTCTCTCTCCTCTCCAATTAGGGAATGTGGCTCTCACAGGTACAGTTGAGTCGCAGAGAAAGTCATGGTTAAACATGTGAAATGGTGATACTTGCCTTTTCTTTGGATAACTGGGTTAATGGTCTGTCCTGTTTCCGTCATCTTTCCTTTCCAGATTCTCCACTGTATCTTGGGCTACCATTGCAGATTGCTATACCCACAGAACCCTTGGGCTGTGCTTTCTTAGCTGTCTTGTTTTCAAAAACCAAGGTCCTTGCCAGGGATTTAGCTCAGTGGTTCCATCGCCTGTCTCGAAAGCGCAAGGTCCCAAGTTCAATCCCTGGTACCAAAAAATAAATAAATAAATAAAAACCAAGGTCCTGACAGTTGCCATCAGAACCCAGTTCCTTGAGGTTATATTTAATTCTGGCTAACTTACTTTGAGAGAATACTGGCAAATGTCCTAAAAAGTGACTGATATTTATTGAGAGTCTGGTATGTGTTTGGGTTGACTAGGTAGTATTCTTACTTTATCTAGTTTAATCCTCGACTGTTTTGTGAAGTGAGAATCATTTTCTGTTTTACACTGATGAAGGAACAGATTCAGCAAGATTAAGAAACTTGGTTAAATTCACATAGCTAAGAAATGGAAAGATTCAAACCTGGGTCTTTCTGCTTTTTGATATGGAGCTCCCTCTGGGACTGCAATACATGAGGAAGACCTGAAAAGTCCAAAGGTGAGAGCCTGGTGGAACATGATATCTGCCTGCAGATACTTAAGAATCGTCATGGGGAGAGGGAACGGGACTTCTCTGATCCTCGAATGCAGCACCAGAATTAAAGAAGGAAATTCCAAGTGGGTAGACTTTTCACAGGAAGGAATTTAGCTTTCTAAAAACAAAGTAGGCTACCTATGAGAGTGAGTTACTCATCATTGGAAGTATTCAAGCCAAGCAAGACTTGGCCATTTCACAACTTCAAGCCCAGCCTGGGTAATTTAGCAATTTAGCAAGACCTGTCTCAAAATTAAAAAATAAAAAATGGCTGGGAATATAGCTCATTGTGAGGGTCCTGAGTTCAATTCTCAAATCCTGAGCACTGCCAAAAAAAAACAAAACAAAAAAACAATGAGTGCTGGAGGTTACATAGCTAGTAGTGGTAGGAATGTTACTGAAACCTATATCTGCCCCTCGTTAGTTTTGTGACCTAGAATAAGTCATGGGTTCTCTCTGAGCGAGTTTCTTCTGTAAAATGAGCCTTAAAATGACATCTGCTTTATAGTGGGTTTATGAGGACTAAATGACATAATACATGCTTTTCACCAGACATCAATGGTTGCCTCAAGAGCCAGTGCTTGGAAATAAAGGAGTATCATTTTATTGGCTTCCACAGAAGTGAGTTTGGGCCTGACTGACACCCCGAGAATTCTGGGACTCATTCTTTGTGCTATTAGTAATGGCTGCAGACTCCTCGAAGGGCTTTGTGGCATTAGTGACTAATACCTAAAAATTTGAAGCTTGAACACAGGGAACATACAATTAGTAGGTCAGAGTACAGGCTGCAGTGTAGAGGCCCAGTGCAAAGAAAATTCTTAGCTACTCCTATAGAGCCAGATTTGAGGGTCACTGTTTGCATTTTTATGTTTAATGTCTTTTAGGATGAACAAGGTCACAACTACTAGAGCTATGCCAGAGCTAGATGCCAAGAATAATGACCCTTAATCCTCTCTGGAGCCATCTGGGGAGGTATTAACCCCATTTTCTTTGGGAGGGGGTGGGGAGCAGAATAAGACCTTGCACAGGGAACTATCCAGAGACTTCTAGGGCAGTGTTAGGAGCAGAACCCTGGTAAAATTTTGTCCTTACTCATAACCCCAGATTTGGGTGAGGTAATGATGAGATAGGATATTGCTATGTAGTTCAGGCTGGCCTTGAACTCAGGATGATCCTCCTGCCTCAGCCTCCTGAGTGCTGGGATTACAGGCCTGTGTCACCATGCCTGGCTCCTAGATTCTATTTTTAAGAAGAATAAAACTGCTTATCCCTTAATTTTTTAGGGAGATTTTCTCAGAATGAGAGCCAGGCAGTTCAGTTCAGGGAACTTCTTCAGTTGAGGCCTGAGTGTTAGAGTGCTGATGGCTACCTGAATCCCTCTTGAGACACCTGTCTGGATGTATCACAGCTGCAACTCAGAAAGGAAGCATTTCCAAATTGGTCAGCTTCATTTTCCTTGATCTTTCTGTTTAGAGTAGAGTAGGGAAACTTCAGTGGCTTCCTTACAAGAGGTACTTTGAATTGTGGCAGGATTTGGAAAGATGCATTTGTTATTTTTCTTTAGTTTAGTTTTGTTTTTTGAGACAGGGTCTCATTGTGTAGTTTTAGGCTAGCCTTGAATACACTGTGTAGCCCAAGCTGGCCTCGAACTCAGCAATCCTCCTGCCTCAGCCTCCTGGCTGCTAGGATTGCAGGCATGCACCACCACACCCAGCAGAAAGATGCAAATTTGGAAAGGCAAAATTCAAGACTGGTTGCTCTTAAATGGCAAGAAAGGACAGCATTGTCAAAATGTTCCTTCCTTTCTTTTTTCCCCTCTCTTTATGATATTGGGGGTTAGACCAGGGCCTTAATGCATGGTAGGCAAACATTCTACCACTGAGCTATAGCCCCAGCCCTTTTTACTTTTATTTTATATTTTAAGACAAAAGTTGCCTAGGCTGACCTTGAACTCATGATTCTCCTGCCTCAGCCTCCCTAGTAGTTGGGATTACAAGTGTGTACCACCACACCTTCCATCTTCCTCCACCTTTTTTTTTTTCTTCCACTACCTTATGATCTGCAGCCTAGAAGAAGGCAGGTAAACTGTGATTGTTGAAAATCAAAGTTCTGAAAAGATCCAGGAAAAATGTTGACAAAGCTCAAATGGTACTGTAGAGCCCATTTGGGCAGAGGAGACATCAAAGTGAGTTCTCACCCAAAGACTCCCAAAAAGGGAAGCATTTCTTGGGTTGGACTTCACAGAGAAAAACTTCAGTCAGTCCCATGTGGGATCATTTGAGCCGAGAGCCTCCAAGATGGCAAAGAACTATTTCAAAGATATTTTGCTGTTGGGCCTGTCCTTACCAGCCAAACTTAGTCCATGACCCTAAAGTAGCACTCTATAAATTTGTATTTGAGACCAGCAGATTGAAGGTGATTTTTTGTTTTATTTTGTTTTGTTTTGTTTCTGTTTGTTTTCTTAGTGCTAGAGATGGGACCGAGGGCCTTGTGCATGCTAAGCAGGCACTCTACCACTTGAACTACACCCTTAGCCAAAGTGATATTGATTCCTTCCCTTAGACCTAAAGAATGGTAAGAAACAAAGTTTCTTTTAGGTAAGACTGCTTGGACTTGGTTGGATTAATGATAGCAATAGTAATTTTTTTCTTTTGGTTCTGATGATCGAACTCGGGTCCTTGAGCTTGCAAGGCAGGCGGTGGAACCACTGAGCTAAATCCCTGGCCTTAATTATTTTTATTGTTTTGGTTTTTTTTTTTTTGGTACCGAGGATCAAACTTGGGTCCTTGCGCTTGCACAGCAGGTGGTGAAACCACTGAGCTAAATCTCCAGCTTTTTGTTTTGTTTTGGTTTTTTTTGGTATGGGGATTGAACTTGGGCCCTTGCGCTTGCGCAGCAGGCGGCGAAACCACTGAGCTAAATCCCCGGCCCTGGCCCTAATTGTTTTTAATAGGCAATGGCCTAGGCTTGGGACTATCTAGGTTGACTCTCCATTTAATAACTATATGACTTTTTTTTTTTTTTTTTAACAACATGACTTTTGGGCCGGGGTTTTAGCTCAGTGGTTCCGCTGCCTGCCTGCAAGCTCAAGGACCCAAGTTCGATCCCCGGTACCAAAAAAACCCAAAACTACATGACTTTAGCAAATGAATTTTTCAGCTCCTACATCTGTAAAATGAAAGTAATAGTATATTGTAGGATTGTTATAAAGAGCTTGTGAGATAACATCAGTAAGCTGTTTAGAATGTTCAATAACTACTGTTTACCAGGCTCAGTGTCAGGCATTTTACATGTACACTCTTCCATTCCTTATCACCCTGCAAAGGTAGATATTACCAGATTAGGAAACTGAGGTTTAGAAATGTAAGTCACGGACTGGGGATTTAGCTCAGTGGTTCCGCCACCTGCCTTGAATGCGCAAGGTCCTGAGTTCAATCCCCAGTACTGAAAAAAAAAGAAAGAAAAGAAATGTAAGTCACATAGAAACTAGGTGACAGCTGAAATTTGAATCTTAGGTCTGTTAGATTCCACAGCTCAATTCTTTATGATAATTATGGTACTTGCAATGAAGTTTATTCATGGAAAATGCTGCTTGGGCTTTACTTCTCTTCTGTAGGATTGCTCCAGTAGGAAAACCATTACAAAGAGAGTAAAAGGAAACTTGCGTACATCTTTTGCATAATTCAGAATGTTGAAAGGGGGTCAGTTGTCACTGTGGCTGGGTGTGCCTCTCTGCTGTGGTGTCCAGAGGAAAGAGAATACAGATGCTTTAGGTTCTATCTCCAGAACCAAGATGCTGCTAAATAGCAGTGTCTCCTTGTAATTATAGCAGAGTGTCATTAGAAGAGGTTTTGTAGCTCATCTCTGAGTCCACCCATCATTTACAAAAGGAAAAAGAACCTAAGAGTGAAATGCCTTACTCAGGATCATACAGCCAATTAAAGGCAGAGGCAGCCTTAAAGTGCAAGACCCTCAATCCTGGTCCAGGGCTTCTTCCTCAATACTATGTAGTATTGTTCTTCAGTTCTCCCTCCCTAAGTGCGGATAATAATAGCTTTATGGCTTCTCTATAGGATTGTCCTGAAGCAAATTAAAAGCATGAACAAAAGCACATTGATAGGTATAAAACCTTGTATGTGTACCAAGATAGTTATGCTATTTATTCAGCAATAGTTATTGCTACCTGCCTAGCTCACATCACCCCTGGGAGACCTAGGAGAAGTGATAGATGAATCAGATGAATAGCTGGCCCTCAGGATACTTTGTCTTTTTGTTTTTGTTTTATGAGACAGGGTCTCACTGTGCAGTTCAGGCTGGCCTTGAAATCACTATGTAGTCAGGCAAAGTATACAATTTAGCAGTTTTTAATATAGTCACAAAGTCATGCAACCATCATCACGTTCTGATTCTAGAAAATTTTTATTCTTTTTTTTTTTTTTTTTTTTGGTACTGGGGATCGAACTTGGGACCTTGTGCTTGTGAGGCAAGCGCCGGAACCACTGAGCTAAATCCCCGGCCCTCTAGAAAATTTTTATCACCCAAAATAAGAAACATTCTTTTAAGCTATTGCTGCACACCCCCAGTCATCCTTATCTTGTCCCTCAGCCCTAAGCAACCACTAATCTACTTTCTATCTCTATAGGTTTTCCTGTTCTTGACGTTTCATATAAAGAATCATACAATATATTATATTTTGTCTTTTGTGACTGGCTTCTTTCACTTACAATAATTTCTATTACTGTATCATCCAGATTGTAGTATGAATCAGTACTTTATTCCTTTCTATGGTTGAGTATTATTCCACTTGTTATGGATGTACTGCACTGTATTTATCCATTCACCAGTTGAGGGTCTTTGGATTGCTTCTCCTTTTGGGCTTTTATGAATAATGCTGCTGTGAACCTTCCAGTACAAGGTTTTGTGTGGATGTTTATTTTCAGTTCTCCTGGGTATATTCCTAGGAGTGGAATTTCTGGGTCATGTAACTCTGTTTAACCTTTTTTTTTTTTTTTTCTGTACCAGGGATCGAACTTGGGACCTTGCACTTGCGAGGCAGGCAGCGGAACCTGTTTAACTTTTTGAGGTAGGCCTTTTATTGTTTATGGTGCTGATTATCACACCAAGGGTTGTGCATATGCTAGGCACATGCTCTACCACTGAGCTACAACCCCAGCCTGAAGTAGGGCTTTTCTTAAAAGATATTTTTTTTTACCGTAAATAACGTGTCACACACAGTAAACACTACAGTGTGCCAGTTACCCTATGGAATCCTCATAGCAGCTCTGTGAGGTAGGTACTATTATTATCTTGTATATAAGAGATGAAGACATAGCTGGTATTTCTTGAGCACTTACCACATGCTAGGCTTGTGCTAAGTGTTTTACAATGCATTACCTCCTTTAATGTTTCCAGTAATCCTGTGAGAGATATATAACATATACCTACCTTTCAAATAAAAAGAAAAAGCCCAGGACTTTAAGAAGGTAAGTAATTTTACCCAAGATCACACAATCTAGAGAGTAGTAGAGTCAGATTCAAATTTAAGTTCCTTTTTCTTTTTTTCAGTGTTGGAGATTAAACTCAGGCCCTGGTGCATGCTAAGCAAGTCCTATGCCACTGAGCTACATCCCTAGCCCTTTTAGTTTCACTCCATAGCTGGTTCCTAATTGCTATTTGTACATTATCATAAAAGTAATAACTGTTTACTGTAGAATATCTGGAAAATAAGAACAAAAAACCCATCTGTCTTCCTAACATTTTGCTGAATGTCCTTCTAGTTATAGCATTGTGAAGATAAATATTTCTTGAGTTGTCTCCCACTACCTCCAATACGAGTATGGTTGTGTATGTCTTGGACCTGATTTGTTAACTATATATATATATTTTTTTTTTTTTTTCTTTTTTTGGTACGGGGGATTGAACTCGAGACCTTAGGCTTATGAGGCAGGCGGTGGAACCGCTGAACTAAATCCCCGGCCCCGTTAACTATATATTATTAATAATTTTCCATTTTATTAATCAGTATTCCACATTTTGCATTACTTTTAGTTGGGAAGAAAGATTTTTAATTAATTAATTTATTTGGATGGTAAAAATTGAACCCAGGGTCTCAAGCATGCTAAGTGCGTGATCTGCTACTGAACTATTTCACTGGCTGAAAGAAGGATTGTATTTTGAAGGATTTTATTAGGAAGAATTCCAAAAATGTACAGAGTAAACAAAATAGAGCAGAATAATGAACCCCATGCATCTGTTAACCTATTTCAAGAAATATCAACATTCTGCTAGCCTGGCGTGGTGACACACACCAATAGTTCCAGCACTTGAGAGGCTAAAGCAGGAAAATTGCCATGAGTTCAAGGCTAGCCTGGGTTACATAGTGAGTTCAAAGCCAGCCTGAACTGCATAGCCAGACCCTGTCTCCCAAAAAACATTCTGCCTGCCTGCCTGTCCATTCTTTCTCTCTCTCTCTCTCTCCCTCCCTCCCTCCTCTCTCTCTCTTTCTTTTTGCAATACTTGGAATTGAACCCATGGCCTTTGCACTGAGCTACATCCCCAACCCTTTTTAAACTTGAGACAGGGTCTCACTAAGTTGCCAACAGTGGGCTTGAACTTAGAATCCTCTTGCCTCAGCCACCCAGAGCGCTGGGATTGCAGGATGTGCCACCAAGCCCAGCTTTATAAAGATTCTGGTGGGCCAGGAATTTAGCTCAGTGGCACTGCGCCTGCCTCGCAAGCACAAGGTCCTGAGTTCGATTCCCAGTACCAAAAAAAAAAGATTCTTGAACAAATATTTTTGGGGAAGTACTAGGAATTGAGCCCAGTATATTCATACTGAGCTATATCCCTCCCCTCCCTCTCTCTCATACACACATTCTCACACGCCTTTTTTTTTTTCTACTTTTATTTTGAGACAGTCTCATTAAACCGTTAAATTCCCAGGCTAGGATTGAACTTTCAATCCTCCTGTTTTTATCCTCATAGAGGGCCGGGGATTTAGCTCAGTGGTTCCACCACCTGCCTCACAAGCGCAAGGTCCCAAGTTTGATGCCTAGTACCAAAAAAAAAATGTTGGAATTTAGCCTCATAGAGTGCTAGGTACACCTACCACGCCTGGCTTGTACACATTTTTGTGTGGATTTCCTTTGTTTTTAAAAAAATTACATTTTTCCTTCTGATCTTGTATTTCAAAGCTAGCAGAGGTCATAAAAACAGCATACTGTCTGTGTGCCCTACCCCTACTCCTACAATGGAATCCCTAATGTCAGTTTCAATTCTGGTAGAGAATTAAGGGAGAAACTAAGTATGTATAACAACAATTACCAGGTTTTAGTGGAATTTACATTTGGCTTATATCTGTTGAGCATCTACTATGATCCAAGTACTATTGTGTATTTTCATAGATAATTTATTATTTATTCCTCAGAACAACCTATTGAAGTAGTTATTAGCATCCCCATTTTACAAATGAGGAAATAAAACTCAGAAAGGTTAAGTAACTTGCCTAATTGGCACATTGAAGGGGATGGAATCCAGGCATAGGTCCCTAAGTATTTTAAGTCTGTTCTTTTTCTGCTATAAGACAAGGACCAAGACACACATGAAATGAATAGTTTCTTATGTTTGGGTATTACCATTTAATCCTTTGTTCTAGATGGGTAATCTTTGCAGATATATTTTGTTCAAAGGCTTGTTAACCTCAGGCTGTTATATCACTAATATCTTTTGCATTATGAGTATATTCTTCCAAATTGAGATGTTGATTTAATTTTTTTTAATTTTTGAAACAAGGTCTCCTAAATTGCCCTAGTTGCTAGATTCAAACTTGTGATACTTCTACTTTAGCCTTAGACTCCCAGAGTTTTCTTCCTTCCTTTCTTTTTTTAAATCAGGGTCTCGCTAAGTTGCCCAGGCTGCCTTTGAACTCATGATCCTTCTGCGTTTGCCTTCCAAGTAGCTGGCCAGGATTATAGACACACATCCTTATGAATATTACTTTCTTACTAGCATCCTTTATATAATATCAGAGTTGTGCTAGTTGCCTAAAAGTTTGTAGAAGGAAAAGGGATTAAATGAAGATGCTGGCCATTTTAGAGCTCCAGGAATAGAATACTTTTTGAGAGGTATAACATCTACATAGCAGCTTGTATTTTTATTACAGCATTATGTCACATGTTTCTTCTGTGCCTTTGATATTTTTGTTTTGCATATTCCTAGTTCCCAGAAACCTTTCTCTCTCTTTTTCATTGAGTATATATTAGAGCTTACCTGCAACATCCTGTATTATAGTAGGTGCTATTCTAAACCTTTGTACTCTAACTAGAGAAAGTTTTTATAGAGCTTTTATGTCCCATAAACAAATTAGCCCCGATATTATTAGAGCTTTAAATGTGAAAATCAGGGTATATTATGTTAACTGTGTTCACCTTAGGAATGAAGTTTCTTTGATCTGCAATAGTTCCCATTTTTCCATTGGTGATTTTCAAGTTGTCTTGCTCTGCTTTGGTGTTTAATTTGTTTCCTTGTTTCTTCCTTCCCTCCCTCCCTCCTTCCCTTTCTGCCTTTCTCTTTTCTTTTTCTCTCTCTTCCTCTCCCTCTCCTTCTCCCCCTCTCTCTCCCTCTCCCTCTTCCCCTCTCCCCCTCTCCTCCTCTCCTCCTCTGCCCCCTCTCCCTCTCTTTCCCTGTTCCCCTCACTCCCCCTTACCCCCACTTCTCCAGGGTCTTGCTGTGTTCCCAGGCTGGACTCCTAGGATCAGTTGATCCTCCTACTCAGTCCCGAGAGTTGCTGGGACTAAGGTGCACACTATTGTCCCTTGTTGTTATTATTGTGCTTTCTTCTAAAATGCATGAACAAATGAGTCTAAACAAAATGTTATCCATGTTATTCCTTCTGAATTTACTCCCCTAGCTATTCCTTTTGGTAATTCAGTTAAATTTGCCTTTTGAAAAAGGGACTAAAGTCCTCTATGGTGCTGTGATTACACCAGCTTTAGAGCCACTGATATTCAAATAAGGACAGCTATAATGTGTGCTCTTGAAGAGAAGGCTCTCTGTTTGGCTTATTCTTGTTGTGTTCAAAGTCTTAACACATTAAAACTTTTATTGCATAACCACAGGCATGGTGGCGCATGCCTGTGATCCCAGCACTCTGGGAGGCTGAGGCAGGAGAATCGCAAGTTGGAGCTCAGCCTAGGCAGGAAGAGGATCACAAGTTAAAGCTAGCATGTCTCAAAGTGAAAAATTTTAAAAGGGGTAGGGATGTAGCTCAATGTGAAGGGCCTGGGTTCTATCCCCAGTGTTGAAGAAAAAAAATATTTTATGAATTCTCAAAGTTACTAATTTCAGCCTTTTTGCCTCAGCAGAACTGAACATTATATAATTTGCATACTGTACCAGAGATAGAAATTCCCTTGATGTAGTCTTTTCTAGTGTTTAATCATACATGTAACTTCCTTATGCCAATTCCAAAGCTCTCATATAAATATCATTCCATATCTGAGTTCCTGTTTACAAATCCCTCATTAAGATGTTTTTAAATTTTGAGCATTATTAAATCTCCCATCTTCATGTAACTATTGATTTATTGATCTAATTATATGTGTTTGAGAAACTTTTGGATTGAAGCATTAAACTAGTTATGCCCCTTGGTAGATTTAAGGATATTTCTCTCCTGATATGAATCTTTTATGAGTAAATAATATCTATCTAGATGTGTTTTCAGCTATGTTTGTCTGCCTGTAAAAGTTTATGAAAAAGCACTGAATCTCTATTTCCTTAGAGAAGAGAAGGAAGGCTATGTTCTAGGATGAGCTATTTGCCAGTATGTTATCATTTCTTCTCAGTATGGGAGCAGAAACGTTTATCAAAATGCTAACTAGTAGCCAAACTTGATGGCATGCACCTGTAATCCAAGGATCATGGAAGGATGAGGCAGGAAGATCATAAGTTTGAGCCCATGCTGGGCAGTTTAGTGACTTAGTGAGACCCTGTCTCAGAATTAAAAATAAAAAAAGAGAAGAAATTGTATAAATCAATTATATTGTCCGACACATGGTATAAAGGAATTAAGACAGTAAAGTATTACACATTTAAAAAATAAATAAAAATTTTGAAAGAGCTGAGGATATATTTCAGTACAAAGGTCCTAGGTTCAATCCCTGGTATGGAGGCTAAGGGTAAAAGATAACTAGGCATGAGTTGTATCAAATTTGACAGTTTGGTTTTTATAAATCTGTGCTTACCGGTCTGATTTTAATTTTTTCATTTTTTTTTCTTTTTAATTTTTTCATTTTATTTATTCATTCATTTATGATACTGGAGATTGAACCCACGGATTGAACTACATCTCCAGCCCTCCCCCCTTTAAATCTTGAAACAAGGTCTTGCTAAGTCACAAAGTTGTCTAGGATAAGCCCAAACTTCATCCTACTGCCTTAGTCTCCCAGCTGGGATTATAGGCTTGCATCACCACTCCAAACTACCAGTCTGATTTAATTCCCAATTTTCATTTTCTAACTGATGTGTTTTTCTGCTTGTCTGGTTTATTTTCCACTTCTTGTTTTTTTTAGTGTTTCCAATCTTAGCTAAAGCTCCTTGCTATTGAATTTGAGCTCTGTCAGTATAGGTACTATGTCTTTCATCTCTTTCTCTGTGTCTGTCACAGTCTTTGTACCTGATAAATACTCAGTTAATGCTGTAAGAAAATTAATTAATGAGTAGTGGCAATTTAGTTGACTCTTTGGTAGACTCTCAAAGTGATTGTTACTCTGGGAAATTACATCCCATAGTAGTTAAGAGTGTGGGCTTTGGAATCATACAGCTCTGAGTTTGAATCCTTGTTCCAGCTCCAGTATATTAGCTCTGTAACACTGAAAAGTGTATCACGTCCTTGAATCTGTTTTATGTGTAAAATGATGATAGTGGAACAGGTACCTTATAAGCTTTGTTAGGCTGTCTTTCTCTACTGCCTTACCACTTTCTCAGAAGTGTCTTCCTCCAGTTCTTTGCTTCTGATCATTCATGTTTTAGCTTAAGTGTCATCTTGTCAGAGAGGTCTTTTGTATCAGGCAGGATTTGTAATTGTAAACAGAGCTCTGGCTGATTTTTGAAAGTGTATTAGGGAAACTCAGAAAATATGAAGGAAAACACAGAGCCAGGCTTGAAGAATGGCTTGGAAGAAGTGAATCTAGGCAGTTATTCACAGAACCAACCCAGTAAGAACACTGCTGCCACTGCTACTCATAGTTCACACATTACCACCAGCTGCCCCTTGATGGCCACTATAGCCATCCCTTGCTACACCCTGGCAGGAATTCTCTGTGGTCCCCAGACACTGACAGTAGGTCCCAGTCCGAGATTTGGGTTGATATATCTGGTTATGTAGCCTAGGCTGTACGTGCACATTCTTCCTGCAAGGGAGCATCAGAAAGAGAACTCTAGTTGCCACAACTCTCATTTCATAGTGGGAAGGAGGTCTGCTTCACACCAGACTTAGTAGATGGGAATTCCTGAAATACAGGAAGGGATTCTGAGCAGCCAGAAAACTCCAAAAATGTCCACAACATCTTCTTTGACCTCAGTCACTCTCACATCAACCAGTTTTATTGTCATCATAGCATTTTCACTGATGCATATTTTCCTCTTTTATTTATATCATTGTTTATTGTCTGTCCCCTCATGCTAGAATTTAAGTGCCAGGAGAGCAAAGGCTTTGTCTGTTTTCCTGCATCCCCTGGCGTAGAACAGTACTTGGGCTACAGTAGAAGTTTCTGTTCATTTGTTGACTGAATAAGTGAATGAATATAAATCACTTAGCACAATGTCTGATACATAGTAAATGCATATTTGGCAACTTACTATTTCTTAGCACCTTTTTGTCTTTTTTTTCCCCCCCTTTGGTTGTGGTGCTGGTGCTGGAAACCAAACTCAGGGCCTTTAGCACACTAGCCAAGTGCTCTTCCATAGAGGTATACCTCCAAAAACAAATGGACTGGAGGTAAGGAATGAACTTTTTTTTGGTGTAGCATACATGCTCCCTTTGGCGTTTTGTTCTTTTTTTTTTTTTGACGTTTTGCTCTTGTGTCTGTGTGAGACGAAGGGACTTGAGCAAGGTCACAAACTGGGTTTATTACCAGATATGCTCCCAGCTTGAGTAACATTCTGATTATAATAAGCCTCATCCCATATTCTTGGTGATTGTAAGGAAATCATGTTACTGTTTTGGCTTTGATCATTATATCACAAGCCTATGTTATAGATACAACTGTAGCCTGTGATGAGCTTACATTAATTTGTTCAAATTCACATTTTTAATTTGATGGCCAGAAACCCTTGGAAAAAGACATCATGAAACTATAGTTGTTCTCAGCTGCTACTTGTGGATGTTCTTGGGGCCCCCATGATTTGTGACCCTAAATAATGCCAAGGACTTTCTTATCTCTGTGCTGTTCACCAGGATACAATGTTGAATAGCTTCCGTGTTGTAAGAGAAATTTTTGACCTTTTTACAGGGTTGTAATTCCAGAATCAGAATCATTAGCTCCAAAGAACTTGGGCTGAATAGGAATATCTAATCAGCCAGCACATTTTTTATTGTCCTACTGTACTGTGTATCTGGCATTAAAGGAAGAATATTTGAAATAACATAATGTTTAGAGTTTCCTTTTGTGGTTAAATCCTAAAAAAGAAAGGTAGAAGAGGTGTTATTTCAGCAGAGCACGCTAAGAATCTGCAGGAGGCCAGCAGATGGGAGATCCAGAAGTGGCCTCAAGAGGTCTTAATGGCTGGGATGGTTGGGAGAGAAGCCAGGTGGGCCCTGAGAGTCACATACACAGCACAGGGCCCTGAAGGAGAATAAAGACTATACTTTTCTGTGACTCTAGAACTAAAAGGTGCAAATAACAAGAGACAGAATTTTTTTTTTTTCGAGACAGGATCTTGCTATGTAGTTCAGACTAACCTTGAACTCACTATTTGGCCCAGGCTGGCCTCAAACTCATGGCAATCCTCCTGTCTCAGCCTCTTGAGTGCTGGGGTTACAGGTGTGCGCCACCACGCCTGGCAACATAATTTCTTAAAAACCTAGAAAGTGAGGCTGGGGAATTTAGCTCTCAGTGGCAGAGTGCTTGCCTGTCATGTGTGAAGCCCGCCCTGGGTTTGATCCCCAACACTGTAAGGAAAACAAAAACAAAAAACTTCATGGATTTTTTTCCTCTCGTGTCCCCCCACCCCAATTAAAAAGTAATGTGCCCCTTGGAAACAGCCCAATTGCCTGTCAACTGGAGACTAGATAGAGAAGATGTGGGTTTTTTTTTTTTTTTATAAAATGGAGTACTACTCAGCCATAAAAAACAAGAAACTAGAGACATTTATAGCTAAGTGGATGCACATTGAGGCCATACTCTTAAGTGAAATAAATAGGACACATGTAAATACTGAATAGTTTCTTTGGTGTGAAAAACCAAAAGTGTAAATAAGGATCAATATGTATAATTGATATTGTGATATAGGAAGAAAACGTCTAAAGGAGTAGGGGAAGTGAGAGGAGTAGGGGAAAGGAAAGAAGGGAAAAGAAAACGTGTAAGAAAAGGAAAAACATGGAAACAAAGTCTTTGTAAATATGGAATGGTGGAGGGGGTGAAGGGAGGGCAGGGAAATGGGGAAAAAATAAGAACCAAGATACTTTAGGTGTACAATACAGTTACATTCATTATTAGGATCTTGTACCTTTACATGATATATCTTGGTTCTTATTCTTAAACTTAATGAAAAAAAGTTAATGTGCCTTTCTAGAAAAAAATTTGAAAAGAAAGGAAAAAAAATCATACTATTACCTGTTACCCAAAGACAGCTATTGTTATTGTTTAGATTTCCTTTTTATTTTATTTTATTTTATTTTATTTTTTTGGTACCGGGGATCAAACTCTGGTCCTTGTGCTTACGCAGCAGGTGGCGAAACCACTGAGCTAAATCCCTGGCCCAGAAGAGGAATTTTTTTTTATCAAGTTGGATCTTGGACATGGTCACCATTACGTTTCCTTGTTATTCTTTTTCTCTTTAACATTTACTAGTTTATTCTGAAGGATATTTCAAAGGGTACAGATGAAGAGATGTGTAAAGCAAGGTATATGAGGAGAAGCGTGGAGCTTCCATGCCCTCACTGAGTATGCCACCTTCCAGGAACTTCCAAGTGTTCAGCTATCCTGAAGCTCCTTGCTTTCACTCTTTAATTCTGTTAATCTGTGAGTGGGTTGAGCATTCTGTGTATGGTACTGATTTGGTTTGGAGGTGAGCCAAGCAGAGGGTTGAGGATTTGAATCATAATTAAAAGTTCAGTCAGGCTGCCACAGATACATACTGAGCAAGTGAAACTTGATCTCTATCAAGCTGTGTATCTTGTTCTCTTTTTTTTGATACCAGGGATCAAATTCAGGACCTTGCACTTGCAAGGCAGGCAGTGGAACCACTGAGCTAAATTCCTGGCCTCTGCATCTTGTTCTTTTTCCCAGGATATGCTACCATACTCATATTCAGCCCCTCCATTTTCTGGTGAAATGGACATGATTCCTTCAGTGTTTATTCCAGTACCTCCTGGGATCTTGAATCACTATCCTTCCAGCCCCCTTTACTCATTCAAGTTCTTCACTATATATGAAGCAGCACCAGCCCACCATACCATAAATCACAGGAAATATCCGGTTTAGTGAGTGGACTTGTGGACTGTTTTGCGGGTAGAATCGGCGGTGTGAAACCACCTGAATCCATCTCCCGAGACTTGATGGGTTTTTCTTTCTCCAGATAGTTAAATGTGTGTTCTTGTGGACCTGGGCTTGGCTGGAATGTGCAAGTGTCCTGAAAATCCTTCTATAGGTTTCTTCTGTTGAACCTATTAAGTGAAGATGGCAAAAGTCAACATAACTAGAGACCTCATCCGCAGACAGATCAAGGTAAGCAGCTCAGACCTCTGAATCAGAGCATGAGATCCTTTCTTCCCCAGAGATTCATTTCATAGTTGAACTTAGATATAGACTTGACTTGCCTAGAGTCACATAATTAGTGGCAGCCCAGGACTAGAATTAAGAACTCTTGGCTCCCTGTTCTTTTATCCAAGAACATAGAATTCATGGAAACTCCCCTATCCAAGTGCTTGTGCCTGGGCTGCTGAGGTTATTGTAGTCTTGTGAGGTAGGGGAGCCATCAGTATGTTGCACACATGCACACATATCCATGTGATGGGGATTGTGCACAGGAGCAAATAAAGCTTTTCATGTTGCTTGAGCTGCTAAGTTGTAAACTATATAATAGACCCTGGGGAAATGTTGGTCCTAGTGCAGTTTAGATTCTGAGGCTCTCCCATACTAAAGCCTGTCCTCTGCAGTTTGTATGTAGAAGACACTCATATCTGTGAGGTAAGTGGATGGTTTGGGCAGTTAAATTCAGTTAGTGAGGTAGCCTTTGTCTTTGCCAGGCAAGCCCTCAGTAAAGGAACTGCAGAGATTTAGAGGAATGGATTCGACCAAGGTTTGATGTGCTTCTATGATCAGAACCCCATTGATTCAGGAGTTTCATCTCACCACTGCCCTAATAAACTGCCATTAACACTACTTCCCTGTGCATCATTTACTTCCCTATGCATCAGTTTTCTCTTGTTAAATAGTAATGCTATCTGTCTGCCTACAGGCTGGTCTTGAGAATGAAATCTGAATGAACATGAAAAAGTTCTTTGAAATGGTTAAGTGCTAAAAAAAATTTAAGGAAATTTTTTTTTTTTTTTGGTACTGGGGATTGAATTCTGGTCCTTGTGCTTGCGCAGCAGGCAGTGAAACCACTGAACTAAATCCCCAGCCCATAAGGAAATTTTTAATAGCGTTCAGCATAAGTACTCATTATCTAGAAGGACTGAGGATATACCTCTACATACGCCATGTACTTGGTGCACATTAGTATGTGTGCTTTATATATTTTTTCCTGCATTCCTGAATCCTTTTAGCTTTGTCTATTTGTGGGTTGTTGTTTTTTTTTTCCATTTCATTAGATTGGATAGCCCTCAAGGATGGACTGTTTTTTAGAGGCACAGAATCAGTAGGTTATTTTTTTTCCCTTGTGTAACCCTGACAACATAAATCCTAAAGACAATGCTTGCTGTCTCTTAAATATGGAATCATTCCCTATTTGTTGTCCCCAGTTTTTCTTTCCTTTTTTTACACTTTTTTTGGACCCAGTAGCACAGCATAGTGTTTAATTATATACTCTCTACTCTCTTCATTTATGCTGTAATCTTGACCAAGAGTAGGGAAAATTCCTGCAAGCCAATTCTTTGTTATCTTTTCTAGTTTCTGTTGTGCCCAGCACTGGAATGAATTTAGAATAGGTACAGAGCAAGCCAGGCATGGTAATACATGCCTGTAATCCTAGCATTCAAGAGGCTGAGTCAGGAGGATGACAGCGAATTTGAGGCCAGCTTGGGCTACATAATGAGTTCAAGGCCAGCCTGAACTGCATAGCGAGACCCTGTCTCAAAAAAAACAAAAACCAAAAAGAATAGGTACACATCAAATCATGTTGAATTGAATTAATGAAACTGAGTTTGTTTCTGTCCCCCAGGAACGAGGTGCCCTGCGCTTTGAGCGGCGATATCATGTCACTGACCCCTTTATCCGGAGGCTGGGCCTGGAAGCAGAGCTGCAGGTAAGAGATTCAGTTTGCACACTAGTTGCATATGGCCTGTTCTCCTTTCTCTGTATCTGGAGTCCTTGGTGTTATTCAAGGAATGGACAAGCTTTTCTCCACAGATCATACCTAAAGATTACCTTTCCTTTTATTAGGCAATTTTATACGCAGCTAAATCTGAATCAAGTTTAGTGACCGATTTCACATCAAAATTTTGTTTTGTTTTGTTTTTCGAGACAGGGTCTTCTGGCTGGGGTCAAACTCATGGCAGTCCTCCTGCCTCAGCCCTCTAGTAGTGGGATTACAAGCTCGCGCTACCATGCCTGGCCCAGAAATTGTTTTTTGTACATGTTACTTGCTTTGTGCTTAGAAAAGGTTTGTTGAATTCCATACCATTATTACTATTCACATGGGCAGTAATGATTCCTGTATACAGGAATCGTGAATTTACAGATTATTTCACACACATGTTGTTTGTTTCTTATTTTATCTTCAAAACAATGCTGTGGACACATAAATAAGAAATAGGGTTTTGGTTTTTTTGTTGTCGTTTTTTTGGTACCGGGGATCGAACTTGGAACCTTGTGCTTTCGAGGCAGGCAGCAGAACCACTGAGCTAAATCCCTGGCCCTGTTTTTGTTTTGTTTTGTTTTTTGAGACAGAGTCTTGCTGTGCAGTTCAGGCTGGGCTTGAACTCACTATGTACCCCAAGAACAGTTTGAGGCTTGCCTCAAACTCAGGGCAATTCTCCTGCCTCAGCCTCCTGAGTGCTAGAATTGCAGGCATACACTACCGCACCTGGAAAGAAATAGGTATTTAAAATAAACAAACCAAACCAAACCAAAACAAAACAGACTTAGCCCAAGCACCCTGTCTTAAGTTTGCTGTGTCTAGTCCATGGCAAGGGCAGGCTTTTAGTCCAGAAGTCTAGCTTTTACATTGTATGTGACACAGATACTCCATTATGTTAACTCCGTTCCCTTTTCTTCCTTAAGATTGTGTTTTGAATCCAGCGTTAGCTGTCATGACTTTGTATTATTATCTGTGGCTTAACTAAGAATTTTTTTTGGTTCCTTCAGGTAAATATTTGTAAGTGATTATATTGATTTTTAGAAAAAGACTAGAAAATTTTTTTTTTTTTGGTACTGGGGATCAAACTCAGGACCTTGCGCTTGCAAGGCAGCCAATGGAACCACTGAGCTAGATCCCCAGCCCTAGAATTTTATTGAATGTTATCAGTGTTTTCTTGGGGTGATGAGATTAGAGGTGATTGTTATTGCTTTCTTTTAATTATAAACTTGTATCCATTTTGAAATATAACTAAATTAATAATGATACGGAAAAATAGAGCGAAATCACTTATCTCTTGTATATTGCTACATAATTGTAATTACACATTGAATTTTGTGTCTTTTCTTAGGTTAATATAATGATCTTTTTTCATGTTATCAAGTAGAAATCATAATATTCCTTTCATGTTTTTCTGTTTAGAGAAGTAATAAATATCATGGTAGCCAGGCATGGTGTGGCACATATCTGTAATCCCAGCTATTTGGAAGGCTGAGACAGAAAGATAGCAAGTTCAAACCCAACCTGGGCAATTTAGCAAAACCTGACTGAAGGTAAAATTTTTAAAAAAGGACTGGGGATATAGCCTAGTGGTAGAGTGCTCGCCTGGCATGCATAAAGCTGTTGGTTCAACCCCTAATCCCTCACCAAAAAAATAAAAGGAGGAGGGCCGGGAATGTTCCTCTCATCATTTCAGGGTCCAGTGGAATCTGGGATCAGAAGAGAGGTATAAACTAGGACAAAAATCTGGAAAATCTGCTGGGAGCAGCAGCACATGTCTGTAATCCCTGGTACTTGGGAGGGTGAGGCAGGAGGATCACAGGGTCAAGTCCTACCTGGGAAATATAGTGAGACCTAGTTTCAAAATGAAAAATAAAAAGGGCTGGGGGGCGCTGGGGCTTTAGCTCAGTGGTTTCACCGCCTGCTGCGTAAGCACAAGGACCCGAGTTCGATCCCGTACCAAAAAAAAAAAAAAAAGGGGCTGGGGGTTATAGCTCAGTGATAAGAGCACTTGCCTTCCAGTGTGCATGTGTGATGCACTGATTCCAATCACCAGTACCAAAAATTAGAATATAGGAAAACTTACACCTGCTATCATAAGGTCCATAGCTTCCATGTACAGTCATATCTTGGTACTTGACTGCTTTGAAATGCATAGAATTTGGTACTCGATGCATTCTGACATGAAAATTTTGTAAATACTGGATGTGCAAGCTAGAACTTGTCAGTATTGATTGCCTTGTGACTCTTACTCTTTCTACTTGGAACAGTTTGTCTGGTACTGACATTTTTTTTATATACATCATGCCATCTTGAGCCAAGTAATGGGTACCAAGGTGTTTTTTTGTTTTGTTTGTTTGTTTCCTGTGGTACCAGGGATTGAACTTGGGACCTTGCGCTTGTGAGACAGATGGCGGAACCACTGAGCTAAATCCCTGGCCCTAGTACTAAGGTTTTAATGTGCTAAAAAGACTCTTCGGTGTCTGAGGTTGGGGTGGGGATACTGAGGATTGAATCCAGGACTTTATGCACGCTAGGCAAGGTGTAGCACTGGGCTACATTCCTCCTCATCTTTTGTAAAAATTTTGTTTTGAGCCAGGGTTTCACTATATTTTCCAGGCTGGTCTTGAACTTTGGATCTTCTGCCTCAGCATCTGGAGTAGCGAGGATTACAGGTGTGAGCCACCACTAAAAGATTTTGATATTTTGTTTTGTTTTGTGGTATTGGGGATTGAACTCAGGGCCTTCACACTGAGCTACTTCCTGAGCCCTTTTTTTTACTGTTGATTTTGAAATAGGGTCTCTTGCTAAGTTGTTAAATTGCCTAGGCTGGGTTAGAACTTGAGATCCTCTTGCCTCAGTCTCTTGCAGAGTGCTGAGATGATGGGCATATGTCCCGATTCCTAGTTTAAGACTTTATTAATGGGACCCATAGTAATAAATTAATAAATTTTTAAAAATAATAATAAAATTTAACAATACTGTATAATTTAAAAGTATTAATATTAGAAGATCTTCATAATTCAAGGAGTCAACTGTTTTCAGACTGACCAGGCATATGATCTAGCAGAATCATATGTACATCTGTAAAAGACTCAGTTATGTATTTGTAACAGAATACACCAATGCATTTTTTTTTCTTTTTGGAGCTGGGGATGGAACCCACAGCCTTGGACATGCCAAGCAGATGCTCTACCATGGAGCTATATCCCCAGTCTCACAGGAGTAAGTTTTAATGAAGTCGGGTACCAATAGTTTGTTTATATGGTTTCAGATTCTACATTGTAACTCACCTGAAAGTAGCTACTCTGAAGGCTGAGGTAGAAATAACCCAGTTGGAGGTCAGCCTGGGCAATGTAATAAGACACCCCCCCCAATTTAAAAAATAATATAAAGGGATCCTGGGGCTAAAAATTTGAGAACCAGTGGACTGTAGATCCATGAAATGTGAGACTAAATGTCACCTGGGAGAAAGTAGCAGTGAGAAGAGGACCCAGGCCTAAGTAACATGGTGTTTCTACATTTAGGGATGATCTGTTTCTCCTGTTCCTGTAGCCACAGGACACAGAAAAAATAACCATTTGGGTGGGGGAACTTGAGGAAAACAGGGTGTTACAGCAAAGGAAAAGGGAAAGTTGAACCATACTGATTTTTATAATCTAACTCTCAGAGACCATCTTGTTTTCTTCTTTACTGGTATGAGATTAATGGGGACACATGTTTGTGACTCCCAAATGGTAATTAAAATATGACTGTCACTGGGTGTGGTGGTGCACACCTGTAATCTCAGCACTTGGGAGGCTGAGGCAGGAGGATCACCGTTTGAGGCCAGCCTGGACTGTATAGTGAGTTCAAGGCTAGCCTGAACTTCATAGGGAGACCTTGTCTTAAAAAACCCAAATCAATCAGTCAATGAACTTGGATAAGTCCTTTAACTTCTAAATCCCATTTCTTCATCTTTTTAATGTCTTAGATGTACAAGGAGGAATAGATACATTAATTATGTAAAGTACTTAACACAGTGCCTAGCTTGTAAAATTCAATGGTATATTGCATTCAACTATTAGATATTGGGGTTTTATTGTTACGTTTGTTTGTTTGTTTGTTTTATGGTAGCACTGAGCTACATCTCCAGCCCTTTTTTTTTTATTAATTTTTTTTACCAGTACATGTTTGCAGTACATAATGATTATATATATCCATTGTGGGGAGTTGGTACATGTACATAACACATCTTGATTCTTTTTACTTACCATTTATCATCACCCCTCTGTTCCTACCTCTTCCCCTTTTTTCAAAAGATTTATCTCCCTATTTCCTGTTATCATTTATTTTGCTCTTTATTTATACTTTGAGTTTCTCATACAAAGAGAAACCATGAGACATTTAAGCTTGTGTATCTGGTTTATTTCACTTAATATGATGGTCTCAAGGTGCATCCGTTTTCCTACAAAGGACTCAGATTTATCCTTTATGGAAAAGTAGTACTCCATTGTGTACATTTGCTTTACCCATTCATCTGTTGATGGACATTTAGGCTGCTTCAGAGATTTAGCTATTATGAGTTGTGCTGCTATAAACATGGGTATGCATGAAACACTGTGATCTGATGTTGTTAATTCCAGAAGATACCTAGAAGGAGAATAGCTGGGTCAAATGAAATTTTTAGTTTTAGTTTTTTGAGGATTTGCCATACTGATTTCCATAGTGGTTGTATTAGTTTACATTTCCACCAATAATGGAAAAGTTCCTTTTCCTCCACAGCCTTGCCAGCATTTGTTATGATTTCTTTTTTTTTTTGGTACCGGGAATCGAACTCAGGTCCTTGCACCTGCGCAGCAGGCAGCAAAACCGCTGAGCTAAATCCCCAGCCCTGTTATGATTTCTTGATGATAGCTGTTCTTTCTGGAGTAAGATGAAATCTTGAGTACTGTTTTAATTTGCATTTCTCTAATGGACAGACGTGTCAAACATTTTTTCTTGTATATATTGGCCATTTGTACTTCCTCTGAGAAGTGTTATTCATTTCAGTGCTCATTTTTTGATTGGGTCTTTTCTTCTGGGAGCACCCAGAACTTTTGAATTCTTTATGTATTAGTCTATTAGTCTTGATATTAGTCCTCTGTCCAAGGTGTAGTTGGCAAAAGTTTTTCCCCATTCTCTAAGTGGCCTCTTCACTCTGTTGGTTGTCTCTTTCATTGTGCAGAAGCTTTTTAATTTGATGTAATCCTTGTTTGTTGATTCTTGATATTATTTCTTGTTCCATTGGGGTTCTGTTCTGAAAGTCCTTGCCTATGCCTATGTCTTCAAGAGTTTTACCTTTCAGCAGATTGTTTCTATTTTAATATTTAGGTTCATTTTTTTATTGTATGACTTTTTTTTTTTTTTTTGGAAACAGGTTCTTCCTGAATCACTAAATTGTCCATGCTGGGTTTGAATGTTCAGTCTTACTGCTGTAGTCCAGGCTGGAAGAACAACAGCATGTGAGTGATGCAAAAGAGAGTAGAGTACTTAGTTCAAAAGAACAAATAGTCAGAGAATACAAGTGGCAGAAGGGTGGGGGGACTGATAAGTCCGATGTTCACAGTGAAAGATGCTGTAATCTGTGCTTAATGACTGTGGACTTTAGCCTAAGGACGGTGGAGAGCCATTGAATGGCTTATAGCATAGGAACTATATGATCAGAGTTATACTTCACGAAAAATTAATCTTGGCTTCATGAAGAAGAGATCGCCAAAGTTTAAACTGGAGATAGCCTGAACCAGTTAGGCTTTTACGGTACTCATGAAGTGATGGGTGACCTGAACTAAGATAGTAGTGATTTGGATGTAGAGATGTCACTGGACTTGAGAAACATTAAATAGGTAGAATTAATAGGATTCTTGGTGATTAGATATAGTAAGTTAGAAAAGAGTAACATGAGAAAGATAGGTTTCTGGCTTGAGTGGCAGGATAGAAAGTAGGATCTTCTGCTGAGTTAGGGAACACTCGTAAAGGACTGGATTTGAAAGGAAAGATGATATGTTTGGTGATGGATGTTCTGGACCTATGGGCTGTGGGCACTGAGCCCTATCTGGACAGGTAGTTGTAATACTTGGATTTGAGCTCCTGATAAAGGTACAGTCTGAAGGTGTCTATTTGGGAGTAGTGAGCAACATGTAAATGATAGTCATGAAGGTGAGTTGTGATTGTCCTCTCGGAATGTGTAGAGTCTAGAAAGGGCTTTGAAGACCAACATTTATGGGCTGATGCACAAATAAAATTAGGTAAAATATGCTTTAAAAAGAACAGCAACACAGGCTACTGTGTTCTCTCTTACACCCACATGCTGTAGGGTACACTTCTTTTCCTACTTTTGCTTGGCCCAAACTCACTCTGCAGACATTGTTTCTTTTCCTACCTTTAATAAAACTTTGTTACTTTTTTTTTGGTACCAGGGATCGAACTTGGGACCTTGCCAAGAAGGCGGCGGAACCACTGAGTTAAATCCCTGGCCCTATAGAGGTCTTTTTGAGGATAAAGAACCACTGAACTGGCCAGGTTTGGTGGCACATGCCTATAATCCCAGCACTTGGGATGCTGAAGCAGGAGGATCACTGCAAGTTTGAGGCCAGCTTGGTACATAGTGATTTAAAAGCCAGCCTGAACTGCATAACAAGACCATGTCTCCAAACAACAACAACAACAGCAAAAGAACCACCGAACCATAATATGTATGGTTACATACAGATATTTTCTTATACTTGGCTTTTCCCTTACCAGTATATCTTAGAAATCATCCTATATCAGTTCATAGGGTTCGTTATTTTTTGTAGCTGTATAGTGTGCTATGGTGTAGCAATAAATCTTGTACTAAATCTTGTGTACAAAGATTTAGTCAGTGAATTTTCCATGTATGGCACATAACATTCTTTCTAATAGTTTATAATTATAACAATACATGGGGCCGGGAATTTAGCTCAGTGGTTTCGCCACTTGCTGCGCAAGCGCAAGGACCCGAGTTGATCCCCAGTATCAAAAAAAAAAAAAAATGGGCCAGGGTTGTTGCTCAGTGGTTTCGCCGCCTGCTGCACAAGCGCAAGGACCTGAGTTCGATCCCCAGTACCAAAAAAAAAAAAATGCATATAATTATAACAACACCATAATGAATAGCCTTGAACATATGTACAGTGGTACCTCGGTTCACACACATTTGCAAATTGTTCACGTTTGTGAACAATTTGGTTCACAAAAGTGTTTGGAAAAATTTTTTGTGGCAAAATTTGTTTTTGTTTGCAAACTCTACATCAGGTGACACAGCCGTGGCCATCTTTCCCACACAAACACAAATGTGGCCATCTTTTCCAAAATCATGGAACAAATTAAGTTCATGAACCAAGGCAATTTGGCATTGCTAGAAATGTATCTTTAGGGCCGGGAATTTAGCTCAGTGGTGCCACACCTGCTTCAAAAGTGCAAGGTCCTGAGTTCTATCTCCGGTACCACACAAAAAAAAAGAAAGAGAAAGAAAGGAAAGAAAAGGGAAAAGGGGAAAGGAGAAAGGGGGAAGGGGGAAGGAAAGAGAAAAGAAAGATATCTTTAGAGTGAAAAGACAAAACCTAAAAATGAGGGCCAGGGATTTAGCTCAGTGGTTCCAGCACCTGGCTTGAAAGCACAAGGTCCTGAGTTCAATCCCCGGTACCAAAAAAAAAAAAAACCCTTAAAAATGAGAGTGCTGATAAAAGGATGTGTATGTGGTTTTGTTAGATATTGCCAAATTGCCCAATTTTCCTTGCCAATAGCAAGGAATTAAATCTGAGATTAAGTTAATTTCTTTTATTAATAAGTTAATTATATTATGTGTTTATGGGCCTTTTTAGTATATTATTTGCCACTTTTGTTGTAACAAAAGAGAGAGAATAGGGCTGGGGATTTAGCTCAGTGGTTTCAGCGCCAGCCTTGCAAGCGCAAGGTCCCAAGTTCAATCCCCGGTACCCCCCCCCAAAAAAAGAGAGTAAGAACTGATATGTACAAAAAAAAAAGAACTGATAGGTATTTCTGCGTAGTTTTTTTAAACAGAAGCATGGGATGGATAAACAAATTAATGAAATTGGCTATCTCCAGGGATAGAAGTAGTCAAGGTAGAGGGGTAGGGAAAGAAAAGGGAATAACCCTTTTCTAGACTTTTTTGTTTGTTTGTTTTGTTTTGTTTTGTTTTTGGTGATGCTGGGAATTGAACCCAGGATCTCATACATGTTAGGCAAATGCTGTGCCAATGAGCTACATTCCCAACCCTTTGTAAATTTATTTTGAGACAGAGCCTCACTAAGTTGCCCAAACTGGCCTCAAACTTGGGATCTTGCTGCCTTAGCCTCCCAGGTACCTGGGACTACAGGTGTGTGCCACTGCATATGACTTTTCTGAACTTTTTATATTTTTCATATTTAGAACCATGTTGAGATCGTACATATTCAAAAATTATAGATTGAATCAACAAAGATTAGAAGGGGGAGCCAACCAACTCAATTTTTTAACACAGCACTGACTATATACTATATATTATCAGTGTAAAGATAAAATGAACTTTAAAGAAATGTTGAACTCTATAGATTTGTTATTTGTACTGTTATTGCTATAGCAATTCGATAACCATTATGTGTATGTGGTAGAAGTGAACAAATGAATAAATATATCTAAATGTTGTTGGGAGCCATTTGGGTCAAAATTTGATGGACAGAATATTTGCACAGTGCCAAATATTCCTTCACAGATAACAGGTAACAGAGGGAAAAATAACACTACAATGGGGGAACCTGGTGACGACCACCTTAACCAGGACAAAAAGACACTTGCCACCTGATATTATACAAGAGGATATAAAATCAAACTGGGTGGGGCCGGGGATTTAGCTCAGTGGTTTCGCCGCCTGCTGCTCAAGCGCAAGGACCAGAGTTTGATCCCTGGTACCAAAAAAAAAAAAAAAATCAAACTGGGTGCTCAGTGGTTTCGCTACCTGCTGCTCAAGTGCAAGGACCAGAGTTCGATCCCCGGTACCAAAAAAAAAAAAAAAAAATCAAACTGGGTGTAGTTACACACACCTGTAACTTTAGCACTCAGGAAGCTGAGGAAGAAGGAACTCAAGTTTGAGGTCAGCCTGAACTACTAGCAAGACCCTGTATCAAAAAAATAAACAATAAATGAATACAAAATCATGGAGGTGGTGTTTCTGTCAAGATGTATTACCTAAATCTAATCATGAGGAAATGAGACAAATCCAAACTGAGAGACATTTCTTTAGAGCAGCTGATTTACTCTTCAAAAATATCTGTCTTAAGGACTGGGGATTTAGCTCAGTGGTTCCGCCACCTGCCTCGCAAGCACAAGGTCTTGAGTTCAATCCCCGGTACCAAAAAAAAAAAAGTCATAAACAAAGCAGGACTGACAAACTATTCCAGATTAAAAGAAACCAAAGAACCCTGCCATGGTGACTCGTGCCTGTAATCACAGCTACTTTGGAGGAGGATTGCAAGTTTGAGTCCAGCCTGGGCAATTTAGCAAAATCCTGTCTCAAAATAAAAAATAAAAAGGCCTAGGAGGAATGTAGCTCAATGGTGGTAAAGCACCCCAGGGTTTAGTCTCCACTATTGCTAAAAAAGAAAAAGCAAAGAGAAAATGACCACTAATTGCATTGTGTGATCCTGGATCAGAAAAATAAAAAGACATTATTGGGACAGTTGGTGAAATTTGAATATGTATGATAGATATTGATATTGTATCAGTGTTAAATTTTCTATTTTACATAAGTAAAAGAATGGCTGTTCTTAGAAATGCACACTGAAGCCAGGTGTGGTCACACACTCCTGTAATTCCAGCACTCTAGGAGACTGAGACTGGAGGATCACAAATTCAAGTTTATCCTGGGCAATTTAGAAACTTAATGGGACCATGACTCAAAATTAACATAAAAAGGGCTGGGAATGTAGCTCAGTGCAAAGGTGTAGAGTTCAGACCCCCAATATGACAAAAGGGGCTGAGGGAGGGAAAGGGAAGAAAGAATAGAAAGAAATGTACAATGAAACCAAGGTTGGTGGCACATCTCTGTAATCCCAGATACTTGGGAGGATGAGGTAGGAGGATTGCAAATTCAAGGCCAATCTTCTCTACATACTTAGTAAGACCCTGTCTCATTAAAATAAAAAGGGCTAGGAATGTAGCTTGGTAGTGCAGTGCTTGTCTGGCATGTGCAAGGCCCTGAGTTCAATCAGTAAGAGGGAAGGAAGGAAGGAAGAAGAGAATGAGAACTGAGTATGAAAGGTCCTACAGTCTGCACATATTTTCAAGTGGTTCTAGAAAAAAAAGTGCTTGAACTTGGTGTGGATGCAGATGGGTGGATGTAGGGAGAAAAAGAAGGGAGAGGGAGAAAGTGTGGCAGTGTTAATAAATTGAGGATATATGGATGTTATTGTACTATTATGACTAAACATTTGAAAGTGCTTTAAAATAAAAAGTTAAAAATGTTCATTGAAAACGTACAGGGGCCGGGGGTTTAGCTCAGTGGTTCCGCCACCTGTCTCACAAGTGCAAGGTACTGAGTTTGATCCCCGGTACCAAAAAAAAAAAAAAGAAAAAGTACAAAGAGGTACTGTTGTAGCAGCAACCAAATAAGAGAGCCAGAAGGGAAATTGAAATTAGATAATTTAAATTTAATATTAATTGGGATTAATTCTAACCAAACCACTTTTTCTTTTGTCTTGAACATTTTTTCTCACCATTCCACATCCTGAGCATTCCACAAGCTGAGTGTTAGCTCACCTTGGCACAGTGAATTTTATTGTCCTAAATGGACAGGAGCCACGTAGCTGGAATTCCAGCTCATAGCCTGCAATCCTCATTTTTGGGTGAGGGAATACTTGCTTTCATTTTCGGTTAGATCAACCAGGTCTTCCATGTTCACACTGCAAGTTGTGATCACACTTTAATCCCTCTTCTTCTGTTCACTTCTGGAATTTCTTGGTACAAGATTAGACACATGGAACTCATTGAGAGAAGAGAACAGGACCCTCATTGTATAATTAAAACTGAGCATTTTGTTTGTTTAGAGTCTCGCTATGTAATTCAGGCTTGCCTTGAACTGAAGGCCATCCTCCTGACTCAGCCTCTATAGCTGAGATTACAGGAATGTACCACCACACCTGATCAAAACTGAGCATTTATGAGGCCATAGAAGTGGTGGAAATAAGATTAGTAAAATTTCTATCAGACCTTACTGACTATAGAGTTCTTCCCACCTCAGCCATCTGTATGCTTTTTTAAAAGGCTTAATAGGGCTGGGGATTTAGCTCAATGGTTCCACCACCTGCCTCACAAGCACAAGGTCCCAAGTTCGATCCCTGGCACCAAAAAAAAAAAAAAAGGCTTAAGAAATAGTTCTTGGCTTGGTGAATTCATTCTCTTGCCTTAATATTGACCATAAACAAATTGCATATAGAATACAGTCATCCCAGTAGGCCTGGGATTTAGCTCCGTGGTTCCACCACCTGCCTCACAAGCGCAAGGTCCTGAATTTGATCCCCGGTACCAAACAAACAAGAAGAATACAGTCATCCTTTGATGTCCTTGGGGGATTGTTCCAGGACTTCCCACAGATACCAAAATTTTCATCTAGTCAAATCTCTTATGTAAAATGGTGTGGTATTTCATATGACCTACCCACATTCTCCCAAATAATGTAAGTCATCTCTATTTTGTTTTGGTACTGGGGATTGAACTCGGGACCTCGCACTTGTGAGGCAGGCGCTGGAACCACTGAGCTAAATCCCCGGCCTATATTTTTAATACTTAATAAAGTGTAAGTACTATGAAAATAGTTGTTATACTGTATAGTTTCAAGAACAATGTGGGCCAGGGATGTAGCTTACTGGCGCCATGCCTATCTGGCAAGCACAAGGTCCTGAGTTAGATCCCCAGTACCAAGGGAAAAAAAAAGAACAGTGATTAAAAAGTCTGTCTCCAAGGCCAGGATTTAGCTGAGTGTTTCCACCGCCTGCCTCACAAGCACAAGGTCCCTAGTTCAATCCTCGGTACCAAAACAAAAACTCTGTCTCGAATACCGTTTTTTAAAAGTCTATGCATATTCCGTATAAATGTCACAGTCTTAACTATATTTTCTATCTGTGACTAGTTGAGTGCACAGATATGGAAGTCATGGAAATGGAGGGTCAACTATGTATCTCACCTTCACAATCTGACCTGATTGTTTTTTGTTTCCATTTTGTTGTATAATTTGAGCATAAATTCAAATTATGAATTTATAGAAGCAAGTCAGGTATACTTTCTTTGTGAATAGAATTGATAGACCACAGCAGTTCCATAGGTATGGTGTAACCTGAGTTTAACAGACTTGTCAGAGTTTTAACTTTGCTTTGTTTTATAATGTCATTTTAGAGAAGTGAGCTAGATACTAAATCTATTAAATAGTCACATTCAAAGAAGAGAGGGAATCTGACTATGTGAGAGATTTCAAGGATTATCCTTTAGATCAAGAGTCAGCAGCATGATTATGGATCATTAGAAAAAAAACTGGTAAAATCTGTAAGAGCTCAGCTAGTTTTATATTTCTTAGTGAAATTTGTTCTTCAAATTGTCTCTTCTTACAGCTGAAACTAGAGAGACTTACGACAAAGTATCAGACTTATAGATAACCTCTTATCAATAAAAGAATCTAAGAGTCAGCAGGTTACAATCATTATTTCAATTTCTTTTTTAAAATTTTTTTTATTTTTATTTTTACTATTTCAATTTCTAAGTGTGACTCTCTCCCCTACCTGCCCTTTCATTCTAGTGTGCTCATGCTTAGATTATGCTCTAATTTCTTAAGTTTTGTTTATTCTTGCCTATAGGCTACCAAACTCCAAGCAGTCATACAAATGGAACCGATGACAAATGTGCTAGACTTTTACTGGGATTCACCAGATCAACCTTGTAAACAGCTCATAACTGCTAAACTATACAATATGACTTCTGTGTTGGATTCTGAAGTCCCCTGCACCTTCTCCTTATCCTCTACGTGGGAGGCTATTACTAGTTCCTCCTGGTGGAGACCCTTGTTGGCTATATTCATAGCAGTCCTGACCTTATAATTTGGCCCATGTATTCTTAACTATTTCTTTGGCTTTGTCTCCTCCAGACTCAAAGCTATACAGCTACCAAGATGACAGTGCCTGGTGCTCATCGAAGGCCTTTAGATAGACCCTCTGTAGAGTAAATCTAACTGCTGATCACAACTATGACTCTATTCAGCCGGAAGTAGCCAGACCTGTCTTCACCCTTTGCCCCCTCACAGCAGTTAGGGGTACTTCTTCAGAGGGGGGAATATTGCAGATAGGTAAGTTAATTAGATATCTTGTAGGCAGTTAGACAGAGCCACCCCACAAAGAGCCAGCATGGAGGAGAGTGAAGACACATTCACTGAAGGCCAGCACTTTAAAAGGAGAGAAATTAGCACACCCATGTAGGATAAATAACAGTGATTGATATTCTAAACAGGTATCAATCACCTGGGTGAGGGGCCCAGGTTTTAACCCAGCCTCTCCAGGAAATATCCCTGACCCACCTTTACTGAAAATCCATGTACATGCTATGTGACTTGCTCCCCCATTTGATCCCCATTTAATCAGTATTGGGTGACTGTACTTGTAATCTTATTGGTTGGTCATGGTTTTGTCCCACCTCATGCCCACCTTGTAAAATTCCAGTGGGTCTTATAGTTTTGTCCCACTTTGTACCCGCCTCACCACATGGCTCTGCTGTATAAAACATCTTTGAAACATGAGGTGGGTGGGCAACCCACTTTCCGGTTCCCCTTCTGTCTCTCTTAGAAGCTTTCTTTCTCTCAATAAATTTTTCCTACTCTTGAAAAAAAAAAGTCAGCAAATTATAACCTGTGAGCCAAATCTAAATTGCCACCTGTTTTATTTTATATTTTGTTTAAGAGTACAGTTCAGTGGTCTTTAAGTATATTCACAAAGTTCTGCTACTATTGGTGCTAATTTCAGGACATTTTCTGTTTTCCTTTTTTTTTTTTTTCTTTTTCCTGAGACAAGGTCTTGCTATGTATTTCAGAGTGGCCTTGAACTCAGTGTGTAGCTCAGGCTGCGTTCAAACTTGCAGCAGTCCTCCTTTAGCCTCCCCAAGGGCTGGGATTATAGGCGTGCACTACCACACCTGGCCTCCAGGACATCTTCATCACTTCAGAAAGGAGCCTCTTTCCTGGTGGTGGCACACACCTGTAATCTCAGCGCTTGGTAGGCTGAAGCAGGAAGATTCCCAGGAGTTCAAGGCCAGCCAGACTCTGTCGCAAAAAAAATTTTTTTGGGGGGGGGGGGTACCTGGGATCAAACTCGGGACCTTGCACTTGCTAGGCAGGCGCCAGAGACACTGAGCTAAATCCCCGGCCCTAAAAAAAAATTTTTTTGATACCTGGGATGGAACTTGGGTCCTTGCACTTGGGAGGCAGGCGGTGGAATCACTGAGCTAAATCCCCGCCCCTCAAAAAATTTTTTAAAAGGAGCCTTTTACCCATATTAAGAGTCACTTCCCATCTCCCATCCCTGGTCTCACTCTGCCAATTGTTAATCTACTTTTCCTCTTGACATTTCATATCAATAAAATCATACGATGTGTTGCTTTTTTTTTTTTTTTTTTTTTTTTGATGTGTTGCTTTTTGTGTCTGGCTTTTTTCACTTAACATATTTTCAAGGTTCATTCATGTTGTAACATGAATCACTACTTCATTTCTTTTTATTACCAAGTAATATCCATTTATTATTTGACATTAGGGATGTTTCTACTTTTTGACTATTATGATTAATGCTGCCATGAACATGGATGCACAAGTTTTTATGTGGATATACAGTTTTCCATTTTCTTGGATATGCACATAAGAGTGAAATTCCTGGGTCATATATTAACACAATGTTTAACTTTTTGAGGACTGCCAAACTATTTCCTAAATTGATACTACCATTTTACATACCCAACAAAAATATGTAACAGTTTCAATTTCTCTACCTCCTCAGCAATACCTCTTATTATCTGTCTTTTTTATTATAGCTATCATAGTAAATATAAAGTAGTATTTCATTGTAGGTTTTTTGGGGTTTTTTGGTACCAGGGATTGAACTCTGGACCTTAAGCTTTCGAGGCAGGTGCCGGAACCACTGAGCTAAATCCCCGTCCCACCCTCATTGTAGTTTTGACTATCATCTTCCTAGTACCCAATGATGTTGAATATCTTTTCATGTGCTAATTGATCATATTTGGATAATTTTCTTTGGAGAAATGTCTATGCAGATTCTTTGCCATTTTCTCATTGGATTGTCTTTTTATTGTTGATTTATGAGTTCTTTATTCATGTATAATTTGAAATATTTTCTCTCATTCTGTCTTGTCTCCATTTTCTTGATATAGTGCCTTTTATGCACAAAAGTTTTTATTTTAGTGACTTCCAATTTATTTTTTTCTTGTGTCTCTTGTGCTTTTGGTGATGTGTCTAAGAGGTCAAGATCATGAAGATTTTAAAGCTGCCTTTTCTTCTAAGTGTTGCATTTTTTTAGACATATGTAAGTCTTTGATCCATTTTGAATCAATTTTTATAGATGGTATGAAATTGATGTCCGACTTCATTCTTTTGCATGTAAACATCCAGTTGTCCCAGCACCATTTCTTGAAAAGACTATTGTATTCCCCATTGAGTTGTTTTGGCACTCTTTTTAGAAATCACTTAACCAAAAATGTATAGATTTATTTATGAACTCTATTCCATTGATCCAAGTGTCTATTCCTTGTGCCAGTACCACTTTGTAACAAATTATGAAATTGGGAGTGTGTCTTCCAACTTTGTTCTTTTTCAAGATTGTTTTGGCTATTCTAGGGCCTTTGCACTGCCATATGATTTTCAAGTATACTGCCACATGTTTTCATAAATAAAGTTTTATTGGAATACAGCCACACTCATTCATTTATGTATTGTCTGTCTGTGGTAGTGATTCAACAGCAGAATTGAATGATTCAGTCAGAGACCACATGGTATGCAAAGCCTAAAATATCTCCTATCTGGCCCTTTACAGAAAAAGTTGTCCACTTTAGATGATGGAGTGAACTCATGCTTTGAAACACCAGAGGACCAAAGTAGGCAGTCAGTAATTTACTCATAATTTTTGGCAAATATTGAGTACCTATTTATGCCAGGAATGTTCTAGACACTGAAAGGTAAATATAGCAATAAATAAGTCCAACACAGTTTCTGGTCTTTTGAAATTTCTTGCTATGGCCTATAACATTCCTTAGATTCTGGCATTGTTCACATCCTTGAACCTATTTTGTTCATCTTACTCTGTTCTGTTCATCATTTTGCTCAGGCCACATTGCCTTCACTCTGTTTCTACAGCATACCTAGCCTATTACTACTTTTGTGCTTGTTCTTCCTTCTACCTGGGGTGCTTTTCCTTCAGATCTTTGTGTAGCTTGTTTCTTCTCAGCATTCAGATTTCTCCTCAAATATCACTTCTTCAAAAAACCTTTCTCTGACCACTGGAATACATCTAAAGTATGTCCTACACTCTGTTTTATTTTGTTTTTGTCTTTGTTTTTTGTGGTACTGGGGATCAGATACAGGGGTACTCTACCACTGAGCCATATCCCCAGCCCTTTTATTTTTTATTTTGAGACAGGGCCTTGATAAGTTGCCCAGGTAGGACTTGAACTTGTGACCTTCCTGCCTCAGCCTCCCAAAGTGCTGGGGTTACAGATATGGGCTGCTGTGCCCACCCCATTCTTCATAACACTAATCATAATCTAAATTCATAGCTGATTTTTGTCTTTTTTTCTCCCCTTCCCACTGAAGTTCTCTCTCTTATCACAATAGCCTTTGCATGTATAAGAATGCCTAGCATTGGGCTGGAGTCTAGCACAGTAGTAGAGCACTTGTCTAGCATCCACAGGACCCTAGGTTCAATCTCCAGCGCTGCTAAAAGATAAAAAATAAAAATAAGGGGCCAGGGATGTAGCTCAGTGGCACCTTGCCTGCCTTGTAAGCACAAGATCCTGAGTTCGATCGCCAGTATCAGAAAAAAAAAAAAAATAATAATAATAATAATAAAAATAATGCTTAGCATATAGTAAGTGTTCAGATAACTATTTAAAGATTGAATAAGTAAACAGATTTTGCAGGGGTAGGCTATAGGTGTGTAGGCTCAGTGTAAGGAAAAACTTGCTAGTGTGAATTATAGTTGTTGCCTTGCCTTACTATCTGTTATGCATTGGGTCTAGATGTCCCCCCAAAGTCTCGTGTGGTCATAGGCTGTTTTGGAGGTGGCTAATTCTAGAGTGTGTGATTGATTCATGGTGGGGCTAGGCCCGAGGGCACTAAAATTAAGGGCATGAGTGCTACCTGCCCTAGGTAGTCTGAATAAGATAAAAGGAGCAGGGAGATGCTGTTAAGGTCCCTTGTTGCTTTTTGCTGTCTTCCGCCTTCATGAACTGTTGCTCCTCTGCTCTGTGCCACCCTGCCGTGGAGCCAGCTGATTATGGACTGAAACCTATACAAACTGTGAGCTAAATAAGTCCTTCCCCCTTCTAACTTTGGGTGTTCAGGTATTTTGTCTCAGCAATGAGAGAAGAGTAACTAAGACACTATTCTATGAATACTTAGATTTTTAGATAAAAGCTACAGAAGTTGAGATTTGAGAACAAGTACAATCATTCTGGAAGCATTAATGCATTTCTCAGATTGTACCTTAGAGCCTGAGGTTTTGAGTTACAGTCTTGTATTCTGTCTCTGTTAGCTGTGCCATGTTAAACAGGCTGTCCAACCTCTCTTAGCAATGTTTTTCTTATTCCTGAAGTGAGGTATTTAATGTAGAGTGGTATATTAGTTTCTATTGCTGCCTTAATAAATTACCACAAACTGGCTGGGGATTTAGCTCAGTGGTGCCACCGGCCTGCCTCGAGATCCCCAAGTTTGATCCCCAGTACCAAAAAAAATAAAATAAATTACCACAAACTTAGTGGCTTAAAACAATGTAAATTATCCTATAGTTCTGTAGATCAGAAGTTTGATACGGGTCTCACTGACTAAAATCAAGGCATTGGCAGTTATACCTGGAAATACAATCCCTCTTCTTGCTATTGTCAGCTTCTGGAGCCTGCCACATCTCGTGGCTCCAAGGCCCCTTCCTCTGTCTTCAAAGCCAACAGTAGTGGCCCAGGCCCTTTCACACCTCCATCTCTCTAGTTGTCTGCAGCCAATAGAGGTTCTCTAGTTTTAAATATTCAATTGATTAAATTGGGTCCACCTAGATAATCCAGGATAATCTGTTCATCTCAAGGTCCTTAACCTTAATCATGTCTGCAAAGCCCTTTTGCCACCTAAAATAATGTATTTGTGGGTTTCAGAGAATAAGGACATGGACATCTGTAGGGGGTCATTATTTTGCCTACCTCACGTGCTCAGCTTAGCGCTGTGCCCAGCTCTTTGTAAGCCCTCACTAAGTGGCAGTCATTCAAGGCCCTTGCTTCTCTGGAAGATTCCAGGATGAAGCTGTGACACCCACCCCGCACAGCCTCCCCAGGCACAGTTAATTTACAGCCTGGTGGGAAAATGAGAGGACTAAGAACAGAAATGATCCTGACCTAGAAAGAGTGACTAGACATAAGTGTGGGGTTTCAACCAAGTGCCGGGGGTCAGCAAGCGATTTGCCAGGTTTGAGCAGAGTGCATGTCAATCATGTATACAAGTAGAGAACTGGGAAGAAATGACTTTCCACTCAGATGTCCTTACAGGACACAGGATAAGAGGGAAGGAGAAGGCAGAGAAACCACCTTTCTGACTAGTCATTTGGAAGATCAGCCTTGTCCATATCTCTTAATTCTTCCCACTCGTCCCACTGGACTCATTTGATCACTTAGGCAGTAGATACCTGCCAAGCACTGTGCCTGGCCTTCTGGCCCTAGGGACGTGGTAAACATAATCCACAAAGTCTGCTCTCTCAGGGCACTCAGTCTAGGGGAAAAAAACACACATTGACAACAGAGCCATACTGAAGTATGACGGTAGAAGCCCAAGGAAGGGTTCCCTCCTGCCCGAATTCACTGCAGGGAAGGCATCTGGAAGGAACAAACTACAGACTACAAACTGAGATCTGAAGAATGGATTGAAATTATTGTTTAGGATGCTTTGGGCCACAAGTAAACATTCTAACTCACATTCTCTTAAACAATAATGAACTGATTGGTTCACCTAACTGGAAGGGCAGGAGTAGATAGATGTCAAAGTTGGTTAGTCTGGTCATTCTGGTTCCATTTTTCTGATTCCTTTGGTTAAGCCCTCTCTGTGTTGATTTTACCCTAAGGCTAACTTCCTACATAGTGGTAAAATATGTGCAGCAATTCCAAGTTTCAGGCAGTATCCTCAGCATCCAGAAGGGAAAAAAGCGTTTCTCCCATAGATTCTTCTAAGAATGAGAAAGCTTTTTCAGAAGTTCACAGTACCTGTTCCACTTGCATCTGATTGAGGTTATGGGTTCATTTCAGAGTCAATTCCTATGGCCAAGTGAATGCCACACTATTTGGTTTAGGTTTAAGTTCCTGAACTCATCACTGGCAAGAACAATGGTTCTGTGCTTCCTGAAACACATGGTTTGATTTGGGGTAGGAAAATAATAATTAAATGTATATCAAAGTCCTGTTAGAATGAGGGAAGGTGAAGAACAGAAAGAAGAGTGTTGGAATGCCTAGAGATTTATTTTCCTACCGTGGATGACACATGTCTACTTCTTCATACTTCCTATTTCTTCATGAATTCTGTGTCCTCACAACTCTAGCCTTGCTGTGATTTCTATGTGTGCTTTCAACTTCAGTGTCTGCTGTTAACTACCTCAGTCTCTCTGTGTTTCTCAGTTCACATTTCCAAGATCAAGACAATAGCCCATTCTCCTAGCATGAAGTAAACTTCCAAAAACCAGGGACATTATTTTGTATATTCATGTACCCCAGCCTCTGAACAGTACCTGCCATGTAGTAAGTGCTTGATACACATGTTGAATTATTGAAAGATTATCCTTCTGTTGGACCAGTTGATCCTTGGAGCAAATTTTCTATAGTAAGGACTCTCCCTTGAAGGAACTGTTGACATATCCCTTTTAGTAGTAAAAGAAAAAATTTTTTGATTTCATCTGTACCACTTAACTGCTATCTGAATTCCAGTTAACTTTTCTGCAAAATGGGATTGATGAAATCTGTCCTTAGCTGAGAGGTGCCTAGTGTCAAATAAAATTGTAAGATGCCAAGCAATTTAGTCAGTTCTGGCCATTAACATGTCTCTGGAAAACAGATAGAAAGATAGATAGAAAGGTGAGTTCATGTGATCAGTTGCACTTTTTTGTTTTGTTCTGTTTTGTTTTTAGGTACCGAGGATCAAACTCAGGACTTTGCGTTTGCAAGGCAGGCATGGCGCCACTGAGCTAAATCCCTGGCCCCTATTTTTCAGAATTGAAGGAGATCCTCTAACTACTTGTCTTCTTGTCCCTTTCCATTTGTTCCCCCAGGGTCACTCAGGATGTGTCAACTGTCTGGAGTGGAATGAGAAAGGAGAGTAAGTATGAGCTAGAGGCTGATGGAGAAGAGGGTGAGGGGCCATGGAGAAGAGGATTCCTTCTTCTCAGGTGATCTAAGAAAAAGAGTGAATCAAAGTGAAAAGACACTTGCCCTTCTTAAGCTTAGCCCATGATTATCAACACACAGTTAAATCATTAATCCCAGATAGATGCAAATTTGGATGACCATCCAAACCTGTTTTTTAAATAAGTCACTATGTTCAGGCATAATGAGAAATTCTTAGGATAAAAGAGAAGAGAAACTACTAATATTTATAAAATAACCTTAAATTCTATGACATTTATTATTCTTTTGAGTTCTGTGTGGCCCAACTCCCTTACGAATGTGAAAGTGGGGAAGGGGCCTGGGAACTTGAGAAGAGGTCAGAGTCTCTCACTCTGCTTGTAGTTTGCTGGCCTCTGGTTCCGATGACCAGCACACAATTGTGTGGGACCCGCTGCACCACAAGAAGCTGCTCTCCATGCACACGGGACACACTGCAAATATCTTCTCTGTCAAGGTGAGTATAAAACCCATAGCAAGTGGAAGGGATGTTGGGCTGTGGGCATGGTCATGTTGACATGTGTGTGTCCCATGAACCCCATGGGGTCTACAGACACCCTGTGGTCTGAGCATCTCGTGTGGATGCTTGAAATCCATCTCTTTTCCATGCTGTTCTTCCTCTTTTAGAGCCAAGAAGTCACCTCGAGATGGATTTATATTTATATGAGCAGTGATGATGGGGGAATGGGTCTGAGCATGAATTTCAGGATCAGACAGACCTGGGGTTGACTCCCTTTTCTGCCTCTTGGAAATTGTGTGAACTAAGTAAATCACCTGACCTCTCTGAGTCTGAGCCTGTTTCCTCCTCCTCCTCTTTTTTTTTTTTTTAATGCCATTGGGGATTGAACCTTTGCACTGAGGTGTATCTCCAGTACCATTTATTTATTTTTTTTATTTTATTTTTTTGCAGTGCCAGGAATCAAACTCAGGACCCTGCACTTGCGAGGCAGGCATGGTGCCACTGAGCTAAATCCCCAGCCCAGCACCTTTTAATTTCTTTGTTTTTTTTGTTTTGTTTTGTTTTTGTTAGCACCTTTTAATTTTGATAGAGTCTCACTAAGTTGCTAAATTGCCCAGGCTGAGCTCAAACTTGTGATGCTCCTGCTCAGCCTCCCAGGGTGCTTGGATTATAGGCATGTGCCACTAGACCCAGCCTGGATTTTTTTTTCAGTTTTCTTTTTTTTATTAGTACTTGTTTGCAGTACATAATGATTATATTCCTCATGGGATGTGGGTACATAACTCATATTAATTATTACATAACTCATTAATTTTTCACCCTCCCTTTCCTCCCCTCTTCTTCCATTTTTTTTTTTTTTTTGGTACCAGGGATCGAACTCAGGTCCTCACGCTTGCGCAGCAGGCGGCGAAACCACTGAGCTAAATCTCTGGCCACTCCCTCCATTTTTTGGTCCCTTTCCCTTTTGCAAAAGATCTGTCTACCTTTTTCCTATTATTGATCTTTTATTTTGCTCTTTATATTTTAGATTTCCCATATAAAAGAAACCATGCAATATTTAAGCTGATTTTTTTCAAGAATCTAACACAGGTTCTTTTAGTTATTCTTTTTATAAGAAATAAACCTTTTGACTTGTTGGTAGAGGGGAGCTGAGCTGAGAAGAGATACGAAGGAACTTATAAACCATTGAAGACCTGTTATGTGAAAGTGACGCGAGACTTGTCTTTTTTGACTACAGGGAACAAACTTAGGACAGATGGCTATGAGCCCACAGAAGCACATGTGTTCAGGGAAGGGAAGAATTGTCTGATATATAGGGCTATTTGAAAAAGGTAGAACAGCCTTCTGTGGATATGTAAATATCATAGCTCTGAGATTGTCCATTCATTGGACACTTTGCCTGCTAGGTTTAAGATTGGAGGAAGTGACCTGTGAAGAAGGGCCTTTCCAACTTTGAAAGTCTATAATGGAGGTATATAAGAGTAAGGCTGGCCACCAGAAAACCTCACTAATCTAAAATATTTTCCTCATTAATATGAAGAGAGGGCCAGGGATTTAGCTCAGTGGTTCTGCTGCCTGCCTCACAAGCAGAAGGTCCCGAGTTCAATCCCCGGTACAAAAAAAAAAAAAAAAAATACCAAGAGAAATGACGAACAGGGTTGGATTTAGCTCAGTGGCACTGGGCCTTCCTTGCAAGCACAAGATCCTGAGTTCGATCCCCAGTACCAGAGAGAGAGAGAGAGAGAGAGAGAGAGAGAGAGAGAGAGATAACAAAGTATCTGAACAATAAAGTAGATTAGAACTCAAAACCTACTTCTTTCCCTCAACCCTGCCTCTTTCCCAAGCTGATTCACACTTAGGCAAGGAGCCCATTCTAGGTCAATTTCTGTGATTTTTAAAAGACAAAACAGTGGCATTTCATCGCTTAACTGACCAATAGAGACTGCTGCCCCTGAGAAGTGTTGGATCCAGTCTGGGGACCTAGGGAAAGGAGCCTGAGCCATCTATTTGGCATCCTGAACACAAAACATTGAGTGCAGAGGCCAGAATTTGACAACAGTCTTGAAACTCCCTAACGGTAAGACTTTGAGCAAGGCACTTATACCCAGACCGTCAGCCTCTTCTTCTGTTTAAAAAAAAAAAAATGTGGAAAAGGCTTCTGCTCTTTTTAGACAAAACACTAGATGTAAGTTGCAGTATTTCACCCATGGGCTCCCCCTGGTGGCAACTACGGCATGAGACAGGCCCATGGTGAGGGTTCACCTTTTTATTTATGTTGTGCCGGGAGTTAAAATGCTATTTCCAGACAGGATGAAAGACTATTGATTGTCCCTAAATATGATGAGATTCTGTTTCATCCATCCTTTTTCCTACTGAGCCTGTGAAGAAGCATATATGAAAAAAGAAAATTGTTCTTCTGTGAACATTTGAAGTCAAGTGGATCTCATTTGTTTAAATGCAGAATGATGCCCCTCCTGGCAAAACCACTACTCAGCCTTGGTGTGAGTTGAGAGGAACTTTTCAGTTAAAAAGAGAAACAAGACATTTTAATTTTTTGAGCTCAAAATAAGAGAAAAACCCAACTAACACCACCTCCAAATACTTTCTTCTCAAAATTAGGTGATAGAAGCCAGGCGTGGTGGTGCGTGTCTGTAATCTCAGCTCTCGGGAGGCTAAGGCAGGAGGATCATGAGTTCGAGGCCAGCCTGGACTACATAGCCCAAACCTGTCTCAAAGAAAAACAAAAGTTAGGTGATTGAATAATAATTTTTTAGAAAGTATTAATTCTAAGTAGTGTTGTGAATATTTTGTTTGTGCTGGATGTTCTCTGGAATTCTCGACTTCATCAGGATGGTGGGGCTCCCATTCTTTTTTTTTTCCCCATTCTTTATAATACTGCGTAGAGGTGGATCTTTGATGGTCAGCTGCTCCCCAAGTCCACCATTTGAGCTATGTCAACTCTGCTAGTGTGAGGAGTACTGCCTGTATTTCTGCTTGGGTCTCTTTCCTTTTTGTTTTTTTGTTTTGTTTTGTTCTCTGATACCAGGGATCAAACTCAGGACCTTGAGCTTGCCAGGCAGGCAAGGTGCCACTGAGCTACATCCCCAGCCCTCTCTTTCCTTCTTAGATTATTCCTTAGAAAGTTTTGGGTCAGAAGGTAGGAATAGTTTTATTTTTGTTACCTATTGCCAGATTGTTCTTCAGAAACAGTTGAAGCAATTTGAAACACCTACTCTTTTATAATTCCTTTTTTAGCGTAGAATTAATTACTTAATCCCTAGGTTATTAAATAGCCGCCATGGGCTGGGGTGTGTAGCTCAGTGGTAGAGCTCATGGTTAGTATGCACAAGGCCCTGGGTTCAATCCCCTGAACCCAAAAATAAATAGTCATCATGAGGCAGCATGGCGGTGAGAGTCAGAATTAGTTTTAACGCAGTCCATCTACATGTTAGTGGAGAACCTTAATTTTTCAATTTTTGGGGGAGATGCCGGAGATTATATCCAGGACCATCAAGCATGCTAAGCACATGTTCTACCACTGAGCTACACTTCCAGCATCCAGACCTCAACTTTTAAGGAGATTGTTTTAAGTTTCAATAAGATAATATAGTTTCCTTGTGTCTACTACATGGTAAAGTTTTAGTAAATGATAATAACTCATTACCATCTACTCAGCTTTTTCTTGGGGAAGAATCAAAGGAAAAGGGTTCCTCTGGTAGTCCAGGTATGTATCTTGATTTTGACAGGATAGTACTTATCCAAAGTTTTTTTGGTGAATTGTCTTGATGGGCTCATTTTCTTATCTTTGTTTCTGATGTGGAGAGGGAAATGGGGTGCTGACATTCAGGCTCATCTCCTTCATTGACCATCTGTATCCCCATCACCTGCCAATACCTTCTTCATTCTGTCCTGAGCAGTTCCTGCCTCACGCTGGGGACCGCATCTTGATCACGGGGGCAGCTGACTCCAAGGTGCATGTTCACGACCTAACAGTAAAGGAGACTATCCACATGTTTGGAGACCACACAAATCGGGTAAAGCGCATTGCCACAGCACCTATGTGGCCCAACACCTTCTGGAGTGCTGCTGAGGATGGGCTTATCCGGTAAGGTTCTGGGTATGGAGTGACCTTTGTCTCCCTTGCTCCTAGTGCATGGTAACTCTCCATGCCATCTGCCCATAGTGCTTCCTTTCATGAGCCTGGTTCCTCCCACCAGCAGATTTCCAGCCTCATTTATCTGCCCAGGGCAATTGTCTGTGTACAAACCCAGCTGGGAATATTTGCTTACCCCACCCTCACTCTCCTCCTGGACCACCTCCAGGCCCATGGGCCTTCTCTCATCACCTCACATGTCTTTGTTGTTGCTGCGTGTTCACACTTGCTGTTTTCTTTACCTGGGATTCTCTGTCCCCAGTTCTTTCCATATCTGACTTTTTATCACCTAAAGGTATCAACTTGAGTCACCTTTTCAGAAGCACCTTGTCTGACCAACCTGTTTAAAGTAGATAGATATTATTCTGATTCACTAATGTAATTGCATCCTCTATAACTCTAATCAACATCTGTAGTTATTTTTACTTGTGGGTTTACTTTTATGTGTGTATCTGCACTGAGTAGTGAACTCTCTTAAAGTAGCTCCAAGTCTCTCTTCTTTGTTGTATCCCTAGGACAGTGCCTGGCACATAGAGGCATTTGACACATTTCTCTTGAACAGTTGATCATTGAGCAGATGCCTGGGATGGGATGAGCCAGCCAGAAATGGGAAAGTAGACTGTTCCCATTTCCAATGCCCTGTATTATATATTTGCTTCTACTTGCCTTCATCCTAAAATGGTGGTGTGACCCCCCCCCCAACCCCGCCAAGTGGTAGGGAACAAACCTAGAGCCTCAAGCATGTTAAGTAAACATTCTACCACCAAGCCACACCAGTGGCGTCCCACACACTGTTTTCTTGGGGTTTTTTGTTGTATTTTGTTTTGTTTTGTTGACACAGGGATTCATTATGTCAGCCAGGCTATTCTTGAACTTCTGGGTTCCAGTGGTTGTCCCATCTCAGTCACAGCTGCCTGAGAGACTGGGACTACAGGCATGCACCACTATGCCTGGCTATCACTGCCCTCTTTAACTTCTTTCTTCAGATGCAACCTTAGAACTTTTTCATTTCCTCAACCTGCTTTAATCTGCCTCCCTGGAGTAGGCTTTTGTGCTATCTCCCCTGTTACAGAGAAGTATCTGTCTAAGTCATGTGAACTATGAAACAGTAATTATAAGTATGCCACTGAAGTCAGGCAGAATTGAGATCAAATCCTAGCTCTTTCACTTAGTGTTTGACTGGTTGTCACTTGACCCCTAAGTTTCCTTAGGGGAAGTGGAATAATCACAGTGTCTCCTTTGTCAATCTGAGCATTTAAATTGAACTAGAGCACATGACACCTTAGCACAGTCCACAGACAACAGAAAGCACTTGGTGGTCAGGGCACTGTGATACGCTTGTTGACCTTGACTGACCAGGCTGTGGCAGGGCCAGGTGGAAGGAACTGAGTGTCTGGGGTATTGGTAGGGTCCTTGGGAGTTAGGCAGAGCCACGATCAAGGAGGGTGTCCTCAAGCAGGTGAACATAAGCTGGGTAAGAACAGATGGGATTTGTATGGGCAAGGAAAAACAGAGTGGATTCCCCAGCCTGAGTAGAGTTTGGGAAGGCAGAGATAAAAGTGACATGTACAGGATAAAAGAATTCTGGTGAAATCAAGTTTAAAAACCAGACTGTGGAGTTGGTAAAAGTAAACTCAAAATAAACTCATACTAAAAGTGTTGAGGAATTTGCAAATTTTGGGGCAGAAGAATGATGTAAAACTATTTTAGGATGAGCATCTGGTGAAGATGGCTTACAAAGACAAGGCAAACAGTGAAAAGATTGTTACAGATGTCTAGGCAAGAGGTGGGCGAGCATGTAGGCAATGTCCCTTCCCACTCTCCAGGTACCTGTGTATCCCCCAGGCTGGAGCAGTGAGAGTTTGCTGCTGCTATTGGGTGTCTTGACATTACCTTTCCTGTGGAGCTGTGTCATGGGGGTGACCTTGATATTTCTAGGTAGTTCTTAGATATCCTTCAGATTCTCTTTTCTGTCACCTCTGTACTTCTTTTATCTCATAAAAGAAATTAGATTAGGAAGGAACACAGGAAAGTAGTTTAAATGCAGTTTTATTAACTTATCCCTGCTCTGCACCTAGACGCCTAGCTGTGTCACCCAGATAAGTTATTTAACTTGTTTGGAACTCGGTATTCTAGGGGTAGATGAGATGATACAGGATTTAACTAAATATGCATGTAAAAACACTTAGGGACAGTACTGGGCTTTAAGCACATTTTCATTAAGAATGTTAGTGATTGGGGCCAGGGATTTAGCTCAGTGGTTTCGCCACCTGCTGCGTAAGCACAAGGACCCGAGTTTGATCCCTGGTACCAAAAAAAAAAAAAAAAAGAATATTAGTGGTAGTATAATAATAGCAATAATGTCAACATCTGTAAAATAAGTACAGTATATATTCTAAGAGGTTGCATCAGGATAAAACTGTGAGAAGCTACTGTAGGCACCTGGCACACGATGAGCACTAAAAAAATGGGAATGATTTTTAATTATTTACAAAGATGTCCAGTGCTCCTCCCAATCCTCTTGCCTAAGGAGGATTTGGCTCCTTCCCTTCCTTCCACGCAAGGACTTGGACCCCCTAACTCTATTCTCTCTCGCAGCCAGTATGACCTCCGGGAGAACAGCAAACACTCAGAGGTGCTGATTGATCTGACAGAGTACTGTGGCCAGCTGGTGGAGGCCAAGTGCCTCACAGTCAATCCCCAGGACAATAACTGCCTGGCAGTAGGGGCCAGTGGGCCCTTCGTGAGACTCTACGACATCCGCATGATCCATAACCACAGGTATGAGCAGCTTAGCTTCTTGTCTAAGGAGGCTAGCAAGTCCCTTAGCGGCCTGAGGAGGAACACGTCCTTTGGAATCTGCTGCCATATTCCCTCATGGCCATCTCGGCTTCTTTTTGAAGTGTGTTTGTATCTGTGTCTGTGTGTATGAACTTTAAAATTGATTGATTGTATACAGTAATACTCTTATACGTGTAACTTTATTTTATTCTTTTTTTAAAAAAGAAAGAGTAGAAGGCCCGGGGAGTTAGTTCAGTGGCACTGCGCCTGCCTTACAAGTGCAAGGTCCTGAGTTCGATTCCTGGTACTGAGAAAAAAATAAATAAAAGAAAGGAAAAGTAGAATATACACAGCAACCCTCCACCCCTCAATAAGTCCCAGACCTTAATAGCTCATAAAGTCTGAGCTTTCTGTGATTCTTGGGACAGGTGCAGCAATGTGTGCCCTGCTTAATTTTTTTTTTTTTTTTTGCTTTACTTTCATTCACAGATTTGAGTGGCCACTGTTCCCTTTCCCACATTATGTGCCTTGAAGTCAACCTTCATCCTTAGCCTCCTTATCTGTAAATGGGGATAATAAAGTGGCCCTGAGAATCCAGACAGTTTATAGGACCTCCTTGGTAAAACAGTATTATGTCTGTCCATAGCTGGTGTGTTTTTTTGTTTTTTTTTGTTTTTGTTTTTGTTTTGGTACCGGGGATCGAACTTGGGTCTTTGCGCTTGCGGAGCAGGTGACGGAACCACTGAGCTAAATCCCCAGCCCTGTCCATAGCTGTTTAGTGGGTGGACCTGGGAGTCACTTAGGTAAGGAAGAAAGGTGTCTCCTGTATCTCTCAGGGACACTAGGCTTCTCTAGGGAGTGTGGTCTTTCTAGCCAGGGCAGAGTTTTAACCTGATTTTCCTTCCCACCAGAAAGAGCATGAAGCAGAGCCCTTCAGCAGGTGTGCACACCTTCTGTGACAGGCAGAAGCCCCTTCCGGATGGTGCAGCCCAGTATTATGTAGCAGGTAGGCCTCAGCCCAGCCTCAAACTTTTGACTGGATACTGACTTTCTGAGGTAGTTCAGGAGCACAGCATGGCACATATCAAAAGCAAGGGTTTTAGAGTCAGACAGACCTGGACTTTAATCCCAGTTCTGCCATTGATCAGCTAGGCAATGTTTAGCAAATTACTTAATCTTGATGAGTTTCTTTTCTGTAAAATGAGTTTTTAATGACTGAGATAAAGCATATACAACACCTGACCCAGAGCTGGGTGTAGTGACACACACCTGTAATCCCAGCACTCAGGAGACTGAGACAGGAGGATTGTGTAAGTTCGAGGCCAGCCTGGGCTACAAAGTGAGTTCAAGGCCAGCCTGAACTCACAGTGAGACTCTGTTTCAAACAAACAAACAAACCCAACTATTGGGAGAGTGGGAGAGGATATGGGAATGGATGGAATCTCTGAGCTCCTGAGTGGACAGGATACATATGCATAATTTCTTCACTGAGGGAGTTACTCATTATTTATCACTGATGATTACAAAAAGAAAAATAAAAGTTCTTTTTGAACCACAGGAAAATAAAAAATACCTAACTGACCCACTGCTAATAGAAAAGGCTCAGCTCCTTCTGCGATGTTGATTGCTAACATTTTCAATATGGCTCTCTTCACGTAACCTCCTGCCCCTTTGAGGGGGACTGGGAGCCTCACCCTAGGGTGACTGTCTGTTCCTTACAGGGCATCTGCCAGTGAAGCTGCCTGACTATAACAACCGTCTGAGAGTGCTGGTTGCCACCTATGTGACCTTCAGCCCCAATGGCACAGAGCTGCTAGTCAACATGGGAGGGGAGCAGGTAAGTTCAGCTGCCTCATGTGACTGTGCCCTTCTACCATCTCATACCCAGCAGTCAGGACTATATACTTTCTGTCACTGCCCAGAGACAGAAGTAAAAGCCAAATTGTAAATGATATTATGGCATAATATGGAGATTGCTAGAGAGGTATGCTAACCTGGTCTTTTTTTCTTCACTTCTAGTATAATGATTTGGTTAAGAACATAGACTCTGAGGGCTGGGGATTTAGCTCAGTGGTGCTGATGTTTGCCTCTAAAGGCCAAGGTCCTGAGTTCGATCCCTGGTACCCCCCAAAAAAGTTAAGAACATAGACTCTGAAATTGACAGACCCATCTTCAAACAGTTGCCTTCTGTTTACTAGCTATTTACTGTGACTTTGAGCATGTCTTTTCATTTTTCTGAGCCTCAGTTTCCTTATATTCTATTTTCCTAGGAGGAAATCCATGGGGCTTAGAGAAAGCAGCCAGGCTGTGGTTTAGGGCCAGCTTGGAGAAGTGTTCTTTGATAATGGCAGGTTGCTAAACCTTCTTTTTGTGTGTTTTCAGTCAGAGTATTTCATAATCCTTGCATAAATTCATTTATTCTACAAAAACTAAGCACTCACTGTGACTAGCATTATCGTAAACATAGAGAGGATAAATGCAAATATGATCTATCCCCAGGCTGATGGGAGACATGTCAGGTGAAATGGTGATGACTTGACAAAGCAAAGTGTGATATATACAAATGAAAAGGGCTAGAAGCTGTGTGTGGTAGCTCATGCCTTTAGTCCCAGCACTCTGGGCAGCTGACACAGGAGGTTTACAAGTTTGAGCCTAGGCTTGGCAAGTTCACAAGACCCTTCTAAAAATTTTTTAAAAGACTGGGGCTGTAGCTCCTTGTGAAGACCTCGGATTCAATTCCCATTACTGGAAAGAAAAAAAAATGTTAAGTAATAATAGATAATATATACTTACTGAGAGAAGTAACCAGTCATGTTACTTTAAGCAAGTTGCTTCTCTTCTGAGTTGTCAGTTTTCCCACCTGTAAAATGAGACATTTGGCTTTGGGACCTTTAAGGACCTTTCCAACTTAAACATGATTTTAATTAATGATAGTTATTCAAGCAGGGCTTTGGGTAGATCAAACAGCCCACCCCAGGGACCAGAAGCTACGAATATTTTCATCCCGGAACTTTGCTTCCAGGAAATATCTCCTGAGCTAGTTCAACCACTTCGTGGTCAGTGCTCACTGCATGCAAGACCCTGGTTCTTGAGAGCCACCATGGCCTTGTTAGTGGTTCAGCCACATCCTTGCCTCACAGTCTCCATCTCTCTTCTTGGCTTCTCAACAATAGGTCTATTTGTTTGACTTGACCTACAAACAGCGGCCATACACCTTCCTCTTGCCTAGAAAATGCCACTCCTCAGGGGGTAAGTTCTTTCTTACCACGTCTGTTGAGGCGGGTTGGGGAGCTTGAGCACCTGCTACCTCTGCTGAAAAGCTGGCCCGTTACTCTGGACTCTAGCTGCAATACTCCAAAAGAGCAAATCTCAAAAATGACCCTGTCACTACAGTAAGAAGATAGTATTAGCTCAGAGAGATCTGCCCAAGGGCTTAACATCACAGCCATTTTCACTTCCCTCTACAAAGATGTGTTCTTCCCATGGCCTGGTTCTTGAGGACCTTAAGTAGTTGCCCTTCCTTTGTTCATCCTGGCTCATTGACTTTTTCCTGGTGTCCATAGTTGGAGGCACTTCCTCATCCCTCATACCCTCATACCCTCCTCTACCCAAGCTAAGGGAAACCGTAAGCTAAAGCTGTGTCCCCAGCCAGCCAGCAGAGGGCGCAAAGGCTTTTCTTTATGCTGTTCCCCCGCTTGTCTGTCGGTCTCAGGGACTGGGTTTTACCCTGGGAGAATAGTCCCACAATGGAACCATCAGACCCTGTGATGGAAGCCAAAAGGCTATGGAGAAGAAATAAGGACCTCCTCCTGAGTTGTTTTTGTAACTTTCTCCCCATCCCTGCCAGAAGTCCTGAATGGCAAGATGTCCACCAACGGTGTGTCCAATGGTGTGTCTAATGGCCTACATCTTCACAGCAACGGCTTCCGGCTACCAGAAAATACAGGCCATGTCAGGTGAGGTCAGCTGACTTGTCCAACCTTCCTCCTCAATTACACCTTATGGACTAGAGGAAGGGACAAGTTTTATTAACCTTCCTCCTGACTGGCAACCAGGCAGAGATCCCAGAAGGTAGAGCCTGGGGCAGAGAAATTGGAGGGTGGCTAGTGGTCCCAAGGGTACCACCAATCATGCTGAGACTGACACTCTAGTCTCTTGGTAGCTGGGGTAGGGCCCAGAGGCAAGCTGCCTTTTAGGACTGAGCACTGTCCAAAAAGAGATCCCATGTTATATTCTCCCCTATTATATTATTCTCTGTCCAGTTGTATATTCATGTCTCTGTTCTCTGCTAGACCCTATGCTGGACTTTAGATATGTGCTCAAATTTTTTAGCCCTTGAGAGGAACAATTTTCCATAAAGAGAGCCATAGGAGAGACTACAGTGATTGTAAGGTTCAGCTCAGCATGGAGGCAGGTGATGCCAGCTGCTATCATGCCCAAGAGTTTGATTAAGAATTGCTGTAAATTCCACCACCTGCCTTGCAAGCGCAAGGTCCCAAGTTCGATCCCCAGTACAAAAAAAAGAATTGCTGTAAGGGGCCGGGGGTTTGGCTCAGTGGTTCCACCCCTGCCTTGTAAGCACAGGGTCCTGAGTTTGATCCTCAGTACCAAAAACAAAATAGAATTGCTGTAAGCCTGTCTAAGACAGCTTTCTTTCTGCCCTTCTTCTTTTCTACCAGCTCATAGCATTTGGAATTGTGCCTATTCCCTCTCATGGTAATAGGTAAAAACCCAGGCCAGGGATGGGAATGGTCCCCTCTTCTAGATGACACTGCAGATTCTAAGGGCCAAGAAAGCCTGTGTGGTCTTTAGGGTAGGACTTAAGACGTCCTAAGAGTTGCTCCACCCTCCTTTGACTGGTCTGACTTGACTCTCTTCCTCTACAGCCCCCAAGTAGAGTTGCCCCCATATCTGGAACGTGTGAAGCAGCAAGCCAATGAGGCCTTTGCCTGCCAGCAGTGGACCCAGGCCATTCAGCTTTACAGTAAGGCCGTGCAGAGGGCCCCTCACAATGCCATGCTCTATGGAAACCGAGCTGCTGCCTACATGAAGCGCAAGTGGTAAGGGGTACTACAGAGGGGCCTTGGCCAAAAAGGGATGAAGCAGCTGGACTACAAGTAGGCTGCTAGAGCAAGGTTGCCAAGGGATCCAGGAAAGGTGGCAGTAGCATCCTGCTACCTCAGGGTTTCTTGAGCCCAGGTCTCTTCTCCCCACCTCCAGGCTGAGAGTAGCCAAGGACACCAAGTCTCAGGTCTCAAGCACCAAGGAAGCTCAACATGTTTTGTTAGCAAGTGCTGTGGCCACTGAGGAAGTGGGAGTTGAGAGAATGGTTAAGTCCAGTCGTTGGAGAATTAGGTCTTAACTTGGTCTTTGAAGGAACAGTGGAATCTTGGTGGAAATGAAGGATTTGATGAATTTAGTTGATATGTGTCTAAAATGATCCTGTCGCTCCTTGCCCCAGGGACTTGCTTTGTGTAATCTAGACTCACTAGACCAAACACAAATGAGGTGCTAGAGATCTGAGACCAGTGTGGCTCTTGCTAGGATTATGGTAGTAAGTCCAAGGAGCACCCCCATCTTTGGAGACCATCAGGGCCCCTCAGCCCTTATGCCTGCAGCACCAGCAGGCAAGCAGGCAGGCAGACCCCCATCCCCCAGCCAGGGCCAGGACTGGAGATGGATAGAGCTGGGCCCACAGCCATTTCTGCTCCGTCTGGCATCCGTCGGCTCTGCCCAGACAGACAGGCCAGCTGGTGTGCCATCGTCTGGCTGAAACTAGGCAGGCCTAGGGAAGCTTAAGAAACCCACCCAAGTCAGCAGGATCATAAATGAGGGGTAGGGAAGATGCTGTTCCTACAGGCCTTAGCTCAGGCATCAGCAGTTTGCCTAGAACTCAGGTAGCTCCCAAATCCAGGAGATGACCATTTTGGGGCCATCCTGAGGTGTTTCACCTCTCTGTCCCAACAGTTGAGTAGAATATAGCACTCTTCACCAAGGCTTGAGACTTAGAGCTCTTGCTAAAAGAGATTGTGTTCTTGCTAAAAGAGATTGGTGGTTTTCCAGCCTATGTGTGCCCTCAAATTGTACTTTGAGCTCCTACTAAATGCTAGGGATGTGGAATTCTGTCACTCTGAGTTCCCTGTGCCCCAGAGCACCCAGCTTTTAGACAAGGAGATAAAGTCCATATTTCAGCATTAGAGGCAGGAAACAGTAACTCTGATGGTCAGGTAAAATGCTGTTGGAATCAAGCAAAGTTGAGTCAGATGTAGAGTAAATAAACATGGTGGTGCACACCTGTAATCCCAGCACTCAGGGAGGCTGAGGTAGGAGGATTGAAAATTTGAGCTTATCCTGGGCAGTTAACAACTTAGTAAAACCCTGTCTCAAAATAAAATATAGAAAGGGTTAGGGATGAAGCTCAGTGCAAAGGCCCTGGGTTCAATCCCCAACACTGCAAAAAGAGAATAAAAGAAAGATGTGATGTCTGAATGGGCTTGCAGTGTGGGCAGACTTAGACAAGGAGATGAAGAGGAGGAGGGAACGGTGGAAAAGGACATTGTAGGGAGATAAAATGGTGTGAACAAAGGCATGGGGGCTGGGGACTGACTAAAGAGCTTGCTTCAGAACAGCAAATCCATTTGGCTGGAGCAGAGGGTTGAGGAAGGGACTGGCAGGAGATGAGTCTGTGAGGTAGCCTGGGGCCTGCCTGGGAAGGGCTTGGAATGCAAAGTGGTGGCGTTTGGCCTGAATTCAGTGCATGATGGGCAGCTACTAGAGAGTGTTGATGTAGGAGAGGGATGTGCAGAGGGGCTGTCCTTTCAGGGAGATTAATCTGGCAGTGTGTTTAGGATGGGTGAGCCCTAGGGCCAGCCTGCTCTTTCCTCCCACCCCCACATGTTTGCCACTGACCCCTAGAATGTCACATTCTGTCCCAAGGCCAGTCTCCCCAGGACTACCATCTGCTCCTGGATGCAGACCACCCTCTAGCTCCTGGCTGGTCTCTGGTCTGGCTTTCCCCGGGAGCTCAGAGGGACACCTTGCAGGCAGTAACTGGGTTTCCAAACAGCGCCTGCTCCTCCATCATAGCCATTCATTCTGACTCAGGCCTTGCCATCAAAGCGGCTCTGTCTCCTGCCTGCCCCATGCTTCTGAGCTGCTTTTTCCTGGTCTGAGTATGGCTACTTTGAGGCTGGGTGCTCCCTCTGCGTGCCACAGGGAGAGAGGGAGAGAAGAGTCAGGAGGAGCCTTCCCATTGTCAGGCATGTTTTGGCCATGCAGGAGGGTCGTGAGCCTTGCCATCAGCTCTGGGGAGTGCTGCTTATGGCTTGGCTCAGCCTACTCCAACCCTGCAGCGGGAGAAAAAATACGCTTCCAAGGAAAAGTGCTTCTTGTGTCCTGACTGGCTTTCCAGACAAGAGGTGAGGACAGGACTCTGGTAGCTGGGGGTGCATGCCTCCTTTATTCTGACACAGAGTGGGAGAAGGAGGGGCTTCTCCTTTTATCTCCTCCCACTTATTTTTCCTCTCCCAAAATGCAAAGCTCTCCCACTTCCCTTCATCCATACTCTAGGTTGGAGAAGTGAGTGGGAATGACTGGGAGCATTCACAGCCCCCTCACCATCAGCTTCCAAAGAGCTGACTCTGCCAGACAGTCCAGCCCAATCCTCCAGCCTCAGGAGGTAGAGGCCACAGCTGCTGTGGATCAGTCAGCCAGGACAGAGGGGGGTCTGGCTGAGGGCTTGCTGCCTGCTGGTCAGACCCTGAGTCCCTGGCCTGGCACTTCTGGCTTCCTCAGACCACAGAACTGTCCTTGAGGGCCCCCTGCCTTGGACATGGCTTTGAAGGCCAGCAGGGGGATTTGAGGAGGTGGATGAAGGAAAGAGGAGGGCCTGGGGAGCCTGAGATGGGCAGAATGCCAGGCCTTCTGCTGCAGAGCTGCGGGTGCCTGGGGTGAGTGGTGCACAGTTGCAGTCTGTGCCCAGCAGAGGGCAGCCTGACACCATTTTTGCCATCCCCAAGCCCTCAGGGTTCCTGGCTTCTCCTTAGCATATTCCATCTCCCCAGGAGGGAGGACTGGGTTGAACCAGGATTCTCTTCATGCCCCAAGTTCCCTCACCCTGAAATCTGTCAGAAGCGGGCTGGGGAGGCCATAGAAAGCAGTGGAGACTGAGTGGGTACCCTTTGCTTGCCACATGGCCCCACCTCCAAGCTGTACTCCCCTGCCTTCCCAGGGACGGTGACCACTATGATGCCCTGAGGGACTGTCTCAAGGCCATCTCCCTCAATCCATGCCATCTGAAGGCACACTTCCGCCTGGCTCGCTGCCTTTTTGAGCTCAAGTATGTGGCTGAGGCCCTGGAGTGCCTGGATGACTTCAAAGGGAAGTTCCCGGAGCAGGCCCACAGCAGCGCTTGTGATGCATTGGGCCGAGACATCACAGCCGCCCTCTTCTCCAAAAACGATGGTGGTGAGTGGGCACTGAGGAAGAGTTGCTGTCACTCACCTATTTGAGATGCTACATGACCTTCTGGAGAGGACATGGTTCTGGGTTTGGAGAAGCCTAAATGCATATGATCCAGAGATCTTGAGTTTCTCTGAGACTCAGTTTCCTCACCTGAAAAGGACAAATGCTAACACCTCCTATGAGAGTTTCTGTTGAGGATTACCTATAGCATGTTCAAAGCACCTGGTATAGAAGTAAACTGAGCCCAGTCAAGCCAGATGGGCTCCAGCTGGGCCTTCCCGCCTGCTCCTAGACAGAGCGTTGGCAGCTCCACTGGGCTGAGAGGCAGGAGCTGATTGTGGCCTTGGTTGGAATGTCCGCAAGTGCAGCACAAACAGCAGCTCAATGCAGTAGAAATGCCATCAGCTCTACCCAGTGGTGGCTGTGGGCACAGCACAGCCTCTGAACCCACTGCTCACCTGCACAAATCCTGCCCAGCTCGTGACATTAGCATTAGAGAGCAAGCTGGGACATGGTAGTGTGGTCTGTAAACATGGAAGGTGAGCCCACTAGAGGCAGATCCTCACCTCTCTCCTTTGCAGTTTACTAGCCATGGGATTAGTTCATTTGTTTAATGAATAGTTAGCAGACACCTGTCATGCACCAGGCACTGTGCTCGGTCGTGGAGATATAGCTGTGACCCCATCAGATGTGATTTCACTGTTGGAGTTTACAGCCTAGTGAAGGAACAAGCCCTGAAGGAAGGATAGTGAAGGACAAGAGGCAGGGCCTCTGAGTGGCATAAGTATATAGGGAAGACCCAATAGCAGTCTAGGGTTCCTCAGGAAGAGACATGTAAGTCAGGGTGAGAGGGATGCAGAGGATCCAAGGTGGCTGCAGGAGGTAAATTGTCCCTGGCATAGGGATCACTATGTCCAGGAGCTCAAAAGGAAGCAGAAACATGGCCCTTTTAGGAACTGAGAAAACTATCATGATTTTACCTGTCAGTCAGTGCCCCAGTTGAGATCTATAATAACTTGGTCCTTATTGCCTTAAGAGCTATGAATCTGTCTATAAAAGCCACTCACTTAGGCTGCCTTTGTGAGTGCCTTCCCCCCATCCTAACCTGCCTCTCTTTCACACAAACATATCTTGAGGCTGTGTATCCCTGGGGCTTCCATGCCTTTACTCAGAGACCTGAACCAGGACTCTTCCCTACATCAGAAGTTTCCTTTTAAATATCCTCAAAAGATGGCTGAGCCCAAAGATGCATCTTCCTCACTTTTTCCCAGTTTTCCAGAGTAATAGTAGAGGCAGGTAGCCTTACATTGCCAATATTTGGGCTGAAACAGGGTCATAGGGGACTGGGAGAAGGAGAGACAAGACTCTCACCTTTCCTTGATCTCTACCCCCAGAGGAGAAGAAGGGAGCTGGTGGTGGTGGCCCTGTCCGTCTCCGAAGCACAAGCCGAAAGGACTCCATCTCAGAAGATGAGATGGTGCTGCGAGAACGAAGCTACGACTACCAGTTCCGCTACTGTGGCCACTGCAACACCACCACAGATATCAAGGAGGCCAATTTCTTCGGCAGGTCTGAGGCCCTGAACAGAAGGAGGTTCCCAGCCCTGTTGGCAGTAGGAGTTTAGGGGTGGGGCAGCTTTGAGGGCATAGTGCTTTTAGAAAAGAACCTCAGTTCCCAGCTCTGCCTCTGTACTCTAGGGCAAGTGGCATCACCTCTGTCAGCCTCAGTTTCTTCATCTACAAAATGAAACCAGCCATACCTACTTACGGGGCCATAATAGAAACTAATAAGATAATCCAAGTGAAGCATCCAGTCCAGTGCCTGGACCATTCCTTTACCCCTACTCCTACTGTCTCTGTCTGCATATGCCAGACCCTGCCCTCTTTATCTGGATGCTCAGAGGTTCTTTCTGCTGGAGGAGGATAAAGCAAGACCCCTCAGAGGCTGGGAATCTCAACTCACCATTTGTATGCTCAGAACTACACCCTGGGTACCAAGGGACAAAGTCCAGGTCTCAACCCTCGTTTGCAGATGTTTACAGTTTCTTTGGATAACCGAGACCCATGAACACGAATCAGAAATCTCATCATCAGGATCCCCTCTAAATATCAGTAGTATGTGAACCCCTATTCGGTAGATGTACTAGATTTGGGGCCTGGATCCAAGAAGCCTGGGATTGCTGAGGGAAGGCTTAGATGGGTGTACTTAGGGTGTACTTAGAAACTAAGAGGTATAAGATCTAATCCTAGCACCAAAAAGGTTATAATGTACTTTGAGGGAGACTGTCTTGAAGGGACACAGGCAGTCACTGATCCATGACTAGTGTCAGCAGTACGGAGAGAGTCCCATGAGTTCCGAGCTAAGAGCAGCCCCCTGAGTGACTCCAGACTTCCCTGCTCCCCCTTGCCCTAAGCCACACAGCCTGTACTTGAGGCTTTAGGGCAATACCCCACCTGACCTCCCTGCACTTTGCCCCTCTGCCAGCAATGCTCAGTACATCGTCAGTGGCTCTGATGATGGCTCCTTCTTCATCTGGGAAAAAGAGACCACCAACCTTGTCCGAGTGCTCCAGGGGGATGAGTCCATTGTCAACTGCCTGCAGCCACACCCCAGCTATTGCTTCCTGGCTACCAGCGGCATCGACCCTGTCGTGCGACTCTGGAACCCCCGACCAGAGGTGAGAGCATGGGCAAGGTGGCCAAAGCTCGATAGGGAGGAGGTAGGGTGGGGACCCTGAGAGCCTCTGAGGGATGAGGAGAGAAATGAACCATACAGATCCTAGAAGCTTCTGGGTGAGTAAGCTTTTACCCTAGAGCCCCAAACTGGGTCAAGGTGGGAACCCCCAGGTTCTAGAAATTCCAAATGCAGTGGGGAGTTGTCAGGGCAAGAGTAGGCTCCTGCCTTCTTGGAGCACATCCTTGAGCCAGCTGTGAAGCTGAGATGCCATACAACAAGCAGGGGTGCAGGCAACATAGGGAGAAGCAGACCAGCTGTAGCCCCTCATGAGAAGGGTGCCTCAGAGGTCCCCTGGGAGCCCTTCTCCTCATGTAACTCTGCAGTGCGTCTGCCCAGAAGTGTTCAGGGCCCCATCCCTCAGTCATAAGGAAGTGCACAGGCTTTGGAATCTGATGGGCCTGAGTTTGAGTCACACCTCTTCACTTACTGCTTGTGACACGTAACCATCTATACACTGGAAATGGGGATGACAGCAGCACTCCAAAGATTGCTGTAAAGAAAAAGAAGTGATGGGCTGGGGATTTAGCTCAGTGGCACCGTGCCTGCCTGACAAGCCCAAGGTCCTGAGTTCGATCCCCGGTACCAAAAAAAACCCTGATACTTTTGAAGCCCAGCCTACAGGGACACTTAGGCTGCTCTGGTCCCTCCACTCCCAATGTGGTAGCCCACGAGCCGCCTGAGGCCTCCACTGCTCCTTTTTCTCATCTCCTGCCCTTTCCCAGCTGGCAAACAAGTCACAAGGTGGATCTGCTTCCAGAGCTAATTTGCTTGGACTTGTAAAGAGAGGACCCTACAGAAGCCTCCCTTGAGAGGAAAGCAAAAAGAAAGATAAAGGAAGGCTAGGGATTTAGCTCAGTGGTTCCAGCACCTGCCTTGCAAGCACAAGGTCTCAAGTTCAATCCCTGGTACCACAAAAAAAAAAAAAAAAAAAAAAGATGAAGGGCTGTTGGGAATGCAGCAGAACAGGATGGGGGTGGGGCTGTATGTCTGTCCCCCTCTTCTGTGTCCCAGTATGTGTGCTGCCCCATGTATATCCGACTTGGTATGTCCCCCAGCGTACTCCCTGCTGTGTTTTATGTTGTGTTCACCTTGCCCATATGTGCTTAGCCTGGTGTGGTGTGTTATCTGTCTCATACACATCCCACTGTGCGTACATTCTCATGTGTATCTCAGTATGAGTGTTCTCTTCCACACATGAACATCTCCCACTGTGCACATCCTCCTGTCGAGGTAGTTGGCTCTGTATTTCCTTCCCCCTGCCCCTGTCCACATGTGCAAGAGTATGTATGTGCCTGCCTCATGTGTCCTGGGGTCCCTCACATTACCCCTTTTCCACACAGAGTGAAGACCTCACAGGCCGAGTTGTAGAGGACATGGAGGGTGCCTCTCAGGCCAACCAAAGGCGCATGAATGCAGACCCCTTGGAGGTGATGCTGCTCAACATGGGCTACCGGATCACAGGCCTGAGCAGTGGGGGTGCCGGGGCCTCTGATGATGAGGACAGCTCCGAGGGCCAGGTGCAGTGCCGGCCCAGCTAGACACTCCTTAGTCCCAGTCCCCAGCCCAGTTTCTGGTTGGCCCTCCTCCCTGGGCAAGAGGTCAGGGGGTTCTGTTTCGGATTGTCTTCCCACCCCACCCCCATTTTTTTCATTTCCCCTGTTTTCTTTGTTAGTTTGGCATTGGGGGGTGGGGATTGCTGCAACTCGCTGGCTTTCAGACTCTTGGGCTGGTTGTCCCTTGACTGTCCCCAGCCCTGAGCAGAAGAGCAGGAGGGGAAGCCCCTCCCTTTGCCCCGCCCCCTGCTTCTATGTCCCTGGAGGGCTCTGGCCTGCCTCAAAACCCTTTCCACCTCCATTAGGGAGGCAAGGGCTGATGCTGTCTTCAAGGACTGCCGTGCCCTTCATTTGGCAGCAAGAAGGGGAATGGAACTCTCAGCTGGGAAAGGCTAGCCTTGGCCTGTTGCCACTCTGGCTATCTCACCTGCAGGGCTAGTGCCCCCTCCCGTGGTCTTCAGGGAAGGTTAGGGTGGAGGCAAAGAGAAGAATGGGAGCCCTGGAGTGGGCAAGGCCAAACTACCTACTGTAGTGGCAAGGGAACCTCATCACCCCCTCCGAGGCACCAGCTCTGGCCCTGGGGCTGCACTCCCTGGCCACCTCTGGAGGCTCTGCCTTTCCCTGAGGGACCTTGCAGGGGGTGGGGTGCCGCACCGCACCCCACCCACCCGTGCAGCCACTTCTGCACCACGGCCACTCGGGTGCTCCTCGGCCTCACTGTGACCTTTTTGCCAGAGCTCCCGGCCAGGCCTACTCTGCTGAGGTGGCGCTTCCTGCTAAGGGCCCTTCTCTGCCCTCTCTGCCCTCCTTCCCACCCCATGTGCTGAGCCGCCACAAAGACCAAAGAAGTGATGGCTTTTCTCTGTCCCTTGCTGCTCTGGGGGGAAGGGGGTGGGAAAATCCCCAGCTCAGCCCTCCCTCCTTAGCAGCCCCAAGCTTTACACTGGATGCATCGGTCACCCGCCACCAAGCCTCCCTCTCCCTCTGCCCCCTTGGCTCCTGCTCAGGAGTTGCTCTGGGTAGTTGATTCATCCTCCCTTCCCTCTCCCTCCCCTTCCCCTTCCCCTTCCCCTCTGTGCTTCCTTGGCTTCAGCCCTCCAGCTGCAGCCTCTGGGGAGAAGCAGCCTCCCTTCTCTCCCTCCCTTTTTTCCCTCCCTCCCTCAGCCCCTGTCTCTGCCAGGTGCCTCCTCTCAGTCAGGCTTCAGAGCAGCCCTGGAGACAGGAGGGCCATGTTAAAAGCTTTTTCACAGTTTTAAGAAGACGAGGGGGGTGAGGCTAGTGGTGGGGGGTCTGGCACCATCTCATTGCTTTAATCCCAGCGACACAGGTGGCAGCTTCCCCCCCTTCCTGCCCACCCCAGTCCCACTTCCCACCCCTCTCTTCTTCTAGCTTGGTAATGAAGTATATTTATTGGTGAAGGAAACAGCTGCTGCTGCTTCTCCTGCTGCTGGGACTTGCTCCCCTGTCTCTCCTCCATGACCTTTCTCTAACCAGAGAGGGGGGAGTAGGAGTATTGGGACTAGGCCCTGGGACACAAGAACCAGCTAGGGCCCCTTTGCTTTCCTGTGTTCAAGCCACCCGCCATTTCCTCCCTCCCTGCCACCTGCCCCCCGCCCCTGCCTGCCCAGCCTGGGCCCTGCAGTGTGGAGAGACACATAAGCCTTACTGTCCTCTGGGGGCAGGAGCTGAGCCTTTTTGTTGCTCTGCTCCCAGGAGAGTGAGGGTGACGCAATTGATTAAAACCATTTTGTTCTAGATGTGGCTGGTGTCATTTGTGGGGTGCAAGTGGGTCTTGGGACCAAAGTGGGGGGACCTGGTCCTTCCCCTGTGTAGCTCTGTGAACTTGAGTGACCACCCTTTACCAGGCGGCATGAGGTCTGCCTCGTGAGGTCACTGTGAGCAGTGGCCGCCCACCCAGCAGGTTGAGCACAAAGCCCAGCACTGGTGGCTGTGATCTGCAATAATCAGTTTTCACTCTGGCTTTCTTTTCTATAAAACAAGGTTTAGAGTCTTGGTGGCTTTTCAAACTTTTAAAACCAGAACCACATAAGAAATATACATTTTGGGGCCAGGGATGTAGCTCAGCGGCACAGTGCCTGCCTGGCAAGTACAAGATCCTGAGCCTGATCCCCGGTACCGAAAAGAAAGACACATTTCACACTGTGACCTGCCCACACACACACACAAAATGAGCAAAAATTTTACACAATAATACAGTACTTAACCTTGCCACGTGCAGTATGTTGTTTACCTTTCTATTTTATTGGAGGGAAGAATACTGGTCATCACCCACTTGGTTGATTTCACAACTTGTGGTTTTTCTTGGGTCCTGGATTATCAGATCATCTCGTAGACTAGAGCTTCCCATACTTTCTCAGCTCACAGCACCATTACCATTGCAGTAACTTTTTCTTGGCACCCCAAAGCCAAAAAATACTTAACAGGTCAATTTACTGAGTAATTAAATCCAAATCACTTAATAAGTGTTTATATCCTAATGAGTTAGTTGCTATTTTAAAAATAATACACATAAACTGGAAGAAACAGTATTTTATTCTTAAATAACTGCAGTTATTAGGGAATCTGTGTATCTATGGGGCACTGCATAACTTGTCAAATTTTCTAATCAAATAAGAAACCACCACCCATATTTCCTATTCCACATTGACTTTCATTTGCTTTTTATCACAGCATCCACTAAAAGCCTCGCTTCTTAAAATGGCATACTTAAAAGCAGTGTAGTGGCAACATATAATGAAACTACAAACTACCTTGAGTTAATAGTTTTTTCAGTAGGCAACAGATGTCCAATACCAAAATATCCCACTTTACTCCCTGGAATCTGCCATGGCACCTAAAGTATCTTCATACAGTTTGGGAACTGTGGTTCAGAGCTAGGGGTTTGGTTTTTGTTTTGTTGTTTGTTTATGAGACAGGGTCTCACTGTGTAGTCCAGGCTGGCCTTAAACTCACAGCAATCCTCCTGCCTCATCCTCCCAAGTGCTCAGATTACAGCACAGGCGTGTGTGCCACCACACCCAGCAATGCTGGAGGAATGTAGTTTCACTGCTAAAACTTGGTGATGTGATTTTTCTTTCTTTCTTTCTTTCTTTTTTTTTTTTTGTATGGAGATTGAACACGGGACCTTGCGCTTGCCAGGCAGGCGACAGCACCACTGTGCTAAATCCCCAGCCACTTGGTGATTTTTCTATTCCTACATTTGGAAAGAACCAGGCAGGGGCCAGCTGGGTATGCTTGATTTGGATAAGGAGACAGGTAAGAAAGAGGCCCTGCCAGAAACACAGTAGTTGGTGTTACAAAGCCTGCTACAGGCTGTGTTCCCAGATTGAAGCCTACAGGAACTTCAAGATATTTCCACACTGCTGAGGATGTAGCTCAGTGGCACAAAGCCTGCCTGGCAAGTTCGAGGTCCTAAGTTCAATCCCTAGTACAAAAAAAAAAATTTTGAGACCATGGAAGGAACAAACAATGTTCCAGACCAAGAGAATAGTGTAATTTCACAGATTATTTCATGGACTCTGTGTAATTTAGTTTGGCTGGATTGTAGAGGGGGAACCAGAGGGCCAAACTGTGGAGGATTTCCTGTGCTTGGTGAGAGACTATAGGCTTGATCCTTGTGGGCAAGAAGAGCCATTAGAACTCACCAGGGGCTCCCTTTTTTGTTTGTTTGTTGTATTGGGAATCGAATTCAGGACCTTGTGCTTTCAAGGCAGGCAGGCACTGCACCACTGGGCTAAATCCCTGGCCCATGTTTTCGGTTTTTGGGGGGGAACAGGGTCTCGCTATGTAGTTCAGGCTGGCCTCAAACTCACTATGTAGTCCAGGCTGTCCTCAGCAATCCTGCCTCAGCCTCCTCAATTCTGGGATTACAGGCTGTGTGCCACCACACCCAGCAACCAGGGGCTCCCTTTTATCTAGAGTTTTTGTTTTGTCCCTAGGCGTGGTCCCATTCTGTTGCCTAGCCTAGCCAGAGTTCATGATCCTCCTGCTTCAGCCTCCCAATCTGCTGGGATTATAGGAATGTACCATTGTACTGGTTTTGTGGGTATGTGTGTGTATGTGTTTTGTTTTGTTTTTATTTTGTTTTGTTCTGGAAATCAAAGCTAGGGCCTAGGGCATGGTGGTGCATGCCTATAGTCGCAGCACTCAAGAGGCTGAGGCAGGAAAATTGCTGAGGCCAGCCTGGGCTACATAGTGAGGTTTTTTTTTTTATTGGTACATTTTAGGTATACAATATAATGACATTCATCATTGGAAATTTGCACCTTTACATAATCTCTCTTGGTTCTTATTTTTTACATAGTGAGTTTGAAGCCACCCTGAACCACATAGCAAGACCCTGTCTCACACACACACAAAAAAATCTAGGGCCTTTGTGGTAGGCACATTGCTTGACCACTGAGCCACATTCCGTGCCACTATTTATTATGCTGGGAACCGAATCCGGGGCCTTTGCTTGAACTTCCGATCCCCCCATCTCTCCTCAGCCAAGTTTTTCCTATTATTAACATCTTACATTAGTATTAGTATGATACTTTTTTTTTTTTTTGGTACAGGGGATCGAACTCGAGTCCTTGCACTTGCGGGGCAGGCGGAGGCACCACTGAGCTAAATTCCTGGCCCCTTAAAGTCCATATCCTACCTTACACTATGGCAATTCTCCTGCCTCAGCTGTATGGGTTTGACAAATGTACAGTGTCAGGTATTCATCACTACACTGTCATACAAAATAGTTTTACTGCTCCAAAAGCACCCTGTGCTTTACCTGTCCAGCCCTCATTAGTACTCCTCCCCCCAGAAAGCCCTTAGGAATAAATAACAAAATGTAGAAAGTCTGTATGAATAAAACTACAAAACTGATAAATCAAAGATCAAAATAAGTGGAGTGTCGTCCATGTTCATGAATAGGAAGATTCTATATTATTATCAAGTCAGTTTTTTCCAATTGCTCTATAGCGTCAACATAATCAGAATAAAAGTCCCATCAGGTTATTTTGTGAGCATCAGCAGACTGGCTCTGAAGGTTGTATGGAGAAGCGTAAGACTCAGAATAGCCAACTAACACTGAAGAAGAGAGCTGAGACTATTTGACTTCAAGACTTACTATAAAGCTACAATAATCCAGACAGTGATACTGGTAAAAGGATAGACTAACATGCAATAAACAGAGAACCCCAAAATAGACACACACAAATACAGTCAATCTGTGACAAGCAAAATTTCAGTGGAAAGGACGGTTTGCAGTAAGTGGTGCTGTAACAACTGGACATCCAGATGCAAAAAAAAAATGGATCTACCGCTGTACTGCTCACAAAAAACTTAAAATGTGTAACATGTCCATATAAGATATAAAAATATAAAACTTCTATAAAATAACAAGAAAGTCTAGGTGACCTTGGGTTTATGTGCAACACCAATAGCATAATCCATGAAAGAAAAAATTGATAAATTGAATTTCATTCCAATTAAAAACTGCTCAGTAAAAGACACTGTTAAGAGAGTGAAAAAGATAAGCCAAGAACTAGAAGAAAATATTTGTAAAACATTATCAGGTCAGGCATGGTGGTGCACACCTATAATCTCAGCACTGAGAGGCTGAGGCAGGTGGGCTGCCACTAGTTCACGGCCAGCCTAGGCTACATAATGAGTTCAAGGCCATTTTAAACTACATAGGGAGACCCTGTCTCAAAAAAAAAAAAAAAAAGGCTTTTTCGCAACAAATCCGCGAGAGGACAGGTGTAGTGAAAACCACCACTAAATCAAAGCCAACATGGGAAAGGAAAAGACTCATATCAATATCGTCATCATCGGACTCGTGGATTCAGGCAAGTCCACCACTACCGGCCATCTGATCTACAAATGTGGTGGCATCGACAAAAGAACCATTGAAAAATTTGAGAAGGAGGCTGCTGAGATGGGGAAGGGTTCTTTCAAGTACGCCTGAGTCTTGGATAAATTGAAAGCCGAGTGTGAGCGTGGTATCACCATTGACATCTCCCTGTGGAAATTTGAGACCAGCAAGTATTACGTGACTATCATTGATGCTCCAGGACACAGAGACTTTATCAAAAACATGATTACAGGCACATCTCAGGCTGATTGTGCTGTCCTGATTGTTGCTGCTGGTGTCGGTGAATTCTTAGCTGGTATCTCCAAGAACGGGCAGACCCGTGAGCATTCCCTTCTGGCTTACACGCTGGGTGTGAAACAACTCATTGTTGGTGTTAACAAAATGGATTCCATTGAGCCACCCTACAGCCAGAAGAGATACGAGGAAATTGTTAAGGAAGTCAGCACCTACATTAAGAAAATTGGCTACAACCCTGACACAGTAGCTTTTGTGCCAATTTCTGGTAGGAATGGTGACAACATGCTAGAGCCAAGTGCTAACATGCCTTGGTTCAAGGGATGGAAGGTCACTCATAAAGATGCCAATGCTAGTGGAACCACACTGCTTGAAGCTTTGGATTGCATCCTGCCACCCACTTGCCCAACTGACAAGCCTTTGCGGCTGCCCCTCCAGGATGTCTACAAAATTGGTGGTATCAGTACCGTCCCTGTGGGCCAAGTGGAGACTGGTGTTCTCAAACCTGGCATGGTGGTCACCTTCACACCAGTCAATGTCACAACTGAAGTAAAGTCTATTGAAATGCACCATGAGGCTTTGAGTGAAGCTCTTCCTGGTGACAATGTGGGCTTCAACGTCAAGAACGTGTCTGTCAAAGATGTCCATCATGGCAATGTTGCTGGTGACAGCAAAAATGACCCACCAATGGAAGCAGCTGGTTTCACTGCTCAGGTGATTATCCTGAACCATCCAGGCCAGATCAGTGCTGGCTATGCTCCTGTACTGGATTGCCATACAGCTCACATCGCTTGCAAGTTTGCTGAGCTGAAAGAAAAGATTGATCGCCAGTCTGGTAAGAAGCTGGAAGATGGCCCCAAATTCTTGAAATCTGGTGATGCTGCTATGGTTGACATGGTTTCAGGCAAGCCCATGTGTGTCGAGAGCTTCTCTGACTATCCACCTCTGGGTTGTTTTGCTGTTCGCGATATGAGACAGACAGTTGCTGTGGGTGTCATCAAAGCAGTGGACAAGAAGGCTGCTGAAGCTGGCAAGGTCACCAAGTCTGCTCAGAAAGCTCAGAAGGCTAAATGAATATCACCCCTAACACCTGCCACCCCAGTCTTAATCAGTGGTGGAAGACCGGTCTCAGAACTGTTTCTCCCAATTGGCCATTTAAGTTTAATAGTAAAAGACTGGTTAATGATAACAATGCATCGTAAAACCTTCAGGAGGAAAGGAGAATGTGTTTTGTGGACCATTTGTTTTCTTTTTGTGTGTGACAGTTTTAAGTTATTAGTTTTTAAAATCACTTTTTAATGGAAACAACTTGACCAAAAATCTGTCACAGAATTTTGAGACCCATTAAAACAAAGTTTAATGAGAAAAAAAAAGGACTATTATAAGATGAAATGAACTAAAAGCCCCAAAATGATATGGAGGACAGGGAAAGATGATGAGTATCTGTGGTCCCAATTACTCAGGAGGCTGAGACAGAAGGATTCAAAATTCAAGGTCATCCCAGGCAATTTAGTGATAACCTGCTTCAATTTTTTTTTTTTTAAGTTGGGAACTCAGTGGTAGAGCACTTGCCTAGCTTGTGCAGCCTTGTGTTTGATTCCCAGTACCAAAAAAGGTCTGGAGGAAATAAATGCCTGTTCCTTAGTCAAAGAAGACAGTCTGAAAAGGCTACACCTTCTGCAACTCCAACGATATGACTTTCTGCAAAGGCAAAACTAAAAAATCAGTGGTGTTGCATTTTTAAAGCATTCTGTGTGTGTGAAAGTTCTCATGGCCCTGCTAATAGAAAACTTGGGTTTCGGATAAGCCCATGCAGTGAATATACAGCAAATCCCTGACTTATAAAAAATTCAAGTTGGGAACTTTCACAGGTGTACAGTACTGTATAAAACTCACTTTGTCAGCTTACAAATGAATCCAACTTACGAACAATTCTAGAACAGAACTCGTTCGTAACCACACCAAAACAGACATTAGAAATTGGGACTTCTGTGTTTGTGATGGGCAGATATGGCCTGAAAGCCTAATGCTAGTCAGTCTTTTACCATTTTTTTCATGGGGGGGAAGACAGGGTCTTGCTATGTAGTTCAGGCTGGCCTTGAACTCAACTACATAGCCTAGGATGATCTTGAACTCACTGAAGTCCTCCTGCCTCAGCCTCCCGAGTGCTGGGATTACAGGTGTCCACCACCACGCCTGGCTCCTAATGCCAATCTATATGCTTAGAGGCATACCAAAAAATGTTTCCAGAATTTAAAAGGCAGTAAGAGAAGTTAGCTAGTTCAGAGGTTCTCAGCCCAGGCTACATCAGAATCATCCAGGATTTTTTTTTAAAAACCTCCTGGGGCCAGGGATTTAGCTCAGTGGTGCCCTGCTTGTCTCACAAACACAAGGTCCTGAGTTCGATCCCCGGTACCAAAAAAAAACACAAAAAAACAAAAAACCAAAAAACTCACATGCAAGCTGTGCCTCATAGGACACATCTTGATCCCCATACTCTGGGAGGCTGAAGCAGGAGATTGCAAGTTTGATCCCCACCTGAGCAACCTGGTGAGAACCTGTTTCAAGTCTTAAAAATAAATAGGTAAAAAGGGCTGGGGATGGATGTAACTCATTGAGAAAGCCCTGGGTTCATTCCCGCAGGATCAAAGGGGTGGGGAGGAACTAGAGTCATGAAGTTCAGAAATGTGCTTACAGACAGAAATATGATAAAACTAAAGAAAAACAAGGGACAGTAAAATCACATTTCAAGATAGTGGTTATCCCAGGGTGAAAACAGAAGGAAAAAATTTTTTAAAGGGTTAGGGATATAGCTCAATGCAGAGGCCATGGGTTCAATCCCTAATAACACCACACACACACACAAAAAAAACCTCCCATTCCTACCCCTAAGAACTCTGTTTTAGGGCCGGGGATTTAGCTCAATGGTTTCGCAGCCTGCTGCTCATGCGCAAGGACCCGAGATCGATTCCCCCATACCAAAAAACAAAAACAAAAAAAACTGTTTTAATTGATCTGAGGCACAGTTCAGATATCCATTTTTTTGTTTGTTTGTTTGTTTTGTGGTTTTGTTTTTTGATACAGGGTCTACTACATAACCAAGCTGGCCTTGAACTCACTATATAGCCCAGGCTGGCCTCAAACTCGAAGCAATCCTCCTGCCTCAGCCTCCCAAGTGCTGAGATTATAGGCATGTACCACCACGCCCAGCTATAAGTATCCATTATTTTAAAGCATTCCAGATTCATTCTAGTGTACAGCCAGAATTGAGAACCACTGATCTAGCCCTAGCTGTATAATACAGATATGGACAATAAGTTCCAGAGAGGAGCAGGAAAAGGGATGGCTTGCCCCAGGACCCCCAGTGAATGAAATGCAAGGCCAGGACTGGATCCTTGATCTCTGATACTTAGTCCAGCTCTTGAGGCCTTGTGTTCCAGAGAGAGAGAGACAGAGAGAGAGAGAGAATCTTTTTTTTTTTTTTTTCTGTTACTGGGGATTGAACCCAAGGCCTTTGCACTGAGCTACACCCCCAGCCTTTTTGAGACAGGGTCTCACTAAATTGCTCAGGCTGGACTCATATTTGCAACCCTCCTGCTTCAGCCTTTGAGAGTACTGGAATTACAGGCATATACCACCACACCCATCTAAAATGTCACTTTTTTTTTTTTCATTTTCTTAGAAGTTAATAAGTCCTGATACCTTGTGAGCTGTATTGAGTGCCTGGCACTGTCTAAAGGAAAATGCACACAACAGACCCAGTCCTTCTAGAGCAGTGAACCTATGGCACATGTGCTGCACCTGGCTGTTTATCATCATTGAAAGCTCTTAAAGGTTCACTATCCCTGTTCTAGAGCCTCCAGGTTATCTGGGAGTTGTGGAGTAGTAAATAACAGGATCTGCCTGGTCCCTGAACATTGGATTTCACTATGAAACAAGTCCTCTGCAGTACTTTCTGCCATGAAGTGCCCCACAGTGTTGAAGCTCTTTGTCAGGGATAGGGATACAAACGTGTTTGGCAGGGAAAGCAGGCAGATGGAAGGTATTCTGATGGGCATGACAACAAGCATGTGTCATGCCATGATTCTGTCTCCTCCTTCCACATTTCTTTAAATGGGTCCTGGCCCTAAATGGCCATACTCTACACCTATTTTAAGTTGATTATATTATAGTCTCAGGCTGATCTCTCTTCATCACTTCTTTAGTCGCCCTAAAATGGATCACTAGCAGAGATGACTCTGGGCTAGATTTTAGAACCCCAACTTTGTCTAATATGTGATTAGACCTCAGGCATGGCCCTGAGCCTCTTCTGATATTTTCTCTTCAGTAGAATGGTACGGTATTATGTTACTTTCTCTGGTTATCTCACTGCATTGTAAGGAGGCTCCAAATTATAGATTATGCACATCAAAGTGCTTTTGAAGTGGTTATGGGTCCTACAATAGTGCTGTGTGGTTTTATCTGCTACAGTGGCTAGCACTGAATCTTTATCTTGGCCAGGCAACACTCAGGTACAAACTAATAAACTGCACAAAATCAAACCAGGACAAGACTTTTTTGGGGGGGGTACAGGGGATCTAACTCAGGACCTTGCACTTGCCAGGCAGGTGTGGTGCCACGAGCTAAATCCCCAGCCTAGGACAAGATCTGGATTGTTGGGCCGGGGATTCAGCTCAGTGGTTCCGCTGCCTGCCTCACAAGTGCAAGGTCCTGAGTTCAATCCCCAGTACCAAAAAAAAAAAAGATCTGGATTGTTGTTTCCTATTTTAGAGATGAGGAAACTGATGACAAGACATCAGGTTCATTTACTTTCCTAAGGTGACGGAACTAAGATTCAAACACTGGGCAGGCTGACTGGCTCCTGACTCCACATGTTTAAACTCATCCCTTACTGTCCACCCCAACATAGGAGACTGATTCTGGTCTGAGCTGTGCTTTCTTTCTATAATCTTGGGTCAGTTTGCACATCTGTAAAATGGAGTGAAGTAGTGTTGTAAACTCTGATGTCTAAAAGGGTCAGTTGTCAAATAGTTTCCTGCATTGTATTGGCCCCCTTGGTCCTCTCCCAACCATGGAGAACTTTGTAGCCATAACGCAGAGAAACCCAGTCTCCTGCAGTCAGAGAGGAAAATGATGGTGCTGAGCAGAAAAGCTGCAGAAGAGGACCTGCCCTCCCCCACGCCGCACACTGCATCATGCCCAGCAGCTCCTCTGTCCTGTGGCTCAGCCGTTTCACTACTGTAGAATTGTTGGTTGAGGTGAGGGTTCCCCTTAAGGAGATCTGTGGTCAACAAATAGCTCCTGGGACATTCCCTAAACACTTCCTATCTGCCCAGTGTCCAGCTGGACTCCAGGGACCAGTAGATCCAGTCAGCCCCTTTTTCAAGGAGTTCAGTCTCTTGGGGGAAACAGAATGTAAACAGCTAATGCTAATACAAGATACATGAATATTCAGTAAGTGGTAACAGCCTTCGTGCTCTGGGAGCAAAGAGGGAGCATTGGCCCAAAACCTTGAACATGGTGTAGAAGAGGAAGGAAAGGGTATTCCCAATTAAAGAACAGTTCGAGGGCTGGGGATTTAGCTCAGTGGTTCCAGCGCCTGCCTCGCAAGCACAAGGTCCTGAATTTGATTCCCCATACCAAAAAAAAAAAAAAAAAAAAAGAACAGTGTGAGCAAAGGTATGAGCTATGAAGTTCATGGCTTGTACTCTGAAAGGCAAATAGCCCAGTGAGGCTAGCTCCAAGCAAGTTGGAGGGAAAAGAGAGACGGGCCTTGAAGGGAAATATGGGGAGCCATGGGGAGCCTTAAATTCAAAAGTGTGATGGCCTGAGAAAGGTTTGTGAGTCCCCGGGACTCCTATATGAGTCCTATTTAGGGAATGCCCTGACTCACCAAGACAGGAAGTGTCCCATCTCACTGTCACACAAGCAGCATCTTACCTTCAAAGGTTTGCCAGCTTGACAGTTCCCACTCTGCCACCCTTCCCTCCCCCAGCCAGCCCTGTAAGTGGATCCAGATGGTCATTCCTATTTTGGGTCAATGTATGTGTTGGGGGAGGGGTAGCTCTGAACCCTGTCAATGGGGTTCCAAACTCTTCATGTAAAGGAGCTTCTTCCAGGCTCCTGCTGTGATCCTCTAAGCCTGGGAGGCAGTGTTAGTCTTTGATGGAGATTTCCCATCTGTCTATGGGTGAAAAGGAAAGCAGGAGCAAAAAAAGTAAGGACACAGGCCGGGGAAGCTGTTACACAGGGTCAGAACAAAGGGGATGTGAACGTGAGTGAGAAGGAGCCCTGTGGGCAGGCTATGGTGGAGAACAAGCCTGGGAGACAGGCTCCAGAAGAGTCAGAGAAGCAGCTGGCTTCTCCCTCCAGCTACCTGGCCATCATGCTCCTTCTTCTGCAACTGGAGGGAATACAGGTTGTAAGGAAGGGAGCTAGCTAGGGCTCTGATCAGAACCTGTGCCTCAGCACTATCCCCACCAATCTCCAGGAGCACCTTACAAAGGCTCATAGCAGCCAGGCATGGTAGTGCACACCTGTAATCCTAGCACTGAGGGAGACTGAAGCAAGAGGATCACAAATTCAAATCCTACCTGGGCAATTTTTCTGGCCCTGTCTCTAAATCAAGAAATCAAGAAATCAATGACTGGGGATGTCCCACAGTGATAGAGGACACCTGGGTTTAATCCCCAGTGCAAAAAAACAAAATAAAACAAGAGGATTCAAAGTTCAAGCTGTGCCTGGGCAATTTAGTAACTTAGGGAGAACTTGTCTCAAAAAACAAAATGGGCTGGGGATTTAGCTCAGTGGCACCGTGCCTGCCTCAAAAGCGCAAGGTCCTGAGTTCGATCCCCAGTACCAAACAAACAAAACCCTGTAGCTCAGTGCAAAGACCCTCAATTCAATTCCCACTACCTAAATAAATAAATAGAGGCTGGGGGTATAGCTCAAGTGTAGAGCCTCCCTGGGTTCAATCTTCAGTACCATCAAAAAAAAATTTTTTTTTAAAGGAAAGGTGTATACACTAGAGATGTAGCTAAGTAGTAGTATGCACAAAGCCCTGGGTTCAGCCCCCAGTACCACCAAAATTTTTTTAATTAATAATTTATTCATTGGACAACTTTGTACTGCAGGCTTAATCTATTCCAAGTCCTATACTGGAAGCTGGTTGCCACCTTCAAGGATCACACATTGCAAGAGTCACCAGACAGGTACAAACATCTTCAAAGAACTTTTGAATGAGCCAAGGGTGGTGGCACACACCTGTAATCTCATCACTCTGGGAGGCTGAGACAGGAGGATTGCAAGTTCAAACCCAGCTTGCGCGATTTAGCAAGACCCTGTCTCAAAATTTAAAAATTAGAAAAGAGCTGGGGGTGTAGCTCAGTGTGAAGGCCCAGTATCTCCCACACACACACACAAACAAATTTTTGAATGGAGTAGAATTATGTTCAGCTGTGATAACTATGAGGTCTTCAGAAAACACCTAGCCATTCAATAAACAATGAGCATTTGCTCTGTACCAGGAACTGTGCTAGCTACTAGTCAAGGACCTTAGAGTTACACAGCAGACAGACATATCCTTCCAAATGAGGAATGCAAGTTTTCCATAGATCAGCACTGAGAAAGAGTAACTGAATGGAAACAAGACTGTCCCAAAACACACAGCTCTCACCTTCCTGAGTGGGTGTGTTCACACCTTCCTTTAGCCTGATTTTTATAGGCTGCCTTCCTTCTTGCCTTCCACATTCCCCCTCCTCCCCTCAGCAGATTTCATTTCTTTTTGTCTCTCTTGGCATCCTTCTAAAAGCCAAAAGACTCCAAAACTGGAGCCTCGCCTCTCGGTATTACTGGGGTGTGACCTCATACAATTGCTTAACTTCTCTGAACCTGTTTCCCATTATGAAGGGACTGGACCACATCTACTCCAGCCACGATGATATTCAGTCTCCGGCACACAGGGCTCCTCCCAGCTTTCCTTCCTTTCTTTCTTTGCACCTCTGCACGCTGCATCCACCCCCCTCCCCATGCCACCTGGCAAACTCAATACTCAAATACCTCCCCTTGGGTGGATGAGTCTGTCCCTACTCCGTACAGATTTTTAGTCTGTCGGTCCTTTAACGCTATCTCGTGAGAGGGTACAGAAAAGGGCAAAGGAAGGGCCGGGGATTTAGCACAGTGGAAGCGCAAGGTCCTGAGTTCGATCCCCGGTACTAGAAGAAAAAAAAAAAGAAAGAAAGGAAAAGGGCAAAAGAAATATAGACTTTGGGTTTGAGTCGTGACCCTTAACTTCTCCTGTAAAGCTTGTTACTCACTTGTAACATGGGGAAAATACTTAAATTTGCGTGTGTAATCAGTTTACGGGAATTAGAAATGGTATTTGTCAAGTGGTTGGCACCTAGTAAGTGCTCAATAAATAGCATGTGCAGTACACCTATTAGAAGGCCTGGGCTTTACTACAGTTCGCAGGCATTCTAAGAAGCCAGACTGCGAGCCGCCTGAAGGCAGTGCAGGGTGCAACTCGCCAGCAGGCACCACAAGAGGGGCAAGGCCGGCCGGGCCCAGAGTGACTCGGCTCGAATTCCCGGGGGGAAGGCCAAGCAGCGCGGACCCCACCTCCGGGAAGTGACGCCACGGGGCCTAGCCGCACCGGAGCAGGTCCGCCTGAGCGAGGCGCGCGCAGCATGGCGGAAGCGGAAGGGAGTTCTCCGCTACTGCTGCCGCCGCTGCCGCCTCCTCCCGGAATGGCGGAAGTGGAGGCGCAGACGGCGGCCGAGACGGACATGAAGCACTACCACGGCTCTGGCTCCGTCACCATGGACGTGGAGCGAAGCCGCTTCCCTTACTGCGTGGTGTGGACTCCCATCCCGGTGCTTACGTGAGTTTCCTCTGGTGCCCGCGCGGGAGCGAGGAGGGCTCGGGGAGAGCCACGGCCTTCGCGGCGACCTCGGGCGAGCACGCGCCAGCCTCTGGACCCCTGCCCGCACCCTGCCCTTTTGCGGGATGCTCCCCGCAAGGTGCCTGTTCCCATCGCAGGTGGGACACCTGCCCTCGTGACACCTGGTCTAGTCTGGGAGAAAGACAAGTATAGGGCGGCGGAAAGGCCAGAGGGGTAGTAAGCTCGAGCGCTGCAGGCGTGCAGAAGGGGGCCCCTAACCTGCTCTTGAGGGGATACCTTCATTCCCTCACTGGTTTATTCACTCTCGAGCAGATGCTTACTGATCACTTACACGGCAAGACATCCTGCTGCGTCTGGGAGCAAGAGTGGGAGTTTGGTTGGGGCCACTGCATCCTGTGATGTCAACATTGGAAGGGCCACCAGGAGTCTAGGAGTGCAACCCTTTGCCTTGATCATCATTTCGGTTGCAAAGCAGGTTCTGGTCCCAGGGTGTCTGCCTCGTGAACCAAAATTTTGTAGAGAAGCAGGTTCCGTAAAGGTCAGGAGAGAAGCAGGTACGCGGGTGCTGCTTGCTGCCCGTCTGTTTTAGCCTTGGGAACTGGTAACAGTAACTGCTCCTCCAAGTGTGGGACAGTTTGCTGATCTCTCACTCCCATTTACTCTGAATTTCACCACCACTTTTAATGTAGGAATTATCTTGTCCTATGGTGAAGCTGAGCTTCTTATAGAACTGCCTTGGTCAAGGTCCTGGCCCTGAAAGCAGAGACATTCAAAACTCAAGCCTTCTGACTGTCTACTATCTAACTTACTGTCTTTCTTCTTCTTCTTTTCTTTTCTTTTTTTGTTAACTTACTGTCTTCCACATTTTCTTTCTTTCTTTTTTTTTTTTTTTTTGGTACTGAGGATTGGACTCGGGTCCTTGTGCCTGCGAGCCAGGCAGCAGAACCACTAAGCTAAATCCCCGGCCCATTTTTTTTCTTTTTGAGACAAAGTCTCACTATGTAGCCCAAACTGGCCTTGAACTCTTGAGGATTATCCTGCCTCAGCCCCCTGAGTGTTGGGATTACAGGCATGTGCCACCGTGCCTCACTTAAACTATGTCCTATCCCCTCTGACTGAATGAAATAATTTTGTTTCCTTTATCAAAAACAGCCATGTAGGGCTGGGGATTTAGCTCAGTGGTTTCACCGCCTGCCTCAAAAGCACAAGGTCCTGAGTTCAATCCCCAGTAGCAAAACAAAACAAAAAAACAGCCAAGTAGATGGCATGGTGGCACTTGTCTGTAATCCTAGCTACTTGGGAGGCTGATTTAGGGGACTCTTAAGTTCAAGGCCAATCTGAACAATTTATCAAAACCCTTTCTGAGAGTAAAAAAGCCTGGGAGTGTAGCTCAGTGTTCCTTGAATTCAACCCCCAGTACTGCAAAAAAAAAAAGAAAGAAAAGGCCAAGTGATGATGTGGCTTTATGTGCATATATATATATATATATATATATATATATATATGCTGCTGATCCTAAAATGGCTTTAATGTTTGTATTTGTTTAAAATACTTGAATTGTTTCAAATACTTATGCGTTTAAGAGCATCGAAATCTGAGGGGTTTTTTTTTAATTTTTATTTATTTATTTATTTTTGGTACAGGGGGATTGAACTCAGTCCCTTGCACTTGCGAGGCAGGCATAGTGCCACTAAGCTAAATCCCTGGCCCTTTTTAAAAAATTTTAATTTTTATTTATTTATTTATTTTTGGTACCGGGGATCGAACTCGGGACCTTGTGCTTGCGAGGCAGGCGGCAGAACCACAGAGCTAAATCCCCGGCCCTCTGGCCCTTTTTTAAAAATTTTATATATTTATTGGTACATTTTAGGTATACAATACATTTACATTTATCATTGGGTGCTTGTACCTGAACATGATGAATCTTAGTTCTTATTTTTTCCCCCATTACCTGTGTGCCCTTCACCCCCTCCACCCTTCCCTATTTACATAGATTTCGTTTCCTTTTTTTTTTTTCTTTCTCATAATTTTCCCTTTCCCTTCTTCCCTTTCCCCTTCCCCTCCCGCCACCCCTACACCTTTGGACCTTTTCCTATTTCAAATTATCAGTTATTCATTTTAATCATTTTCATCCTTATTTACACTTTCAGTTTCTCACACTAGAGATACTATTCGGTATTTACACATGTGTGTGCTATTTATTTCACTTAAGAGTGTGGCTTCAATATGCATCCATTTAGCTATAAATGTCTCTAGTTTCTTGTTCTTTATGGCTGAGTAGTACTCCATTTTATTAAAAAACCACATCTTCTTTATCCAGTTTCCAGTTGATGGGCACTTGGGCTGTTTCCAAGCTTTAGCTATTACAAACTGTGTCTAGCCCTTTTTTTAAAAAGCCAAATTTTTTTTTTTTTTTTGGTATGGGAATCAAACTCAGGACCTTGCACCTGTCAGGCAGGTGCGGTGCCACTGAGCTAAATCCCTGACCCAAAATCTAAGTTTTTATGAGTAGCTAGAGTCAGGATTTTGTGGGACTCTTTTTTGGGGGGGGAGAGTGCTGGGCATCGAACTCAGGACCTTGCACAGGTTGCAGCAGGCGCTGGAACCACTGAGCTAAACCCGCAGCCCTCTAAGTTTTTAAAAATAAAATAAGAACGTGTGTCCATCAATTCATCAGTGTTCTTTTTTTTTTTTTGAGACAGGGTCTCAATATGTGGTTCAGGCTGGCCTTGAACTCACTATGTAGGCCAGGCTGGCCTCAAACTCATAGCAATGCTCCTGCCTCAGCCTCCTGAGTGCTAAGATTATAGGTGTGGGCCACCTGGCTTGGCTTAAGTTCTTTTTTAACACATTTGCTAAGAGACTTAGGGCCGGGGATTTAGCCCAGTGGTTCCGTTGCCTGCCTTGCAAGCTCAAGGACCTGAGTTTGATCCCCGGTACCGGAAAAAAAAAAAAGTGTTTGTGTAAGAGACTTGTATGTGCCCAGATCCTTGTAGGCGGTAAGAATGTACAGTGGTGAATAAAGCAGATATAGTATTTGCTCTTATAGAATTTTGCTTGTTGCAGTACTGGGAATTGAACCCAGGGAGTGCTGAGGTATATCCCTACCTACCCTTTTGTTTTGAGACAGGATTGCCCAGGCTGGGCTTGAACTTGTGATCCTCCTGCCTCAGCCTCCCAAGTAGCTGGAATTACAGGCACGTGCCACTATGCCAGACTCTTACTCAGTTTAAATCATGGTAGAAGGTGTAGAAAGTAAACAAACTTCTGTAAGTGCTTAGTGCTATGGAGAAAATTAAATGTTAATATATAAGTACTGGGGGGGATACTTAGGGAATGTATTGATTTTGCCAAAACCTATCCTGTTATTCTAAGGTCTAGTTGGCCTTTCCTTATTTTCAAAACCACCATGTGTGGCATGGTCTACTGCATAGAAATGGTAGCAGCGTGAGGTGGAGGCACCACAATCCCCAGTCAGCTGGGCTAGAAGCACCTCACATCCCATTTCTCCCCCCAGATCTGTGTGCAGAGGTATCTATAAGACCAAGGTGAGCAAGAGATTCGTGTTCCTTCAGAGGACTTGCCCTCCCGCAGAAGAGGGAGGGAGACAGGTAGACTAACCTTTGTAAGGCATTTCAGTGTTACTGAAAGAGGACAGAGCTAGGAACACATGTGCTACAAGTAACCACATATGTCTTTGAAGGAGACATCAGAGGAGGAAACTGAATCCAAAGATCTGTCTGCCCCCTCAGGGGTGTTAATAATTCTGCATGAAAAACCAGGTAATAAATAGCTGCTGCTACCAATAAAACAACTAAGATTGGGTACTCCTTGTGTTCTGGGCTCTGTTCTAAACATTTCATGTTCACTGTCATTCAGTCCTTACATTAACCTATGAAAATAGATAGTCTTCTTACCAAGGAACAGGAAATAAAGGCCCAGAAAGCAGCATGGGGCTTTTCCCACTGAGATAGTCTACCTTCCCAAATAGAGCTCCAGGATTCATTCATTCCAAGGACCTCTTATGTAGTGGTCTTGAGTATGAATAGACAGCTATGCACAAAGGAACTCTTGAGGGCCAGGGATTTAGCTCAGTGGCACCGCGCCTACCTTGCAAGTGCAAGGTCCTGAGTTTAATTACCAATACCAAAAAAAAAAAGCAGCTCTTGAGTTTGCCTTCCTGGAGCTTCCAGAGTGACGGTCTACTTTGAGGGTTTCTTTGGGGCTTCCACCAGCCACAGGCTCTGCTGTTTTCTCTTGCAACTTAGACTTGTCTCAGTTCTAGCAGCAGCTGCCAACACAGGTGTGGTGTGTGGAGCACTCATCAAAACCAGACTTTCTACCAGTCAGATGAAAGGAGTTGAGGCCAGCGGAAATCCTGAGATTAGGGTCTAAGAAGGCAGGTGAGCTACTTGCCCATAATTCTGATTGTCCATCCTAGGGATGGATCTTCAACAACTTACTCTTTGTCAGTTCAGTCAGCGAGAAAGCAAGTATTTATTGAATATTTGGAGATAATAACCTTGAGAAACTACCAAATATAAGGCAATACTCTAAGCATTTGGCAAGTGGACCCTATTTAATCCTTATACTAGCCACCCCTCAAGGTACTTAATACTGTCCATAGAGAGACAGGAATGAATAACTTGCCCAAGGCTAAACCTAGATCCAACATTAGAACCAAACTCCCCCTCTTTTTTTCTTTTTGGTACCGGGGAGGGATTGAACTCCGGTCCTTGTGCTTGTGAGGCAGGCGGCGGAACCACTGAGCTAAATCCCCAGCCCTCCCCTCCTTTTTTCTAATTGGCACATAGTAATTGTATAGACTTATGGGATGCAGTGTGACATTTCAATACCTGTTTAAAATATGTAATGATCATAGCTGGGTGTGCTAGTGAATGCCCATCATCCTAGCATTCTGGGTGGCCGAGGCAGGAGGATCTCAAGTTCAAACTCAACCTGGGCAACTAGAGACTGAGAGAGACCCCATCACAAATAGTTGTTGTAAAAAAGAAAAGGGCTACGAATGCGACTCAGTGTGAAGGTCCTGGGAATACACACACACTGTAAATACTAATATATATATGAGACCAGATGGGGGGATTGGAATATCCATCACCTGAGACCTCATTTCTTTGTCTAGCTATTAAAAAACACAATTGGGCCAGGGATTTAGCTCAGTGGTTCCACCACCTGCCTCGCAAGCGCAAGGACCTGAGTTCGATCCCCCAGTACCAGAAAAAAAAAAACACACACAGTTGGGCCAGGGATGTAGCTCAGTGGCACAGCACCTGCCTGGCAAGTTTGAGGTCCTGAGTTCGATCCCCAGTACCAAATAAATAAATAAAAATAAAAACACAATTGTTGTCAACTACAGTTAACAGTACTGTGTATAGAACATCAAATGTTATTCCTCCTATTAGCTGCACTCTCTTCATTCTTAAATGCAGGGCATTTGTTCATTTAGTTAACAAACATTTGATTGCAGTTATATGCCAGGCACTGCCCTAGAGGCTACTATAGTAAACAAGATTTAGTCTCATGGAACTTTTGTGGGAAAAGACAGTCATCAAATAATTTCAGGTAATAGTACATGGATACTGTAAAGAAAGTAAAGCAGAGCCAGACATGCTAGTGCATGCCTGTAATCCCAGCACTTGGGAGGCAGGAGGATCGCTGCGAGTTCAAAGCCAGCCTGGGCTACATAGTGAGTTCAAGGCCAGCCTGAACTACATAGTGAGACTGCCTCCATTAAAAAAAAAAAAAATATATATATATATATATATGTGTGTGTGTGTGTATATATATGTATATGTGTGTATATATATATGTATGTGTGTATATGTATGTATGTGTATGTATATGTATACACACACACACACACACACACATATAAAGGAAAGAAATTAAAGCAGAGTAACAGATCTGGAATGCATGAGGTTGTGTGTGGCTGTCTGGTAGCCTCTGACCTGGCCTTCCTCTTCGTATCTCCCCTCCCATTCTTCAAACACATACTATACTTTCCAGCTTTGGAGTTTTCTTTTCTGCATGTCCATATCCCATCCTTTCACAGGTCAAGGTTAAAAGTCATCTTCTCTGGGATGTCTTTGCTGACACCACCTCAGCCCCATATGACCACTACACACAGCGTTTCCAGGGTGCCTCTCCCACCTAGTTCTGCAGGGATAACACCTCTGCTGACCTGCAGCCCTAAGTAAGCTTTCCCTCCTTTGAACTTGATGTAAACAGAGTACCTTTTCTACTCTTGGCTAAGGTTTCTTTCAGCTTTAGTCCATGCGAGTCTGTTGTGTGTAGCAGTTTGTTCTTTTGTTGTTGTATTGAGACACTATCTCACTCTGTAGTGCAGGCTGGCCTTGAACTCACTGTGTAACCAGGCTGGCCTCGAACTCACTGTGTAACCAGGCTGGCCTCGAACTCACTGTGTAACCAGGCTGGCCTCAAACTCATGAGGATCCTCATTTAATGCCCTATCTGTTTAATGACTGTTTGGACTTATGATTGAGGAAAACTGTTTGGACTTGTGACCCGGTGTGCAGACTTAGGAACCATCCTTTTCTTTTTCCATACAGTTCTATACATCTTGGGGTTTTTTGTTTGTTTTTTGGTGTGGGGGGTGTCAAACTCAGGTCCTTGCGCTTGCAGGCGGCAGCACCACTGAGCTAAATCCCCGGCCCTAGGCTTAATTTGTTTTAAAGAGACAAGAGGGCATGATAAAACAAGGCCTGGTGGAAAAGAGGACTGTCTTCCTCTCTGCCCATTTGTCAAAAAACCATCAAACATGAGCTGGGGATTTAGCTCAGTGGCACTTCACCTGCTTCTCAAACGCAAGGTCCTGAGTTTGATCCCTGGTACCAAAGAAAGAGAAACCATCAAACATGAAGTCCTACAAACCTTAGCTACTCTCCTGGCTCTGGTTACAGACCAGCCCTTTTACCTCCCCCTACCTACCACTATAAATAAACACATTGAGGTTGCTTGGGGTCTTTTATCTTCCATCCAGAGTTAGAGCCCCACCTCGCCCCACCTTTGTTTCTCTTTGTTCTTTTATATCTTTCTTTCTTTACCTTTTCTTAATCTTCCACCATTGTCATTTCCTACTCCATAAATCCTTCAGCCACCCACCCAGGCCATAACACTTGCACATGCTAGGCAAGTGCTGTACCTCTGAGCTACACCTACATCCTGACTTAAGTTAGTTTTGGCAAATGTTTCTGGCTGTTTTACTTAAAAGTGTTATCACAGTTCTTGTACATGGCTGCATGGGCACAAGTATTTGTTTCTGTTGGGTGTTCCCGGAAGTGGAACTGCTGAGGCCTGGGGTCCTGTGCCAGACTCCCAACTCGATAGAACTATTTCTACTCCCCCAGGAGTGGGTGGGAGTTGCAGTTGCTCCTCAGCCTCCCTGCAGTCCGTGCTGTTGCCCTTCTCGCCTTCCTGCTGGGCACAGGGCTACGCTGTTGTGTGATGGTTCTCAGGCAGCTCTCTGTGCTTCCTGCTCCTCTGGAGCACCCTATGGGCTTTCATGTCACAGCATTACATTCAGGGCCCTCACACTGGAGGAAGTGTCCCCAGTGCCTGTCTAACTGACCACAGACACCCAAGCTGCAGCCCTTACCTGTGCTTTTTCCTTGCAGGTGGTTTTTCCCCATCATCGGCCACATGGGCATCTGCACATCCACGGGAGTCATTCGGGACTTCGCAGGCCCCTATTTTGTCTCGGTGAGTCCTGGTTCTGCCCGGCCCTGGAGGTTTGAGGTTCACTGCAAGCCCCACCTGTCTTGCCTGCAGGAGGCTTCCTGTCTCCCCAAACCCAGGAAGATGCAGGTGCCATGCAGCCCTGGCCCTAGCCCTATGCCCTCGCCAGTGTTTGACCCCTTTCCCCCTTCTCTTGCCTCCAGGACAGGCCGGGAGGGCAGTGTGGCCAGAAGGACTCTTAAGTAACTGACCCAGCCCTTTGCCCCCACCCCTAGGGTGAGAGACACGGGTAGGGCTTAGAGGCAAGAGTGGAGTCAGACCATCCAGGAACCACATCTCTGGACCTTCAGAAGGTGGGAGCCAAGGTAGGGGGAGGCTGATTCGGTTCCTGGGGTGGGGCTTCTAGAATGAACCAGCTGCATTCTCAGGTCCGTTCCCAGGGGATGGACCAGGACTGGTCCAGTGGGCAGCTCTGGATGAGCATGCACCATCTGCCCATTTGCAGAATCAGAGCTGGGAGAAGGGGTGTGGTGGCACCAGCTTCTTTATAGTAACAGTAGTCGTGACTGTCTTAACATAAAGCCTATGACTTTGCACTTAAAAATTATTTCACTAGTAGGGCATGGTGGCATGTGCCTATAATGCCAGTACTCTGGGAGGCTGAGGCAGGAGCATCGAAAGTTTGAGCACAGCCTATGTGGCTTAGTGACTTAATAAGACCTGTCTCAAAATTAAAAATAATGGGGTCGGGGATGAGATCAGGCTGTAGGCAACCAGGTGGCTCCCTGTGGGCCATCACTGTTGGGTCAGGAGGCCAGAGTGCTGGTGTTTATGCCACTAAGGCAGCCTCCTGCCTGTCGCCAATGGCCAGAGAAGACTGACCAGAAGCTTAGAGAGGGCAAGAGAGTTCCCTGGGTGCCGCATTGCCTCCTT